>NC_138180.1:8233954-8750954 GCF_964165515.1 Mesoplodon bidens
ATCTAATTCTGGTAGTGATTGTTTTTGCTGATTGTCTCACTTTGTAGCTGATTTCTTCAATATTGTGTAAATTTAGATCATGAGCTCATGTTTAGCTAAACAGCTGACCTTGTAAGAGGCTTAGGTGTGAACGCTGGTAAGCTTCAGCAGAAAGTCGGCAAAGATTTATTTGTGTCCCTCCAATGAGTTGCACGCAAGGACCCCGTTTTCTACAAGTGTTGGTCCAATACTCCTTCGAGAGGCAGTGGATTCAAACATGGCTGCTTTTCAGCCTTCGATCTGGGGCAGGGGCAGTGGGCGGCCTGTGGCCCGGGCAGGAGCCTCTCCGCATGTGTCCCTGGGACCCATTTTCCTGCGAACTTCGGTCACCTGGCAGGAAGCTACGATGCCCAGACCTATGGTTAGCTGTGCAGCGAGGTGTACTGCGCGGACAGGTTCCACACACACTTCAACTAAGTGGGCGGCCTGTGTGGAAAAATGAGAGTTTGGGCAGCTGTGCAGACAAAGAAGGCGCCCTATGGCCTGGGCCTAAATGCTTGTGACACCCCACTGTGCCTGCCGGGCTCTGAGGGCCCTGCCCTGGGCCCCCTGCTCCCCTACCCTTTGTTCAGTCACAGCAGAGATGGCCACACCCACTCCCTCAGTGAGGGCAGTGTTCCAGTTTACCTCAGCCCCTCCCACTCTCCGCAGTTTACCATAGACTACAGATGCTGCATTCTGAGGCCAGGGCGTTCCGAGAATGCCAAGGGCCGACATGATGACTTTAAATGATTTCCGCTTGTGTCAGTTTTGGTAAACTGTAGGAGCTAGGAAATGGTCCACTTTACAGAAATGTTCCAATTCACTGGCATTTCATATATTCTCTGCTATAACATTGTCCTGATTCTTTCTATATATTCTTTAATTATGTTTGTGTTTTCCTTAATCAAAGTGTGTCTTTTAAATCTTTTCAAAGAATATTCTTTGGACTTACTACCTCACCTGAATTTTATACGTTTTCTGTGGTATTAAGTTCTGCTCATATCTTTATTTATCTTTTTTCTATGTTCTCAGGGTTTATTGTTTTGATTTTCTGATGTCAATTAAACACTTGGTTATTCATTTTCATAAATCTTTTTACTTATAAACATTTGAACTTTTAAAGATTCCAGCTCACTTTTAAGTTTCTAAGTGTCAGGTCCTCTACATTGTGGCTGGCCTAAGGCTTAGTTCACCATATAGCAATGTATATATTGACATATTATCCCCTCGGCTTTCTGTAATTCCCTACATCTCACCTTTCTTTGCAGACAAACCATTTGAAATACCCTTAACTTATTTCACAGCCTATAAGTCTTTGAAATAATGTGTATTTTTTAGAGAAATCATCTTATATAATTAGGAAGAAAATCTCACCTTCCATAGTTTTCTAAACAGCATAATTTCACTCTTCTCACTGCTTAATTTGTTGTATTAAACAACCTTTGAGTATTTAGCTTTATCAATGCCATGTACTTCAAAAATGCTTTAGAGATCCTACCAGTCTTTGAAAACATCCTTGTTCCTTGTTTCATTTCCAGGTTTATGTATATTTTCTGCCTAGCACCTGATTATTCCAACATCTGACGGATGGCCTAGGGAATCTAATTCTGGTATTGATTGTTTTTGCTGATTGTCTCCCTTTGTAGCTGATTTCTTCATTATTGTGTAAATTTAGATCATGAGCTCATGTTTCGCTAAACAGCTGACCTTGTAAGAGGCTTAGGTGTGAACGCTCGTAAATTTCAGCAAAAAGTCGGCAAAGATTTATTAGTTTCCCTCCAATGAGTTGCCCACAAGGACCCCGTTTTCTAGAAGTGTTGGTCCAATAATCCCTCTAGGGTTAGGGGACTTAGACAGGGCTGCTTTCAGCCCCCGAACTTGGGCAGGGGCAGTGGGCGGCCTGTGGCCCGGGCAGGAGCCTCTCTGCGTGTGAACCTGGGAATCATCTCTCCTGCGAACTTCGGTCACCTGGCAGGAAGCTACGATGCCCAGACCTATGGTTAGCTGTGCAGCGAGGTGTACTGCGCAGACAGGTTCCAGACACACTTCAACTAAGTGGGCGGCCTGTGGGGAAAAATGAGAGTTTGGGCAGCTGTTCAGACAAAGAAGGCGCCCTATAGCTTGGGCCTAAATGCTTGTGACACCCCACTGGGCGGGCCGGGCTCTGAGGGCCCTGCCCTGGGCCCCCTGCTCCCCTACCCTTTGTTCAGTCACAGCAGAGATGGCCACACCCACTCCCTCAGTGAGGGCAGTGTTCCAGTTTCCCTCAGCCCCTCCCACTCTCCGCAGTTTACCATAGACTACAGATGCTGCATTCTGAGGCCAGGGCGTTCCGAGAATGCCAAGGGCCGACATGATGACTTTAAATGATTTCCGCTTGTGTCAGTTTTGGTAAACTGTAGGAGCTAGGAAATGGTCCACTTTACAGAAATGTTCCAATTCACTGGCATTTCATATATTCTCTGCTATAACATTGTCCTGATTCTTTCTATATATTCTTTAATTATGTTTGTGTTTTCCTTAATCAATGTGTGTCTTTTAAATCTTTTCAAAGAATATTCTTTGGACTTACTACCTCACCTGAATTTTATACGTTTTCTGTGGTATTAAGTTCTGCTCATATCTTTATTTATCTTTTTTCTATGTTCTCAGGGTTTATTGTTTTGATTTTCTGATGTCAATTAAAACACTTGGTTATTCATTTTAATAAATATTTTTACTTATAAAGATTTGAGCTTCTGAAGATTCCAACTTACTTGTAACTTTCTAATGGTCAGGTTCTGTACATTGTTGCTGGCCTGAGTCTTATTTCACCATATAGCAATGTATATATTGACATTTTCCCCTCGACTTTCTGTGATTGCCTACAACTCAACTTTCTTTGCAGACAAGCCATTTGAAATACACTTAACTTATTTCACAGCCAATAAGTCTTTGAAATAGTGTCTATTTTTTAGAGAAATCTTCTTATATAATTAGGCAGAAAATCTCACCTGCCATAGTTTTCAAAACAGCATAATTTCACTCTTCTCAATGCTTAATCTGTGGTATTAAACAACCTTTGAGTATTTAGGTTTATCAACGACATGTACTTTAAATATGTTTTAGAGATCCTACCAGCCTTTGAAAACCTCCTTGTTCCTTGTTTCAGTTCCAGTTTTATGTATATTTTCTGCCTTGCACCTGATTATTCCAACATCAGATGGATGGCCTAGGGAATCTAATTCTGGTATTGATTGTTTTTGCTGATTGTCGCACTTTGTAGCTGATTTCTTCAATATTGTGTAAATTTAGATCATGAGCTCATGTTTAGCTAAACAGCTGACCTTGTAAGAGGCTTAGGTGTGAACGCTGGTAAGCTTCAGCAGAAAGTCGGCAAAGATTTCTTTTTGTCCCTCCAATGAGTTGCCCGCAAGGACCCCGTTTTCTACAAGTGTTGGTCCAATACTCCTTCGAGAGACAGTGGACTCAGACATGGCTGCTTTTCAGCCTTCGATCTGGGGCAGGGCCAGTGGGCGGCCTGTGGCCCGGGCAGGAGCCTCTCCGCATGTGTCCCAGGGACGCATTTGCCTGCGAACTTCGGTCACCTGGCAGGAAGCTACGATGCCCTGACCTATGGTTAGCTGTGCAGCGAGGTGTACTGCGCGGACAGGTTCCACACACACTTCAACTAAGTGGGCGGCCTGAGTGGAAAGGTGAGAGTTTGGGCAGCTGTGCAGACAAAGAAGGCGCCCTTTGACCTGGGCCTAAATGCTTGTGACAGCCCACTGGGTCTGCCGGGCTCTGAGGGCCCTGCCCTGGGCCCCCTGCTCCCCTGCCCTTTGTTCAGTCACAGCAGATATGGCCACACCCACTCCCTCAGTGAGGGCAGTGTTCCAATCTCCCTCAGCCCCTCCCACTCTCCGCAGTTTACCATGGACGACAGATGCTGCATTCTGAGGCCAGGGCGTTCCGAGAATGCCAAGGGCAGACATGATGACCTTAAATGATTTCCTCTTGTGTCAATTTTGGTAAACCTTAGGAGTTAGGAAATGGTTCTCTTTACAGAAATGTTCAAATTTACTGGCATTTCATATATTCTCTGCTATAACATTCTCCTGATTCTTTCTGTATATTCTTTACTTATGTTTTGGTTTTCCTTAATCAAAGTTTGTCTTTTAATCTTGTCAAAGAATATTCTTTGGACTTACTACATCACCTGAATTTTATACGTTTTCTATTGTATTAAGTTCTGCTCATATCTTTATTTATATTTTTTCTATGTTCTCAGGTTTATTGTTTTGATATTCTGATGTCATTTAAAACACCTGTTTATTCATTTTAATAAATCATTTTACTTATAAAGATTTGAACTTTTCAAGATTCCAGCTTACTTGTAAGTTTCTAAGGGTCAGGTCCTCTACATTGTGGCTGGCCTAAGTCTTAGTTCACCATATAGTAATGTATATATTGACCTATTTTCCCCTCGACTTTCTGTGATTCCCTACATCTCACCTTTCTTTGCAGACAAGCCATTTGAAATACCTTTAACATTTTTCACAGCCAATAAGTCTTTGAAATAATGTGTATTTTTTAGAGAAATCTTCATATTTAATTAGGCAGAAAATCTGACCTGCCATAGTTTTCAAAACAGCATAATTTCACTTTTCCCAATGATGAATCTGTTGTATTACACAAGCTTTGAGTATTTAGCTTTATCAATGACATGTACTTTAAAAATGTTTTAGAGATCGTACCAGTCTTTGAAAACATCCTTGTTCCTTGTTTCAGTTCCAGTTTTATGTATAATTTCTGCCTTGCACCTGATTATTCAAACGTCTGATCGATGGCCTAGGGAATCTAATTCTGGTATTGATTGTTTTTGCTGATTGTCTACCCCTGTAGCTGATTTCTTCATTATTGTGTAAATTTACATCATGAGCTCATGTTTAGCTAAACAGCTGACCTTGTAAGAGGCTTAGGTGTGAAGGCTCGTAAGCTTCAGCAGAAAGTCCGCAAAGATTTTTTTGTGTCCCTCCAATGAGTTGCCCGCGCGGTCCCCGTTTTCTACAAGTGTTGGTCCACTACTCTCTCTAGAGGCTGGGATTCAGACTGGACTGCTTTGCTGCCCCCGATCTGTGATTGTGGCTTTGGGCGGCCTGTGGCCTGGGCAGGAGGCTCCCCACGTGTGTCCCACGACCCATCTGCCTGCGAACTTCGGTCACCTGGCAGGAAGCTATGATGCCCAGACCTATGGTTAGCTTTGCATCGAGGTGTACTGCGCGGACCGGTTCCACACACACTTCAAGTAAGAGGGCGGCCTGAGTGGAAAGGTGAGAGTGTGGGCAGCTGTGCAGACAAAGAAGGCGCACTTTGGCCTGGGCCTAAATGCTTGTGACACACGACTGGGCCTGCCCGGCTCTGAGGGCCCTGCCCTGGGCTCCCTTCTCCCCTGCCCTTTGTTCAGTCACAGCAGAGATGGCCCCACCCACTCCCTCAGTGAAGGCAGTGTTCCAAGCTCCCTCAGCCCCGCCCCCTCTCCGCAGGTTGCCATGGACTATAGATGCTGCATTCTGAGGCCAGGGCATTCCGAGAATGCCAAGGGCAGACATGATGATCTTAAATGATTTCCTCTTGTGTCAATTTTGGTAATCTTTAGGAGCCAGGAAATGGTCCACTTTACACAAATGTTCAAATTTAATGGCATTTCATATATTCTCTGCTATATCATTGTCCTGATTCTTTCTGTATATTCTTTAATTATGTTTTGGTTTTCCTTAATCAAAGTGTGTCTTTTAAATCTTGTCAAAGAATATTCTTTGGACTTACTACCTCAACTGAATTTTATACGTTTTCTGTGGTATTAAGTTCTGCTCATATCTTTATTTATCTTTTTTCTATGTTCTCAGGGTTTATTGTTTTGATCTTCTGATGTCAATTAAAACACTTGTTTATTCATTTTAATAAATCTTTTTACTTATACAGATTTGAATTTTTAAAGATTGCAGCTTACTTGTAAGTTTCTAAGTGTCAGGTCCTCTACATTGTGCCTGGCCAAAGGCTTAGTTCACAATATAGCAAAGTATATATTAACCTATTTTCCCCTCGACTTTCTGTGATTTCCTACATCTCACCTTTCTTTGCAGACAAGCCATTTGAAATAACCTTAACTTATTTCACAGCCAATAAGTCTTTGAAATAATGTGTAGTTTTCAGAGAAATCTTCTTATATATTTAGGCAGAAAATCTGACCTGCCATAGTTTTCAAAACAGCATAATTTCACTTTTCTCAATGACGAATCTGTTGTATTACACAACCTTTGAGTATTTAGCTTTATCAATGACATGTACTTTAAAAATGTTTTAGAGATCGTACCAGTCTTTGAAAACATCCTTGTTCCTTGTTTCAGTTCCAGTTTTATGTATATTTTCTGCCTTGCACCTGATTATTCAAACGTCTGATCGATGGCCTAGGGAATCTAATTCTGGTATTGATTGTTTTTGCTGATTGTCTCCCCCTGTACCTGATTTCTTCATTATTGTGTAAATTTAGATCATGAGCTCATGTTTAGCTAAACAGCTGACCTTGTAAGAGGCTTAGGTGTGAACGGTCGTAAGCTTCAGCAGAAAGTCCGCAAAGATTTTTTTGTGTCCCTCCATGAGTTGCCCGCGCGGTCCCCGTTTTCTACAAGTGTTGGTCCACTACTCCCTCTAGAGGCTGGGACTCAGACAGGACTGCTTTGCTGCCCCCGATCAGGGATAGTGGCTTTGGGCGGCCTGTGGCCTGGGCAGGAGGCTCCCGACGTGTGTCCCACGACCCATCTGCCTGCGAACTTCGGTCACCTGGCAGGAAGCTATGATGCACAGAACTATGGTTAGCTTTGCAACGAGGTGTACTGCACGGACCGGTTCCACACACACTTTAAGTAAGAGGGCGGCCTGAGAGGAAAGGTGAGAGTTTGGGCAGCTGTGCAAACAAAGAAGGCGCACTTTGGCCTGGGCCTAAATGCTTGTGACACACGACTGGGCCTGCCGGGCTCTGAGGGCCCTGCCGTTGGCCCCCTTCTCCCCTGCCCATTGTTCAGTCACAGCAGAGATGGCCCCACCCACTCCCTCAGTGAAGGCAGTGTTCCAACCTCCCTCAGTCCCGCCCCCTCTCCGCAGGTTACCATGGACTACAGATGCTGCATTCTGAGGCCAGGGCATTCCGAGAAGGTCAAGGGCAGACATGATGACCTTAAATGATTTCCTCTTGTGTCAATTTTGGTAAACTTTAGGAGCTAGGAAATGGTCCACTTTACACAAATGTTCAAATTTACTGGCATTTCATATATTCTCTGCTATAACATTGTCCTGATTCTTTCTGTATATTCTTTACTTATGTTTTGGTTTTCCTTAATCAAAGTGTGTCTTTTAAATCTTGTCAAAGAATATTCTTTGGACTTACTACCTCAACTGAATTTTATACGTTTTCTGTGGTATTAAGTTCTGCTCATATCTTTATTTATCTTTTTTCTATGTTCTCAGGGTTTATTGATTTGATCTTCTGATGTCAATTAAAACACTTGGTTATTCATTTTAATAAATCTTTTTACTTATAAAGATTTGAATTTTTAAAAATTCCAGCTTACTTGTAAGTTTCTAAGAGTCAGGTCCTCTACATTGTGGCTGGCCAAAGGCTTAGTTCACAATATAGCAAAGTATATATTGACCTATTTTCCCCTCGACTTTCTGTGATTTCCTACATCTCACCTTTCTTTGCAGACAAGCCATTTGAAATAACCTTAACTTATTTCACAGCCAATAAGTCTTTGAAATAATGTGTAGTTTTCAGAGAAATCTTCTTATATATTTAGGCAGAAAATCTGACCTGCCATAGTTTTCAAAACAGCATAATTTCACTTTTCTCAATGATGAATCTGTTGTAGTACACAACCTTTGAGTATTTAGCTTTATCAATGACATGTACTTTAAAAATGTTTTAGAGATCGTACCAGTCTTTGAAAACATCCTTGTTCCTTGTTTCAGTTCCAGTTTTATGTATAATTTCTGCCTTGCACCTGATTATTCAAACGTCTGATCGATGGCCTAGGGAATCTAATTCTGGTATTGATTGTTTTTGCTGATTGTCTAACCCTGTAGCTGATTTCTTCATTATTGTGTAAATTTAGATCATGAGCTCATGTTTAGCTAAACAGCTGACCTTGTAAGAGGCTTAGGTGTGAACGCTCGTAAGCTTCAGCAGAAAGTCCGCAAAGATTTTTTTGTGTCCCTCCAATGAGTTGCCCGCGCGGTCCCCGTTTTCTACAAGTGTTGGTCCACTACTCCCTCTAGAGGCTGGGACTCAGACAGGACTGCTTTGCTGCCCCCGATCTGGGATAGTGGCTTTGGGCGGCCTGTGGCCTGGGCAGGAGGCTCCCCACGTGTGTCCCACGACCCATCTGCCTGCGAACTTCGGTCACCTGGCAGGAAGCTATGATGCACAGACCTATGGTTAGCTTTGCATCGAGGTGTACTGCGCGGACCGGTTCCACACACACTTCAAGTAAGAGGGCGGCCTGAGTGGAAAGGTGAGAGTTTGGGCAGCTGTGCAGACAAAGAAGGCGCACTTTGGCCTGGGCCTAAATGCTTGTGACACACGACTGGGCCTGCCGGGCTCTGAGGGCCCTGCCGTAGGCCCCCTTCTCCCCTGCCCATTGTTTAGTCACAGCAGAGATGGCCCCACCCACTCCCTCAGTGAAGGCTGTGTTCCAAGCTCCCTCAGCCCCGCCCCCTCTCCGCAGGTTACCATGGACTACAGATGCTGCATTCCGAGGCCAGGGCATTCCGAGAATGCCAAGGGCAGACATGATGACCTTAAATGATTTCCTCTTGTGTCAATTTTGGTAAACTTTAGGAGCTAGGAAATGGTCCACTTTACACAAATGTTCAAATTTACTGGCATTTCATATATTATCTGCTATAACATTGTCCTGATTCTTTCTGTATATTCTTTACTTATGTTTTGGTTTTCCTTAATCAAAGTGTGTCTTTTAAATCTTGTCAAAGAATATTCTTTGGACTTACTACCTCAACTGAATTTTATACGTTTTCTGTGGTATTAAGTTCTGCTCATAACTTTATTTATCTTTTTTCTATGTTCTCAGGGTTTATTGTTTTGATCTTCTGATGTCAATTAAAACACTTGGTTATTCATTTTAATAAATCTTTTTACTAATACAGATTTGAATTTTAAAGATTCCAGGTTACTTGTAAGTTTCTAAGGATCAGGTCCTCTACATTGTGGCTGGCCAAAGGCTTAGTTCACAATATAGCAAAGTATATATTGACCTATTTTCCCCTCGACTTTCTGTGATTTCCTACATCTCACCTTTTTTGCAGACAAGCCATTTGAAATAACCTTAACTTATTTCACAGCCAATAAGTCTTTGAAATAATGTGTAGTTTTCAGAGAAATCTTCTTATATATTTAGGCAGAAAATCTGACCTGCC
The DNA here is from genome assembly GCF_964165515.1 of Mesoplodon bidens. Taxonomy (NCBI): domain Eukaryota; kingdom Metazoa; phylum Chordata; class Mammalia; order Artiodactyla; family Ziphiidae; genus Mesoplodon; species Mesoplodon bidens. Next base: position 8,243,447 of record NC_138180.1, read on the forward strand.
ATAGTTATCAAAAGCAGCATAATTTCACTCTTCTCAATGATGAATCTGTTGTATTACACAACCTTTGAGTATTTAGCTTTATCAATGACATGTACTTTAAAAATGTTTTAGAGATCCTACCAGTCTTTGAAAACATCCTTGTTCCTTGTTTCAGTTCCAGTTTTGTGTATACTTTCTGCCTTGCACCTGAATATTCCAACATCTGATGGTTGGCCTAGGGAATCTAATTCTGGTATTGATTGTTTTTGCTGCATGTCTCCCCCTGTAGCTGATTTCTTCATTATTGTGTAAATTTAGATCATGAGCTCATGTTTAGCTAAACATCTGACTTTGTAAGAGGCTTAGGTGTGATCACTCGTAGGCTTCATCAGAAAGTCCGCAAAGATTTATTTGTGTCCCTCCAATGATTTGCCCACGAGGACCCCGTTTTCTACAAGGGTTGGTCCACTACTCCCTCTAGAGGCACGGCTTCAGACAGAGCTGCTTTGCGGCCCACGATCTGGGGCAGTGGCAGTGGGCGGCCTGTGGCCCGTGTAGGAGCCTCTCTGCCTGTGTCCCAGGGACCCATCTGCCTGCGAACTTCGGTCACCTGGCAGGAAGCTACGATGCCCAGACCTATGGTTAGCTGTGCAGCGAGGTGTACTGCGCGGATAGGTTCCACACACACTTCAAGTAAGAGGGCGGCCTGAGTGGAAAGGTGAGAGTTTGGGCAGCTGTGCAGACAAAGAAGGCGCCCTTTGTCCTGGGCCTAAAGGCTTGTGAAACCCCTCTGGGCCTGCCGGGCTCTGAGGGCCCTGCCCTGGTCCCCCTGCTCCCCTGCCCTTTGTTCAGTCACAGCAGAGATGGCCACACCCACTCGCTCTGAGAGGGCACGGTTCCAACCTCCCTCAGCCCTGCCCCCTGCCCGCAGGTTACCATGGACTACCGATGCTGCATTCTGAGTCCAGGGCATTCCGAGAATGCCAAGGGCAGACATGATGACCTTAAATGATTTCCTCTTGTGTCAGTTTTGGTAAACTTTAGGAGCTAGGAACTGGTCCAGTTTACACAAATGTTCAAATTTACTGGCATTTCATATATTCTCTGCTATAACATTGTCCTGATTCTTTCTGTATATTCTTTACTTATGTTTTGGTTTTCCTTAATCAATGTTTGTCTTTTAATCTTGTCAAAGAATATTCTTTGCACTTACTACACCACCTGAATTTAATACGTTTTCTACTGTATTAAGTTCTGCTCATATCTTTATTTATATTTTTTCTATGTTCTCAGGTTTATTGTTTTGATATTCTGATGTCAATTAAAACACTTGGTTATTCATTTTAATAAATCTTTTTACTTATAAAGATTTGAACTTTTCAAGATTCCAGCTTACTTGTAAGTTTCTAAGGGTCCGGTCCTGTACATTGTGGCTGGCCTAAGTCTTAGTTCACCTTATAGCAGTGTATATATTGACCTATTTTCCCCTCGACTTTCTGTGATTCCCTACATCTCACCTTTCTTTGCAGACAAGCCATTTGAAATACCCTTAACTTATTTCACAGCCTATAAGTCTTTGAAATAAGGTGTATTTTTTAGAGAAATCTTCTTATATAATTAGGCAGAAAATCTGACCTGCCATAGTTTTCAAAACAGCATAATTTCACTCTTCTCAATGATGAATCTGTTGTATTACACAACTATTGAGTATTTAGCTTTATCAATGACATGTACTTTAAAAATGTTTTAGAGATCCTACCAGTCTTTGAAAACATCCTTGTTCCTTGTTTCAGTTCCAGTTTTGTGTATACTTTCTGCCTTGCACCTGAATTTTCCAACATCTGATGGTTGGCCTAGGGAATCTAATTCTGGTATTGATTGTTTTTGCTGCATGTCTCCCCCTGTAGCTGATTCCTTCATTATTGTGTAAATTTAGATCATGAGCTCATGTTTAGCTAAACATCTGACTTTGTAAGAGGCTTAGGTGTGATCACTCGTAGGCTTCATCTGAAAGTCCGCAAAGATTTATTTGTGTCCCTCCAATGATTTGCCCACGAGGACCCCGTTTTCTACAAGGGTTGGTCCACTACTCCCTCTAGAGGCACGGCTTCAGACAGAGCTGCTTTGCGGCCCACGATCTGGGGCAGTGGCAGTGGGCGGCCTGTGGCCCGTGTAGGAGCCTCTCTGCCTGTGTCCCAGGGACCCATCTGCCTGCGAACTTCGGTCACCTGGCAGGAAGCTACGATGCCCAGACCTATGGTTAGCTGTGCAGCGAGGTGTACTGCGCGGATAGGTTCCACACACACTTCAAGTAAGAGGGCGGCCTGAGTGGAAAGGTGATAGTTTGGGCAGCTGTGCAGACAAAGAAGGCGCCCTTTGTCCTGGGCCTAAAGGCTTGTGAAACCCCTCTGGGCCTGCCGGGCTCTGAGGGCCCTGCCCTGGTCCCCCTGCTCCCCTGCCCTTTGTTCAGTCACAGCAGAGATGGCCACACCCACTCGCTCTGAGAGGGCACGGTTCCAACCTCCCTCAGCCCTGCCCCCTGCCCGCAGGTTACCATGGACTACCCATGCTGCATTCTGAGTCCAGGGCATTCCGAGAATGCCAAGGGCAGACATGATGACCTTAAATGATTTCCTCTTGTGTCAGTTTTGGTAAACTTTAGGAGCTAGGAACTGGTCCAGTTTACACAAATGTTCAAATTTACTGGCATTTCATATATTCTCTGCTATAACATTCTCCTGATTCTTTCTGTATATTCTTTACTTATGTTTTGGTTTTCCTTAATCAATGTTTGTCTTTAATCTTGTCAAAGAATATTCTTTGCACTTACTACACCACCTGAATTTAATACGTTTTCTACTGTATTAAGTTCTGCTCATATCTTTATTTATATTTTTTCTATGTTCTCAGGTTTATTGTTTTGATATTCTGATGTCAATTAAAACACTTGGTTATTCATTTTAATAAATCTTTTTACTTATAAAGATTTGAACTTTTCAAGATTCCAGCTTACTTGTAAGTTTCTAAGGGTCCGGTCCTGTACATTGTGGCTGGCCTAAGTCTTAGTTCACCTTATAGCAGTGTATATATTGACCTATTTTCCCCTCGACTTTCTGTGATTCCCTACATCTCACCTTTCTTTGCAGACAAGCCATTTGAAATACCCTTAACTTATTTCACAGCCTATAAGTCTTTGAAATAAGGTGTATTTTTTAGAGAAATCTTCTTATATAATTAGGCAGAAAATCTGACCTGCCATAGTTTTAAAACAGCATAATTTCACTCTTCTCAATGATGAATCTGTTGTATTACACAACTATTGAGTATTTAGCTTTATCAATGACATGTACTTTAAAAATGTTTTAGAGATCCTACCAGTCTTTGAAAACATCCTTGTTCCTTGTTTCAGTTCCAGTTTTGTGTATACTTTCTGCCTTGCACCTGATTATTCCAACATCTGATGGTTGGCCTAGGGAATCTAATTCTGGTATTGATTGTTTTTGCTGCTTGTCTCCCCTTGTAGCTGATTTCTTCATTATTGTGTAAATTTAGATCATGAGCTCATGTTTAGCTAAACAGCTGACCTTGTAAGAGGCTTCGGTGTGAACGCTCGTAAGCTTCAGCAGAAAGTCCGCAATGATTTTTTTGTGTCCCTCCAATGAGTTGCCCGCGCGGACCCCGTTTTCTTCAAGTGTTGGTCCACTACTCCTTCTAGAGGCTGGGACTCAGACAGGACTGCTTTGCTGCCCCCGATCTGGAATAGTGGCTTTGGGCGGCCTGTGGCCTGGGCAGGAGGCTCCCCACGTGTGTCCCACGACCCATCTGCCTGCGAACTTCGGTCACCTGGAAGGAAGCTATGATGCACAGACCTATGGTTAGCTTTGCATCGAGGTGTACTGCGCGGACCGGTTCCACACACACTTCAAGTAAGAGGGCGGCCTGAGTGGAAAGGTGAGAGTGTGGGCAGCTGTGCAGACAAAGAAGGCGCACTTTGGCCGGGGCCTAAATGCTTGTGACACACGAATGGGCCTGCCGGGCTCTGAGGGCCCTGCCGTTGGCCCACTTCTCCCCTGCCCTTTGTTCAGTCACAGCAGAGATGGCCCCACCCACTCCCTCAGTGAAGGCAGTGTTCCAACCTCCCTCAGCCCCGCCCCCTCTCCGCAGGTTGCAATGGACTATAGATGCTGCATTCTGCGGCCAGGGCATTCCGAGAATGCCAAGGGCAGACATGATGACCTTAAATGATTTCCTCTTGTGTCAATTTTGGTAAACTTTAGGAGCCAGGAAATGGTCCACTTTACACAAATGTTCAAATATACTGGCATTTCATATATTCTCTGCTATAACATTGTCCTGATTCTTTCTGTATATTCTTTACTTATGTTTTGGTTTTCCTTAATCAAAGTGTGTCTTTTAAATCTTGTCAAAGAATATTCTTTGGACTTACTACCTCAACTGAATTTTATACGTTTTCTGCGGTAATAAGTTCTGCTCATATCTTTATTTATCTTTTTTCTATGTTCTCAGGGTTTATTGTTTTGATCTTCTGATGTCAATTAAAACACTTGGTTATTCATTTTAATAAATCTTTTTACTTATACAGATTTGAATTTTTAAAGATTCCAGCTTACTTGTAAGTTTCTAAGTGTCAGGTCCTCTACATTGTGGCTGGCCAAAGGCTTAGTTCACAATATAGCAAAGTATATATTGACCTATTTTACCCTCGACTTTCTGTGATTTCCTACATCTCACCTTTCTTTGCAGACAAGCCATTTGAAATAACCTTAACTTATTTCACAGCCAATAAGTCTTTGAAATAATGTGTAGTTTTCAGAGAAATCTTCTTATATATTTAGGCAGAAAATCGGACCTGCCATAGTTTTCAAAACAGCATAATTTCACTTTTCCCAATGATGAATCTGTTGTATTACACAACCTTTGAGTATTTAGCTTTATCAATGACATGTACTTTAAAAATGTTTTAGAGATCGTACCAGTCTTTGAAAACATCCTTGTTCCTTGTTTCAGTTCCAGTTTTATGTATAATTTCTGCCTTGCACCTGATTATTCAAACGTCTGATCGATGGCCTAGGGAATCTAATTCTGGTATTGATTGTTTTTGCTGATTGTCTCCCCCTGTAGCTGATTTCTTCATTATTGTGTAAATTTAGATCATGAGCTCATGTTTAGCTAAACAGCTGACCTTGTAAGAGGCTTAGGTGTGAACGCTCGTAAGCTTCAGCAGAAAGTCCGCAAAGATTTTTTTGTGTCCCTCCAATGAGTTGCCCGCGCGGTCCCCGTTTTCTACAAGTGTTGGTCCACTACTCCCTCTAGAGGCTGGGACTCAGACTGGACTGCTTTGCTGCCCCCGATCTGTGATTGTGGCTTTGGGCGGCCTGTGGCCTGGGCAGGAGGCTCCCCACGTGTGTCCCACGACCCATCTGCCTGCGAACTTCGGTCACCTGGCAGGAAACTATGATGCCCAGACCTATGGTTAGCTTTGCATCGAGGTGTACTGCGCGGACCGGTTCCACACACACTTAAAGTAAGAGGGCGGCCTGAGTGGAAAGGTGAGAGTGTGGGCAGCTGTGCAGACAAAGAAGGCGCACTTTGGCCTGGGCCTAAATGCTTGTGACACACGACTGGGCCTGCCGGGCTCTGAGGGCCCTGCCGTTGGCCCACTTCTCCCCTGCCCTTTGTTCAGTCACAGCAGAGATGGCCCCACCCACTCCCTCAGTGAAGGCAGTGTTCCAAGCTCCCTCAGCCCCGCCCCCTCTCCGCAGGTTGCCATGGACTATAGATGCTGCATTCTGAGGCCAGGGCATTCCGAGAATGACAAGGGCAGACATGATGATCTTAAATGATTTCCTCTTGTGTCAATTTTGGTAAACTTTAGGAGCCAGGAAATGGTCCACTTTACACAAATGTTCAAATTTAATGGCATTTCATATATTCTCTGCTATAACATTGTCCTGATTCTTTCTGTATATTCTTTAATTATGTTTTGGTTTTCCTCAATCAAAGTGTGTCTTTTAAATCTTGTCAAAGAATATTATTTGGACTTACTACCTCAACTGAATTTTATACGTTTTCTGTGGTATTAAGTTCTGCTCATATCTTTATTTATCTTTTTTCTATGTTCTCAGGGTTTATTGTTTTGATCTTCTGATGTCAATTAAAACACTTGTTTATTCATTTTAATAAATCTTTTTACTTATACAGATTTGAATTTTTAAAGATTCCAGCTTACTTGTAAGTTTCTAAGTGTCAGGTCCTCTACATAGTGGCTGGCCAAAGGCTTAGTTCACAATATAGCAAAGTATATATTGACCTATTTTCCCCTCGACTTTCTGTGATTTCCTACATCTCACCTTTCTTTGCAGACAAGCCATTTGAAATAACCTTAACTTATTTCACAGCCAATAAGTCTTTGAAATAATGTGTAGTTTTCAGAGAAATCTTCTTATATATTTAGGCAGAAAATCTGACCTGCCATAGTTTTCAAAACAGCATAATTTCACTTTTCTCAATGACGAATCTGTTGTATTACACAACCTTTGAGTATTTAGCTTTATCAATGACATGTACTTTAAAAATGTTTTAGAGATCGTACCAGTCTTTGAAAACATCCTTGTTCCTTGTTTCAGTTCCAGTTTTATGTATATTTTCTGCCTTGCACCTGATTATTCAAACGTCTGATCGATGGCCTAGGGAATCTAATTCTGGTATTGATTGTTTTTGCTGATTGTCTCCCCCTGTAGCTGATTTCTTCATTATTGTGTAAATTTAGATCATGAGCTCATGTTTAGCTAAACAGCTGACCTTGTAAGAGGCTTAGGTGTGAACGGTCGTAAGCTTCAGCAGAAAGTCCGCAAAGATTTTTTTGTGTCCCTCCATGAGTTGCCCGCGCGGTCCCCGTTTTCTACAAGTGTTGGTCCACTACTCCCTCTAGAGGCTGGGACTCAGACAGGACTGCTTTGCTGCCCCCGATCTTGGATAGTGGCTTTGGGCAGCCTGTGGCCTGGGCAGGAGGCTCCCCACGTGTGTCCCACGACCCATCTGCCTGCGAACTTCGGTCACCTGGCAGGAAGCTATGATGCACAGACCTATGGTTAGCTTTGCATCGAGGTGTACTGCGTGGACCGGTTCCACACACACTTTAAGTAAGAGGGCGGCCTGAGAGGAAAGGTGAGAGTTTGGGCAGCTGTGCAAACAAAGAAGGCGCACTTTGGCCTGGGCCTAAATGCTTGTGACACACGACTGGGCCTGCCAGGCTCTGAGGGCCCTGACGTTGGCCCCCTTCTCCCCTGCCCATTGTTTAGTCACAGCAGAGATGGCCCCACCCACTCCCTCAGTGAAGGCAGTGTTCCAACCTCCCTCAGCCCCGCCCCCTCTCCGCAGGTTACCATGGACTACAGATGCTGCATTCCGAGGCCAGGGCATTCCGAGAATGCCAAGGGCAGACATGATGACCTTAAATGATTTCCTCTTGTGTCAATTTTGGTAAACTTTAGGAGCTAGGAAATGGTCCACTTTACACAAATGTTCAAATTTACTGGCATTTCATATATTCTCTGCTATAACATTGTCCTGATTCTTTCTGTATATTCTTTACTTATGTTTTGGTTTTCCTTAATCAAAGTTTGTCTTTTAAATCTTGTCAAAGAATATTCTTTGGACTTACTACCTCAACTGAATTTTATACGTTTTCTGTGGTATTAAGTTCTGCTCATAACTTTATTTATCTTTTTTCTATGTTCTCAGGGTTTATTGTTTTGATCTTCTGATGTCAATTAAAACACTTGGTTATTCATTTTAATAAATCTTTTTACTAATACAGATTTGAATTTTAAAGATTCCAGGTTACTTGTAAGTTTCTAAGGGTCAGGTCCTCTACATTGTGGCTGGCCAAAGGCTTAGTTCACAATATAGCAAAGTATATATTGACCTATTTTCCCCTCGACTTTCTGTGATTTCCTACATCTCACCTTTTTTGCAGACAAGCCATTGGAAATAACCTTAACTTATTTCACAGCCAATAAGTCTTTGAAATAATGTGTAGTTTTCAGAGAAATCTTCTTATATATTTAGGCAGAAAATCTGACCTGCCATAGTTTTCAAAAGCAGCATAATTTCACTCTTCTCAATGATGAATCTGTTGTATTACGCAACCTTTGAGTATTTAGCTTTATCAATGACATGTACTTTAAAAATTTTTTAGAGATCCTACCAGTCTTTGAAAACATCCTTGTTCCTTGTTTCAGTTCCAGTTTTGTGTATACTTTCTGCCTTGCACCTGAATATTCCAACATCTGATGGTTGGCCTAGCGAATCTAATACTGGTATTGATTGTTTTTGCTGCATGTCTCCCCCTGTAGCTGATTCCTTCATTATTGTGTAAATTTAGATCATGAGCTCATGTTTAGCTAAACATCTGACTTTGTAAGAGGCTTAGGTGTGATCACTCGTAGGCTTCATCAGAAAGTCCGCAAAGATTTATTTGTGTCCCTCCAATGATTTGCCCACGAGGACCCCGTTTTCTACAAGGGTTGGTCCACTACTCCCTCTAGAGGCACGGCTTCAGACAGAGCTGCTTTGCGGCCCACGATCTGGGGCAGTGGCAGTGGGCGGCCTGTGGCCCGTGTAGGAGCCTCTCTGCCTGTGTCCCAGGGACCCATCTGCCTGCGAATTTCGGTCACCTGGCAGGAAGCTACGATGCCCAGACCTATGGTTAGCTGTGCAGCGAGGTGTACTGCGTGGATAGGTTCCACACACACTTCAAGTAAGAGGGCGGCCTGAGTGGAAAGGTGAGAGTTTGGGCAGCTGTGCAGACAAAGAAGGCGCCCTTTGTCCTGGGCCTAAAGGCTTGTGAAACACCTCTGGGCCTGCCGTGCTCTGAGGGCCCTGCCCTGGTCCCCCTGCTCCCCTGCCCTTTGTTCAGTCACAGCAGAGATGGCCACACCCACTCGCTCTGAGAGGGCACGGTTCCAACCTCCCTCAGCCCTGCCCCCTGCCCGCAGGTTACCATGGACTACCCATGCTGCATTCTGAGTCCAGGGCATTCCGAGAATGCCAAGGGCAGACATGATGACCTTAAATGATTTCCTCTTGTGTCAGTTTTGGTAAACTTTAGGAGCTAGGAACTGGTCCAGTTTACACAAATGTTCAAATTTACTGGCATTTCATATATTCTCTGCTATAACATTCTCCTGATTCTTTCTGTATATTCTTTACTTATGTTTTGGTTTTCCTTAATCAATGTTTGTCTTTTAATCTTGTCAAAGAATATTCTTTGCACTTACTACACCACCTGAATTTAATACGTTTTCTACTGTATTAAGTTCTGCTCATATCTTTATTTATATTTTTTCTATGTTCTCAGGTTTATTGTTTTGATATTCTGATGTCAATTAAAACACTTGGTTATTCATTTTAATAAATCTTTTTACTTATAAAGATTTGAACTTTTCAAGATTCCAGCTTACTTGTAAGTTTCTAAGGGTCCGGTCCTGTACATTGTGGCTGGCCTAAGTCTTAGTTCACCTTATAGCAGTGTATATATTGACCTATTTTCCCCTCGACTTTCTGTGATTCCCTACATCTCACCTTTCTTTGCAGACAAGCCATTTGAAATACCCTTAACTTATTTCACAGCCTATAAGTCTGTGAAATAAGGTGTATTTTTTTAGAGAAATCTTCTTATATAATTAGGCAGAAAATCTGACCTGCCATAGTTTTCAAAACAGCATAATTTCACTCTTCTCAATGATGAATCTGTTGTATTACACAACTATTGAGTATTTAGCTTTATCAATGACATGTACTTTAAAAATGTTTTAGAGATCCTACCAGTCTTTGAAAACATCCTTGTTCCTTGTTTCAGTTCCAGTTTTGTGTATACTTTCTGCCTTGCACCTGATTATTCCAACATCTGATGGTTGGCCTAGGGAATCTAATTCTGGTATTGATTGTTTTTGCTGCTTGTCTCCCCTTGTACCTGATTTCTTCATTATTGTGTAAATTTAGATCATGAGCTCATGTTTAGCTAAACAGCTGACCTTGTAAGAGGCTTCGGTGTGAACGCTCGTAAGCTTCAGCAGAAAGTCCGCAATGATTTTTTTGTGTCCCTCCAATGAGATGCCCGCGCGGACCCCGTTTTCTTCAAGTGTTGGTCCACTACTCCTTCTAGAGGCTGGGACTCAGACAGGACTGCTTTGCTGCCCCCGATCTGGAATAGTGGCTTTGGGCGGCCTGTGGCCTGGGCAGGAGGCTCCCCACGTGTGTCCCACGACCCATCTGCCTGCGAACTTCGGTCACCTGGAAGGAAGCTATGATGCACAGACCTATGGTTAGCTTTGCATCGAGGTGTACTGCGCGGACCGGTTCCACACACACTTCAAGTAAGAGGGCGGCCTGAGTGGAAAGGTGAGAGTGTGGGCAACTGTGCAGACAAAGAAGGCGCACTTTGGCCGGGGCCTAAATGCTTGTGACACACGAATGGGCCTGCCGGGCTCTGAGGGCCCTGCCGTTGGCCCACTTCTCCCCTGCCCTTTGTTCAGTCACAGCAGAGATGGCCCCACCCACTCCCTCAGTGAAGGCAGTGTTCCAACCTCCCTCAGCCCCGCCCCCTCTCCGCAGGTTGCCATGGACTATAGATGCTGCATTCTGAGGCCAGGGCATTCCGAGAATGCCAAGGGCAGACATGATGACCTTAAATGATTTCCTCTTGTGTCAATTTTGGTAAACTTTAGGAGCCAGGAAATGGTCCACTTTACACAAATGTTCAAATATACTGGCATTTCATATATTCTCTGCTATAACATTGTCCTGATTCTTTCTGTATATTCTTTACTTATGTTTTGGTTTTCCTTAATCAAAGTGTGTCTTTTAAATCTTGTCAAAGAATATTCTTTGGACTTACTACCTCAACTGAATTTTATACGTTTTCTGTGGTAATAAGTTCTGCTCATATCTTTATTTATCTTTTTTCTATGTTCTCAGGGTTTATTGTTTTGATCTTCTGATGTCAATTAAAACACTTGGTTATTCATTTTAATAAATCTTTTTACTTATACAGATTTGAATTTTTAAAGATTCCAGCTTACTTGTAAGTTTCTAAGTGTCAGGTCCTCTACATTGTGGCTGGCCAAAGGCTTAGTTCACAATATAGCAAAGTATATATTGACCTATTTTCCCCTCGACTTTCTGTGATTTCCTACATCTCACCTTTCTTTGCAGACAAGCCATTTGAAATAACCTTAACTTATTTCACAGCCAATAAGTCTTTGAAATAATGTGTAGTTTTCAGAGAAATCTTCTTATATATTTAGGCAGAAAATCGGACCTGCCATAGTTTTCAAAACAGCATAATTTCACTTTTCCCAATGATGAATCTGTTGTATTACACAACCTTTGAGTATTTAGCTTTATCAATGACATGTACTTTAAAAATGTTTTAGAGATCGTACCAGTCTTTGAAAACATCCTTGTTCCTTGTTTCTGTTCCAGTTTTATGGATATTTTCTGCCTTGCACCTGATTATTCAAACGTCTGATCGATGGCCTAGGGAATCTAATTCTGGTATTGATTGTTTTTGCTGATTGTCTCCCCCTGTAGCTGATTTCTTCATTATTGTGTAAATTTAGATCATGAGCTCATGTTTAGCTAAACAGCTGACCTTGTAAGAGGCTTAGGTGTGAACGGTCGTAAGCTTCAGCAGAAAGTCCGCAAAGATTTTTTTGTGTCCCTCCATGAGTTGCCCGCGCGGTCCCCGTTTTCTACAAGTGTTGGTCCACTACTCCCTCTAGAGGCTGAGACTCAGACAGGACTGCTTTGCTGCCCCCGATCTTGGATAGTGGCTTTGGGCAGCCTGTGGCCTGGGCAGGAGGCTCCCCACGTGTGTCCCACGACCCATCTGCCTGCGAACTTCGGTCACCTGGCAGGAAGCTATGATGCACAGACCTATGGTTAGCTTTGCATCGAGGTGTACTGCGTGGACCGGTTCCACACACACTTTAAGTAAGAGGGCGGCCTGAGAGGAAAGGTGAGAGTTTGGGCAGCTGTGCAAACAAAGAAGGCGCACTTTGGCCTGGGCCTAAATGCTTGTGACACACGACTGGGCCTGCCGGGCTCTGAGGGCCCTGCCGTTGGCCCCCTTCTCCCCTGCCCATTGTTTAGTCACAGCAGAGATGGCCCCACCCACTCCCTCAGTGAAGGCAGTGTTCCAACCTCCCTCAGCCCCGCCCCCTCTCCGCAGGTTACCATGGACTACAGATGCTGCATTCCGAGGCCAGGGCATTCCGAGAATGCCAAGGGCAGACATGATGACCTTAAATGATTTCCTCTTGTGTCAATTTTGGTAAACTTTAGGAGCTAGGAAATGGTCCACTTTACACAAATGTTCAAATTTACTGGCATTTCATATATTCTCTGCTATAACATTGTCCTGATTCTTTCTGTATATTCTTTACTTATGTTTTGGTTTTCCTTAATCAAAGTTTGTCTTTTAAATCTTGTCAAAGAATATTCTTTGGACTTACTACCTCAACTGAATTTTATACGTTTTCTGTGGTATTAAGTTCTGCTCATAACTTTATTTATCTTTTTTCTATGTTCTCAGGGTTTATTGTTTTGATCTTCTGATGTCAATTAAAACACTTGGTTATTCATTTTAATAAATCTTTTTACTAATACAGATTTGAATTTTAAAGATTCCAGGTTACTTGTAAGTTTCTAAGGGTCAGGTCCTCTACATTGTGGCTGGCCAAAGGCTTAGTTCACAATATAGCAAAGTATATATTGACCTATTTTCCCCTCGACTTTCTGTGATTTCCTACATCTCACCTTTTTTGCAGACAAGCCATTGGAAATAACCTTAACTTATTTCACAGCCAATAAGTCTTTGAAATAATGTGTAGTTTTCAGAGAAATCTTCTTATATATTTAGGCAGAAAATCTGACCTGCCATAGTTTTCAAAAGCAGCATAATTTCACTCTTCTCAATGATGAATCTGTTGTATTACGCAACCTTTGAGTATTTAGCTTTATCAATGACATGTACTTTAAAAATTTTTTAGAGATCCTACCAGTCTTTGAAAACATCCTTGTTCCTTGTTTCAGTTCCAGTTTTGTGTATACTTTCTGCCTTGCACCTGAATATTCCAACATCTGATGGTTGGCCTAGCGAATCTAATACTGGTATTGATTGTTTTTGCTGCATGTCTCCCCCTGTAGCTGATTCCTTCATTATTGTGTAAATTTAGATCATGAGCTCATGTTTAGCTAAACATCTGACTTTGTAAGAGGCTTAGGTGTGATCACTCGTAGGCTTCATCAGAAAGTCCGCAAAGATTTATTTGTGTCCCTCCAATGATTTGCCCACGAGGACCCCGTTTTCTACAAGGGTTGGTCCACTACTCCCTCTAGAGGCACGGCTTCAGACAGAGCTGCTTTGCGGCCCACGATCTGGGGCAGTGGCAGTGGGCGGCCTGTGGCCCGTGTAGGAGCCTCTCTGCCTGTGTCCCAGGGACCCATCTGCCTGCGAACTTCGGTCACCTGGCAGGAAGCTACGATGCCCAGACCTATGGTTAGCTGTGCAGCGAGGTGTACTGCGTGGATAGGTTCCACACACACTTCAAGTAAGAGGGCGGCCTGAGTGGAAAGGTGAGAGTTTGGGCAGCTGTGCAGACAAAGAAGGCGCCCTTTGTCCTGGGCCTAAAGGCTTGTGAAACACCTCTGGGCCTGCCGTGCTCTGAGGGCCCTGCCCTGGTCCCCCTGCTCCCCTGCCCTTTGTTCAGTCACAGCAGAGATGGCCACACCCACTCGCTCTGAGAGGGCACGGTTCCAACCTCCCTCAGCCCTGCCCCCTGCCCGCAGGTTACCATGGACTACCCATGCTGCATTCTGAGTCCAGGGCATTCCGAGAATGCCAAGGGCAGACATGATGACCTTAAATGATTTCCTCTTGTGTCAGTTTTGGTAAACTTTAGGAGCTAGGAACTGGTCCAGTTTACACAAATGTTCAAATTTACTGGCATTTCATATATTCTCTGCTATAACATTCTCCTGATTCTTTCTGTATATTCTTTACTTATGTTTTGGTTTTCCTTAATCAATGTTTGTCTTTTAATCTTGTCAAAGAATATTCTTTGCACTTACTACACCACCTGAATTTAATACGTTTTCTACTGTATTAAGTTCTGCTCATATCTTTATTTATATTTTTTCTATGTTCTCAGGTTTATTGTTTTGATATTCTGATGTCAATTAAAACACTTGGTTATTCATTTTAATAAATCTTTTTACTTATAAAGATTTGAACTTTTCAAGATTCCAGCTTACTTGTAAGTTTCTAAGGGTCCGGTCCTGTACATTGTGGCTGGCCTAAGTCTTAGTTCACCTTATAGCAGTGTATATATTGACCTATTTTCCCCTCGACTTTCTGTGATTCCCTACATCTCACCTTTCTTTGCAGACAAGCCATTTGAAATACCCTTAACTTATTTCACAGCCTATAAGTCTGTGAAATAAGGTGTATTTTTTTAGAGAAATCTTCTTATATAATTAGGCAGAAAATCTGACCTGCCATAGTTTTCAAAACAGCATAATTTCACTCTTCTCAATGATGAATCTGTTGTATTACACAACTATTGAGTATTTAGCTTTATCAATGACATGTACTTTAAAAATGTTTTAGAGATCCTACCAGTCTTTGAAAACATCCTTGTTCCTTGTTTCAGTTCCAGTTTTGTGTATACTTTCTGCCTTGCACCTGATTATTCCAACATCTGATGGTTGGCCTAGGGAATCTAATTCTGGTATTGATTGTTTTTGCTGCTTGTCTCCCCTTGTAGCTGATTTCTTCATTATTGTGTAAATTTAGATCATGAGCTCATGTTTAGCTAAACAGCTGACCTTGTAAGAGGCTTCGGTGTGAACGCTCGTAAGCTTCAGCAGAAAGTCCGCAATGATTTTTTTGTGTCCCTCCAATGAGATGCCCGCGCGGACCCCGTTTTCTTCAAGTGTTGGTCCACTACTCCTTCTAGAGGCTGGGACTCAGACAGGACTGCTTTGCTGCCCCCGATCTGGAATAGTGGCTTTGGGCGGCCTGTGGCCTGGGCAGGAGGCTCCCCACGTGTGTCCCACGACCCATCTGCCTGCGAACTTCGGTCACCTGGAAGGAAGCTATGATGCACAGACCTATGGTTAGCTTTGCATCGAGGTGTACTGCGCGGACCGGTTCCACACACACTTCAAGTAAGAGGGCGGCCTGAGTGGAAAGGTGAGAGTGTGGGCAGCTGTGCAGACAAAGAAGGCGCACTTTGGCCGGGGCCTAAATGCTTGTGACACACGAATGGGCCTGCCGGGCTCTGAGGGCCCTGCCGTTGGCCCACTTCTCCCCTGCCCTTTGTTCAGTCACAGCAGAGATGGCCCCACCCACTCCCTCAGTGAAGGCAGTGTTCCAACCTCCCTCAGCCCCGCCCCCTCTCCGCAGGTTGCCATGGACTATAGATGCTGCATTCTGAGGCCAGGGCATTCCGAGAATGCCAAGGGCAGACATGATGACCTTAAATGATTTCCTCTTGTGTCAATTTTGGTAAACTTTAGGAGCCAGGAAATGGTCCACTTTACCCAAATGTTCAAATATACTGGCATTTCATATATTCTCTGCTATAACATTGTCCTGATTCTTTCTGTATATTCTTTACTTATGTTTTGGTTTTCCTTAATCAAAGTGTGTCTTTTAAATCTTGTCAAAGAATATTCTTTGGACTTACTACCTCAACTGAATTTTATACGTTTTCTGTGGTAATAAGTTCTGCTCATATCTTTATTTATCTTTTTTCTATGTTCTCAGGGTTTATTGTTTTGATCTTCTGATGTCAATTAAAACACTTGGTTATTCATTTTAATAAATCTTTTTACTTATAGAGATTTGAATTTTTAAAGATTCCAGCTTACTTGTAAGTTTCTAAGTGTCAGGTCCTCTACATTGTGGCTGGCCAAAGGCTTAGTTCACAATATAGCAAAGTATATATTGACCTATTTTCCCCTCGACTTTCTGTGATTTCCTACATCTCACCTTTCTTTGCAGACAAGCCATTTGAAATAACCTTAACTTATTTCACAGCCAATAAGTCTTTGAAATAATGTGTAGTTTTCAGAGAAATCTTCTTATATATTTAGGCAGAAAATCGGACCTGCCATAGTTTTCAAAACAGCATAATTTCACTTTTCCCAATGATGAATCTGTTGTATTACACAACCTTTGAGTATTTAGCTTTATCAATGACATGTACTTTAAAAATGTTTTAGAGATCGTACCAGTCTTTGAAAACATCCTTGTTCCTTGTTTCAGTTCCAGTTTTATGTATAATTTCTGCCTTGCACCTGATTATTCAAACGTCTGATCGATGGCCTAGGGAATCTAATTCCGGTATTGATTGTTTTTGCTGCTTGTCTCCCCTTGTAGCTGATTTCTTCATTATTGTGTAAATTTAGATCATGAGCTCATGTTTAGCTAAACAGCTGACCTTGTAAGAGGCTTAGGTGTGAACGGTCGTAAGCTTCAGCAGAAAGTCCGCAAAGATTTTTTTGTGTCCCTCCAATGAGTTGCCTGCGCGGTCCCCGTTTTCTACAAGTTTTGGTCCACTACTCCCTCTAGAGGCTGGGACTCAGACAGGACTGCTTTGCTGCCCCCGATCTGGGATAGTGGCTTTGGGCGGCCTGTGGACTGGGCAGGAGGCTCCCTACGTGTGTCCCACGACCCATCTGCCTGCGAACTTCGGTCAATTGGCAGGAAGCTATGATGCACAGACCTATGGTTAGCTTTGCAGCGAGGTGTACTGCGCGGACCGGTTCCACACACACTTCAAGTAAGAGGGCGGCCTGAGTGGAAAGGTGAGAGTTTGGGCAGCTGTGCAGACAAAGAAGGCGCACTTTGGCCTGGGCCTAAATGCTTGTGACACCCCACTGGGCCTGCCAGGCTCTGAGGGCCCTGCCCTGGGCCCCCTGCTCCCCTGCCCTTTGTTCAGTCACAGCAGAGATGGCCACAACTACTCCCTCAGTGAGGGCAGTGTTCCAAACTCCCTCAGCCCCGCACCCACTCCGCAGGTTTCCATGGACTACAGATGCTGCATTCTGAGTCCAGGGCATTCCGAGAATGCCAAGGGCAGACATGATGACCTTACATGATTTCCTCTTGTGCCAGTTTTGGTAAACTTTAGGAGCTAGGAAATGGTCCACTTTACACAAATGTTCAAATTTACTGGCATTTCATATATTCTCTGCTATAACATTGTCCTGATTCTTTCTGTATATTCTTTACTTATGTTTTGGTTTTCCTTAATCAAAGTGTGTCTTTTAAATCTTGTCAAAGAATATTCTTTGGTCTTACTACATAACCTGAATTTTATACGTTTTCTATCGTATTAAGTTCTCCTCATATCTTTATTTATATTTTTTCTGTGTTCTCAGGTTTATTGTTTTGATATTCTGATGTCAATTAAAACACTTGGTTATTCATTTTAATGAACCTTTTTACTTATAAAGATTTCAACTTTTCAAGATTCCAGCTTACTTGTAAGTTTCTAAGGGTCAGGTCCTCTGTATTGTGGCTGGCCTAAGGCTTAGTTCACCATATAGCAATGTATATATTGACCTATTTTCCCCTCGACTTTCTGTCATTCCCTACATCTCAACTTTCTTTGCAGAGAAGCCATTTGAAATACCCTTAATTTTTTCACAGCCAATAAGTCTTTGAAATAATGTGTATTTTTAGAGAAATCTTCTTATATATTTAGGCAGAAAATCTGACCTGCCATAATTTTCAAAACAGCATAATTTCACTCTTCTCAAAGATGAATCTGTTGTATTACACAACCTTTGAGTATTTAGCTTTATCAATGACATGTACTTTAAAAATGTTTTAGAGATCCTACCAGTCTTTGAAAACATCCTTGTTCCTTGTTTCAGTTCCAGTTTTCTGTATATTTTCTAACTTGCACCTGATTATTACAACGTCAGATCGATGGCCTAGGGAATCTAAATCTGGTATTGATAGTTTTTGCTGATTGTCTCCCCCTGTAGCTGATTTCTTCAGTGTTCTGTAAATTTAGATCATGAGCTCATGTTTAGCTAAACATCTGAGTTTGTAAGAGGCTTAGGTGTGAACACTCGTAAACTTCATCAGAAAGTCCGCAAAGATTTATTTGTGTCCCTCCAATGAGTTGCCCGCGAGGACCCTGTTTTCTACAAGTGTTGGTCCAATACTCCCTCTAGAGGCACGGCCTCAGACACGGCTGCTTTGTGCCCCACGATCTGGGGCTGTGGCAGTGGGCGGCCTCTGGCCTGGGCAGGACCCTCTCCGCGTGTGTCCCAGGGACGCATCTTCCTGCGAACTTCGGTCACCTGGCAGGAAGCTACGATGCCCAAAGCTATGGTTAGCTGTGCAGCGTGGTGTCCTGGCGGACAGGTTCCACAAGCACTTCAAGTAAGAGGGAGGCCTGAGTGGAAAGGTGAATGTTTGGGCAGCTGTGCAGACAAAGAAGGACCCCTTTGTCCAAGGCCTCAATACTTGTGACACCTCACTGGGCCTGCCGGGCTCGGAGGGCCCTGCCCTGGGCCCCCTGTTCACCTGCCCTTTGTTCATTCACAGCAGAATTGGCCACACCCACTCCCTCAGTGAAGGCCGTGTTCCAAACTCCCTCAGCCCTGCCCCCTATCCGCAGTTTACCATGGACTACAGATGCTGCATTCTGAGTCCAGGGCATTCCGAGAATGCCAAGGGCAGACATGATGACCTTACATGATTTCCTCTTCTGTCAGTTTTGGTAAACTTTCGGAGCTAGGATATGGTCCACTTTACACAAATGTTCAAATTCACTGGCATTTCATATATTCTCTGCTATAACATTGTCCTGATTCTTTCTGTATATTCTTTTTATGTTTTGGTTTTCCTTAATCAAAGTGTGTCTTTTAAATCTTGTCAAAGAATATTCTTTGGTCTTAGTACATCCCCTGAATTTTATACATTTTCAATTGTATTAAGTTCTCCTCATATCTTTATTTATCTTTTTTCTATGTTCTCAGGTTTTATTGTTTTGATTTTCTGATGTCAATTAAAACACTTGGTTATTCATTTTAATAAATCTTTTTACTTATACAGATTTGAATTTTTAAAGATTCCAGCTTACTTGTAAGTTTCTAAGGGTCAGGTCCTCTACATTGTTGCTGGCCTAAGGCTTAGTTCACCATATAGCAATGTATATATTGACCTATTTCCCCTCGACTTTCTGTGATTCCCTACATCTCACCTTTCTTTGCAGACTAGCCATTTGCAATACCCTTAACTTATTTCACAGCCAATAAGTCTCTGAAATAATGTGTATTTTTTAGAGAAATGTTCTTATATAATTAGGCAGAAAATCTGACCTGCCATAGTTTTCAAAAGAGCATAATTTCACTCTTCTCAATGATGAATCTGTTGTATGACACAACCTTTGAGTATTTAGCTTTATCAATGACATGTACTTTAAAAATGTTTTAGAGATCCTACCAGTCTTTGAAAACATCCTTGTTCCTTGTTTCAGTTCCTGTTTTGTGTATACTTTCTGCCTTGCACCTGATTATTCCAACATCTGATGGATGGCCTAGGGAATCTAATTCTGGTATTGATTGTTTTTGCTGCTTGTCTCCCCTTGTAGCTGATTTCTTCAATACTGTGTAAATTTAGATCATGAGCTCATGTTTAGCTACAGAGCTGAACTTGTAAGAGGCTTATGTGTGAACGCTAGTAAGCTTCAGCAGAAAGTCCACAAGATTTTTTGGGGTCCCTCCAATGAGTTACCCGCGCGGACCCCATTTTCTACAAGTGTTGGTCCACTACTCCCTCTAGAGGCTGGGACTCAGACAGGATTGCTTTGCTTCCCCCGATCTGGGGTAGTGGCTTTGGGCGGCCTGTGGCGTGGGCAGGAGGCTCCCCGCGTGTGTCCCACGACCGATCTGCCTGCGATCTTTGGTCACCTGGCAGGAAGCTATGATGCCCAGACCTATGGTTAGTTTTGCAGCGAGGTGTACTGCGCGTACCGGGTCCACACACACTTCAAGTTAGAGGGCGGCCTGAGTGGAAAGGTGAGAGTTTGGGCTGCTGTGCTGACATTGAAGGTGCCCTTTGTCCTGGGCCTAAATGCTTGTGACACCCCACTGGGCCTGCCGGGCTCTGAGGGACCTGCCCAGGGCCCCCTGCTCCCCTGCCCTTTGTTCAGTCACAGCAGAGATGGCCACACACACTCCCTCCGTGAGGGCAGTGTTCCCACCTCCCTCAACCCCGCCCCCTCTCCACAGGTTACCATGGACTACAGATGCTGCATTTCGAGGTCAGGGCATTCCGAGAATGCCAAGGGCAGACATGATGACCTTAAATTATTTCCGCTTGTGTCAGTTTTGGTAAACTTTAGGAGCTAGGAAATGGTCCACTTTACACAAATGTTCAAATTTACTGGCATTTCATATATTCTCTGCTATAACATTGTCCTGATTATTTCTGTATATTCTTTACTTATGTTTAGGTTTTCCTTAATCAAAGTGTGTCTTTTATATCTCGTCAAAAAATATTCTTTGGATTTACTACCTCACCTGAATTTTAAACGTTTTCTGTGGTATTAAGTTCTGCTCATATCTTTATTTATCTTTTTTCTATGTTCTCAGTGTTTATTGTTTTGATCTTCTGATGTCAATTAAAACACTTGGTTATTCATTTTAATAAACCTTTTTACTTATAAAGTTTGAACTTTTAAAGATTCCAGCTTACTTGTAAGTTTCTAAGGGTCAGGTCCTCTACCTTGTGGCTGGCCTCAGGCTTAGTTCACAATATGGCAAAGTATATATTGACCAATTTTCCCCTCGAATTTCTGTGATTCCCTAAATCTCAAATTTCTTTGCAGACAAGCCATTTGAAATACCCTTAACTTTTTTCACAGCCAATAAGTCTTTGAAATAATGTGTATTTTTAGAGAAATCTTCTTATATATTTAGGCAGAAAACTGACCTGCCATAATTTTCAAAAGAGCATAATTTCACTCTTCTCAATGATGAATCTGTTGTATTACACAACCTTTGAGTATTTAGCTTTATCAATGACATGTACTTTAAAAATATTTTAGAGAACCTACCAGTCTTTGAAAACATCCTAGTTCTTTGTTACTGTTCCAGTTTTATGTATATTTTTTGCCTTGCACCTGATTATTCCAACGTCAGGTCGATGGCCTAGGGAACCTAATTCTGGTATGGATAGTTTTTGCTGATTGTCTCTCCCTGTAGCTGATTTCTTCATTATTGTGTAAATTTAGATCATGAGCTCATGTTTAGCTAAACAGATGACTTTGTAAGAGGCTTAGGTGTGAACACTCGTAAGCTTCATCAGAAAGTCCGCAAAGATTTATTTGTGTCCCTCCAATGAGTTGCCCACGAGGACCCCATTTTCTACAAGTGTTGGTCCAATACTCCCTCTAGAGGCACGGCCTCACACAGGGCTGCTTTGTGCCCCACGATCTGTGGCAGTGGCAGTGGCCTGCTACTGTCCTGGGCAGGAGCCTCTCCGCGTGTGTCCCAGGGACACATCTTCCTGCGAACTTCGGTCACCTGGCTAGAAGCTACGATGCCCAGACCTATGGTTAGGTGTGCAGCGAGGTGTACTGTGCGGACAGGTTCCACATGCACTTCAAGTAAGAGGGCGGCCTGAGTGGAAAGGTGAAAGTTTGGGCAGCTGTGCAGACAAAGAAGGAGCCCTTTGTCCTGGGCCTAAATGCTTGTGACACCCCACTGGGCCTGCCGGGCTCTGAGGGCCCTGCCCTGGGTCCCCTGCTACCCTGCCCTTTGTTCAGTCACAGCAGAATTGGCCAAACCCACTCCCTCTGTGAGGGCAGTGTTCCAACATCCCTCAGCCCCTCCCCCTCTCCGCAGGTTACCATGGACTACAGATGCTGCATTCTGAGGCCAGGGCATACCAAGAATGCCAAGGGCAGACATGATGACCTTAAATGATTTCCTCTTGTGTTAGCTTTGGTAAACTTTAGGAGCTAGGAAATGGTCCACTTTACACAAATGTTCAAATTTACTGGCATTTCATATATTCTCTGCTATAACATTGTCCTGATTCTTTCTGTATATTCTTTACTTATATTTTGGTTTTCCTTAATCAAAGTGTGTCTTTTAAATCTTGTCAAAGAATATTCTTTGGACTTACTACATCACCTGAATTTTATACGTTTTCTATTGTATTAAGTTCTCCTCATATCTTTATTCATATTTCTTCTGTGTTCTCAGGTTTATTGTTTTGATATTCTGATGTCAATTAAAACACTTTGTTATTCATTTTAATAAATGTTTTAACTTATAAAGATTTCAACTTTTCAAGATTCCAGCTTACTTGTAAGTTTCTAAGGGTCAGGTCCTCTACAGTGTTGCTGGTCTAAGGCTTAGTTCACAATATGGCAAAGTATATATTGACATATTTTCCCCTCGACTTTCTCTGCTTCCCCACATCTCAACTTTCTTTGCAGACAAGCCATTTGAAATACCCTTAACTTATTTCACAGCCAATAAGTCTTTGAAATAATGTGTATTTTTTAGAGAAATCTTCTTATATAATTAGGCAGAAAATCTGACCTGCCATAGTTTTCAAAACAGCATAATTTCACTCTTCTCAATGATGAATCTGTTGTGTGACACAACCATTGAGTTTATAGCTTTATCCATGACATGTACTTTAAAAATGTTTTAGAGATCCTACCAGTCTTTGAAAACATCCTTGTTCCTTGTTTCAGTTCCAGTTTTGTGTATACTTTCTGCCTTGAACCTGATTATTCCAACATCTGATGGATTGCCTAGGGAATCTAATTCTGCTATTGATTGTTTTTGCTGCTTGTCTCCCCTTGTAGCTGATTTTTTCATTACTGTGTAAATTTAGATCATGAGCTCATGTTTAGCTAAACAGCTGACCTTGTAGGAGGCTTAGGTGTGAACGCTCGTAAGCTTCAGCTGAAATACCACAAAAATTTTTTTTTGTCCCTCCAGTGAGTTACCCGCGCGGACCCCGTTTTCTACAAGTGTTGGGCCACTACTCCCTCTAGAGGCTGGGACTCAGACAGGATTGCTTTGCTTCGCCCGATCTGGAGTAGTGGCTTTGGGCGGCCTGTGGCCTGGGCAGTAGGCTCCCCGCGTGTGTCCCACGACCCATCTGCCTGCGAACTTCGGTCACCTGACAGGAAGGTATGATGCCCAGAACTATGGTTAGCTTTGCAGCGAGGTGTACTGCGCGGACCTGTTCCACACACACTTCAAATAAGAGGGCGGCCTGAGTGGAAAGGTGAGAGTTTGGGCAGCTGTGCAGACAAAGAAGGCACACTTTGGCCTGGGCCTAAATGCTTGTGACACACGACTGGGCCTGCCAGGCTCTGAGGGCCCTGCAGTTGGCACCCTTCTCCCCTGCCCTTTGTTCAGTCACAGCAGAGATGGCCACACCCACTCCCTCAGTGAGGGCAGTGTTCCCACCTCCCTCAGCCCCGCCCCCTCTCCGCAGTTTACCATGGACTACAGATGCTGCATTCTGAGGCCAGGGCGTTCCGTAAATGCCAAGGGCCGACATGATGAACTTAAATGATTTCCTCTTGTGTCAATTTTGGTAAACTTTAGGAGCTAGGAAAAGGTCCACTTTACACAAATGTTCAAATTTACTGGCATTTCATATATTCTCTGCTATAACATTGTCCTGATTCTTTCTGTATATTCTTTACTTATATTTTGGTATTCCTTAATCAAAATGTGTCTTTTAAATCTTGTCAAATAATATTCTTTGGACTTATTGTATTAAGTTCTCCTCATATCCTTATTTATATTTTTTCTGTGTTCTCAGGTTTATAGTTTTGATATTCTGATGTCAATTAAAAGACTTGGTTATTCATTTTAATAAATGTTGTTACTTATAAAGATTGCAACTTTTCAAGATTCCAGCTCACTTGTAAGTTTCTAAGGGTCAGGTCCTCTACATTGTTGCTGGCCTAAGGCTTAGTTCACCATATAGCAAAGTATATACTGACCTATTTTCCCCTCGACTTTATGTGATTTCCTACATCTCAGCTTTCTTTGCAGACAAGACAATTGAAATACCCTTAACTTATTTCACAGCCAATAAGTCTTTGAAATTATGTGTATTTTTTAGAGAAATCTTCTTATATATTTAGGCCCAAAATCTGACCTGCCATAATTTTCAAAACAGCATAATTTCACTCTTCTCAATGATGAATCTGTTGTATTACACAACCTTTGAGTATTTAGCTTTATCAATGATATGTACTTTAAAAATGTTTTAGAGATCCTACCAATCTTTGAAAACATCCTTGTTCCTTGTTTCAGTTCCAGTTTTATGTATATTTTCTGCCTTGCACCTGATTATTCCAACGTCTGATCGATGGCCTAGGGAATCTAATTCTGGTATTGATTGTTTTTGCTGATTGTCTCCCCCTGTAGCTGATTTCTTCATTATTGTGTAAATTTAGATCATGAGCTCATGTTTAGCTAAACAGCTGACCTTGTAAGAGGCTTAGGTGTGAACACTCGTAAGCTTCATCAGAAAGTCGGCAAAGATTTATTTGTGTCCCTCCAATGAGTTGCCCTCGAGGACCCCGTTTTCTACAAGTGTTGGTCGAATACTCCCTCTAGAGGCACGGCCTCAGACAGGGCTGCTTTGTGCCCCACGATCTGTGGCAGTGGCAGTGGGCGGCCACTGTCCTGTGCAGGACCCTCTCCGCGTGTGTCCGAGGGACACATCTGCCTGCGAACTTCGGTCACCTGGCAGGAAGCTATGATGCTCAGACCTATGGTTAGCTGTGCAGCGAGGTGTACTGCGCAGACAGTTTCCACATGCTCTTCAAGTAAGAGGGCGGCCTGACTGGAAAGTTGAAAGTTTCGGCAGCTGTGCAGACAAAGAAGGAGCCCTTTGTCCTGGGCCTAAATGCTTGTGACACCGCACTGGGCCTGCTGGGCTCTGAGGGCCCGGTCCATGGCCCCCTGTTCACCTGCCCTTTGTTCAGTCACAGCAGAATTGGCCACACCCACTCCCTCTGTGAGGGCAGTGTTCCAAACTCCCTCAGCCCCTCCCCCTCTCCGCAGGTTAGCATGGACTACATATGCTGCATTCTGAGTCCAGGGCATAACGAGAATGCCAAGGGCAGACATGATGACCTTAAATGATTTCCTCTTGTGTTAGTTTTGGTAAACTTTAGGAGCTAGGAAATGGTCCACTTTACACAAATGTTCAAATTTACTGGCATTTCATATATTCTGTGCTATAACATTGTCCTGATTCTTTCTGTATATTCTTTACTTATGTTTTGGTTTTCCTTAATCAAAATGTGTCTTTTATATCTTGTCAAAGAATATTCTTTGGACTTACTACCTCACCTGAATATTATAGGTTTTCTATTGTATTAAGTTCTGCTCATAATTTTATTTATATTTTTTCTGTGTTCTCAGTTTTATTGTTTTGATATTCTGTTGTCAATTAAAACACTTGGTTATTCATTTTAATAAATCTTGTTACTTATAAAGATTTGAACTTTTCAAGATTCCAGCTTACTTGTAAGTTTCTAAGGGTCAGGTCCTCTACATTGTGGCTGGCCTAAGTCTTAGTTCACAATATAGCAAAGTAGATATTGACCTATTTTACCCTCGACTTTCTGTGATTTCCTACATCTCACCATTCTTTGCAGACAAGCCATTTGAAATACCCTTAACTTATTTCACAGCCAATAAGTCTTTGAAATAATGTGTATTTTTAAGGGAAATCTTCTTATATATTTAAGCAGAAAATCTGACCTGCCATAGTTTTCAAAACAGCATAATTTCACTCTTCCCAATGATGAATCTGTTGTATTACACAACCTTTGAGTATTTAGCTTTATCAATGACATGTACTTTAAAAATGTTTTAGAGATCCTACCAGTCTTTGAAAACATCCTTGTTCCTTGTTTCAGTTCCAGATTTATGTATATTTTCTGCCTTGCACCCGATTATTCCAACGTCTGATCGATGGCTAGGGAATCTAATTCTGGTATTGATTGTTTTTGCTGATTGTCTCCCCCTGTAGCTGATTTCTTCATTATGGTGTAAATTTAGATCATGGGCTCATGTTTAGCTAAACATGTGACTTTGTAAGAGGCTTAGGTGTGAACACTCGTAAGCTTCTCCAGAGAGTCCGCAAAGATTTATTTGTGTCTCTCCAATGAGTTGCCCGGGAGGACCCCGTTTTCTACAAGTGTTTGTCCAATACTCCCTCTTGAGGCACGGCCTCAGCCAGGGCTGCTTTGTGCCCCACGATCTGTGGAAGTGGCAGTGGGTGTCCACTGGCCTGGGCAGGAGCCTCTCCGCGTGTGTCCCAGGGGCCCATCTGCCTGCGAACTTCGGTCACCTGGCAGGAAGCTACGAAGCCCAGACCTATGGTTAGCTGTGCAGCGAGGTGTACTGCACGGACAGGTTCCACATGCACTTCAAGTAAGAGGGCGTCCTGAGTGGAAAGGTGAGAGTTTGGGCAGCTGTGCAGAAAAGAAGGCGCACTTTGGCCTGGGCCTAAATGCTTGTGACACCCCACTGGGCCTGCCAGGCTCTGAGGGCCATGCCCTGGGCCCCCTGCTCCCCTGCCCTTTGTTCAGTCACAGCAGAGATGGCCACAACTACTCCCTCAGTGAGGGCAGTGTTCCAAACTCCCTCAGCCCCGCACCCACTCCGCAGGTTTCCATGGACTACAGATGCTGCATTCTGAGTCCAGGGCATTCCGAGAATGCCAAGGGCAGACATGATGACCTTACATGATTTCCTCTTGTGCCAGTTTTTGTAAACTTTAGGAGCTAGGAAATGGTCCACTTTACACAAATGTTCAAATTTACTGGCATTTCATATATTCTGTGCTATAACATTGTCCTGATTCTTTCTGTATATTCTTTACTTATATTTTGGTTTTCCTTAATCAAAGTGTGTCTTTTAAATCTTGTCAAAGAATATTCTTTGGACTTACTACATCACCTGAATTTTATACTTTTTCTATTGTATTATGTTCTCCTCATATCTTTATTCATATTTTTTCTGTGTTCTCAGGTTTATTGTTTTGATATTCTGATGTCAATTAAAACACTTGGTTATTCATTTTAATAAATGTTTTTACTTATAAAGATTTCAACTTTTCAAGATTCCAGCTAACTTGTAAGTTTCTAAGGGTCAGGCCCTCTACATTGCTGCTGACCTAAGGCTTAGTTAACCATATAGCAATGTATATATTGACCAATTTTCCCCTCGACTTTCTGTGATTCCCTACATCTCACCTTTCTTTGCAGACAAGCCATTTGAAATACCCTTAACTTATTTCACAGCCAATAAGTCTCTGAAATAATGTGTATTATTTAGAGAAATCTTCTTATATAATTAGGCAGAAAATCTGACCTGCCATAGTTTTTAAAAGAGCATAATTTCACTCTTCTCCATGATGAATCTGTTGTATTACACAACCTTTGAGTATTTAGCTTTATCAATGACATGTACTTTAAAAATGTTTTAGAGATCCTAGCAGTCTTTGAAAACATCCTTGTTCCTTGTTTTAGTTCCAGTTTTGTGTATACTTTCTGCCTTGCACCTTATTATTCCAACATCTGATGTATGGCCTAGGGAATCTAATACTGGTATTGATTGTTTTTGCTGCTTGTCTCCCCTTGTAGCTGATTTCTTCATTATTGTGTAAATTTAGATCATGAGCTCATGTTTAGCTAAACAGCTGACCTTGTAAGAGGCTTAGGTGTGAACGCTCGTAAGCTTCAGCAGAAAGTCCACAAAGACTTTTTTGTGTCCCTCCAATGAGTTACCTGCGCGGACCCCGTATTCCACAAGTGTTGGTCCACTACTCCCTCTAGAGGCTGGGACTCAGACAGGACTGCTTAGCTTTCCCCGATCTGGGGTAGTGGCTTCGGGCGGCCTCTGGCCTAGGCAGGAGGCTCCCCGCCTGTGTCCCACGACCGATCTGCCTGCGAACTTCGGTCACCTAGCAGGAAGCTATGATGCCCAGACATATGGTTAGCTTTGCAGCGAGGTGTACTGCGCGGACCGGTCCACACATACTTCAAGTAAGAGTGCGGCCTGAGTGGAAAGGTGAGAGTTTGGGCAGCTGTGCAGACAAAGAAGGCGCACTTTGGCCTGGGCCTAAATGCTTGTGACACACGACATGGCCTGCCGTGCTCTGAGGGCCCTGCCGTTGGCCCCCTTCTCTCCTGCCCTTTGTTAAGTCACAGCAGAGATGGCCACACCCACTCCCTCAGTGAGGGCAGTGTTCGCATCTCCCTCAGCCCAGCCCACTCTCCACAGGTTACCATGGACTACAGATGCTGCATTCTGAGGCCAGGGCGTTCAGAGAATGCCAAGGGCAGGCATGATGACCTTAAATGATTTCCTCTTGTGTCAATTTTGGTAAACTTTAGGAGCTAGGAAATGGTCCACTTTACAGAAATGTTCAAATTTACTGGCATTTCATATATTCTCTGCTATAACATTGTCCTGATTCTTTCTGTATATTCTTTACTTATGTTTTGGTTTTCCTTAATCAAAGTGTGTCTTTTAAATCTTTTCAAGGAATATTCTTTGGACTTACTACCTACCTGAATTTTATACGTTTTCTGTGGTATTAAGTTCTGCTCATATCTTTATTTATCTTTTTTCTATGTTCTCAGGGTTTATTGTTTTGATCTTCTGATGTCAATTAAAACACTTGGTTATTCATTTTAATAAATCTTTTTACTTATAAAGTTTTGAACTTTTAAAGATTCCGGCTTACTTGTAAGTTTCTAAGTGTCAGGTCCTCTATACTGTGGCTGGCCTAAGGCTTAGTTCACAATATGGCAAAGTATATATTGACCTATTTTCCCCTCGACTTTCTGTGATTTCCTACATCTCACCTTTCTTTGCAGACAAGCCATTTGAAATAACCTTAACTTATTTCACAGCTAATAAGTCTTTGAAATAATGTGTATTTTTTAGAGAAATCTTCTTATATATTTAGGCAGAAAATCTGACCTGCCATAGTTTTCAAAACAGCATAATTTCACTCTTCTCAATGATGAATCTGTTGTATTACACAACCTTTGATTATTTAGCTTTATCAATGACATGTACTTTAAAAATGTTTTAGAGATCCTACCAATCTTTGAAAACATCCTTGTTCCTTGTTTCAGTTCCAGTTTTATGTATATTTTCTGCCTTGCACCTGATTATTCCTCGTCTGATCGATGG
The DNA here is from genome assembly GCF_964165515.1 of Mesoplodon bidens. Lineage (NCBI taxonomy): Eukaryota > Metazoa > Chordata > Mammalia > Artiodactyla > Ziphiidae > Mesoplodon > Mesoplodon bidens. The sequence goes on from NC_138180.1 coordinate 8,272,748, forward strand.
CCTAGGAACCTAATTCTGGTATTGATTGTCATTGCTGATTTTCTCCCCCTGTAGCTGATTTCTTCATTATTGTGTAAATTTAGATCATGAGCACATGTTTAGCCTAACAGCTGACCTTGTAAGAGGCTTAGGTGTGAGCACTCGTAAGCTTCATCAGAAAGTCCACAAAGATTAATTGTGTCCCTCCAATGATTTGCCCGTGAAAGCCCCGTTCTCTACAAGTGTTGGTCCACTACTCCCTCTAGAGGCACGGCCTCAGAGAGGGATGCTTTGCACCCCACGATCTGGGGCAGTGGCAGTGGGCGGCCTGTGGCCCACGCAGGAGCCTCTCTGGGAGTGTACGATGGACCCATCTTCCTGCGAACTTCGGTCACCTGGCAGGAAGCTACGATGCCCAGACCTATGGTTAGCTGTTCTGCGAGGTGTAATGCGCTGACAGGTTCCACACACACTTCAAGTAAGAGGGCGTCCTGAGTGGAAAGGTGAGAGTTTGGGCAGCTGTGCAGACAAAGAATGCGCACTTTGGCCTGGGCCTAAATGCTTGTGACACCTCACTGGGCCTGCCGGGCTCTGAGGGCCATGCCCTGGGCCCCCTGTTCACCTGACCTTTGTTCAGTCACAGCAAAATTGGCCACACCAACTCCCTCAGTGAAGGCCGAGTTCCAAACTCCCACAGCCCTGCCCCCTCTCCGCAGTTTACCTTGGACAACAGATGCGGCATTCTGAGTCCAGGGTATTCCGAGAATGCCAAGGGCAGACATGATGACCTTAAATGATTTCCTCTTGTGTCAGTTTTGGTAAACTTTAGGAGATAGGAAAAGGTCCACTTTACACAAATGTTCAAATTTACTGGCATTTCATATATTCTCTGCTATAACATTGTCCTGATTCTTTCAGTATATTCTTTTTATGTTTTGGTTTTCCTTAATCAAAGTGTGTCTTTTAAATCTTGTCAAAGAATATTCTTTGGACTTACTACAACCCCTGAATTTTATACGTTTACAATTGTATTAAGTTCTCCTCATATCTTTATTTATCTTTTTTCTATGTTCTCAGGGTTTATTGTTTTGATATTCTGATGTCAATTAAAACACTTAATTATTCATTTTAATAAACCTTTTTACTTATAAAGATTTGAACTTTTCAAGATTCCAGGTTACTTGCAAGTTTCTAAGGGTCAGGTCCTCTACATTGTTGCTGGCGTTAGGCTTATTTCACCATATAGCAATGTATATATTGACCTATTTTCCCCTCGACTTTCTCTGATTCCCTATATCTCACCTTTCTTGCAGACAAGCCTTTTGAAATACCCTTTACTTATTTCACAGCCAAAAAGTCTGTGAAATAATGTGTATTTTTTAGAGAAATCTTCTTGTATAATTAGGCAGAAAATCTGACCTGCCATAGTTTTCCAACAGCATAATTTCTCTCTTTTCAATGATGAATCTGTTGTATGACACAACCTTTGAGTATTTAGCTTTATCATTGACATGTACTTTAAAAATGTTTTAGAGATCCTACCAGTCTTTGAAAGCATCCTTGTTCCTTGTTTCAGTTCCAGTTTTGTGTCTCCTTTATGCCTTGCACCTGATGATTCCAACATCTGATGGATGGCCTAGGGAATCTAATTCTGGTATTGATTGTTTTTGATGCTTGTCTCCCCTTGGAGCTGATTTCTTCATTATTGTGTAAATTTAGATCCTGAGCTCATGTTTAGCTAAACAGCTGACCTTGTAAGAGGCTTAGGTGTGAACGCTCGTAAGCTTCAGCAGAAAGTAAACAAAGATTTTTTTGTGTCCCTCCAATGAGTTACCCGCGCGGACCCCGTATTCTACAAGTGTTGGTCCACCACTCCCTCTAGAGGCTGGGACTCAGACAGGACTGCTTAGCTTCCCCCGATCTGGGGTAGTGGCTTTGGCCGGCCTGTGGCCTGGGCAGGAGGCTCCCCGCGTGTGTCCCACGACCGTTTTGCCTGCGAACTTCGGTCACCTGGCAGGAAGCTATGATGCCCAGACCTATGCTTAGCTTTGCAGCGAGGTGTACTGCGCAAACAGGGTCCACACATCCTTCAAGTAAGAGGGCGTCCTGAGTGGAAAGTTGAGAGTTTGGGCAGCAGTGCAGACAAGGAAGGCGCCCTTTGTCCTGGGCCTAAATGCTTGTGACACCCCACTGGGCCTGCCGGGCTCTGAGGGCCCTGCCCTTGGCCACCTGCTCCCCTGCCCTTTGTTCAATCACAGCAGAGATGGCCACATCCACTCCCTCAGTGAGGGCAGTGTTCCCACCTCCCTCAGCTCCGCCCCCTCTCCACAGGTTACCATGGACTACAGATGCTGCATTCTGAGGCCAGGGCGTTCCGAGAATGCCAAGGGCAGACATGATGACCTTAAAAGATTTCCTCTTGTGTCAATTTTGGTAAACTTTAGGAACTAGGAAATGGTCCACTTTACACAAATGTTCAAATTTACTGGCATTTCATATATTCTCTGCTATAACATTGTCCTGATTCTTTCTGTATATTCTTTATTTATGTTTTGGTTTTCCTTAATCAAAGTGTGTCTTTTATATCTCGTCAAAAAATATTCTTTGGATTTACTACCTCACCTGAATTTTAAACGTTTTCTGTGGTATTAAGTTCTGCTCATATCTTTATTTATCTTTTTTCTATGTTCTCAGGGTTTATTGTTTTGATCTTCTGCTGTCAATTAAAACACTTGGTTATTCATTTTATTAAGTCTTTTTACTTATAAAGATTTGAACTTTTAAAGATTCCAGCTTACTTGTAAGTTTCTAAGGGTCAGGTCCTCTATATTGTGGGTGGCCTAAGGCTTAGTTCACAATATGGCAAAGTATATATTGACCTATTTTCCCCTCGACTTTCTGTGATTTCCTACATCTCACCTTTCTTTGCAGACAAGCCATTTGAAATACCCTTAACTTATTTCACAGCTAATAAGTCTTTGAAATAATGTGTATTTTTTAGAGAAATATTCTTATATATTTAGGCAGAAAATCTGACCTGCCATAGTTTTAAAAACAGCATAATTTCACTCTTCTCAATGATGAATCTGTTGTCTTACACAACCTTTGAGTATTTAGCTTTATCAATGACATGCACTTTGAAAATGTTTTAGAGATCCTACCAGTCTTTGAAAACATCCTTGTTCCATATTTCAGTTCCAGGTTTATGTATATTTTCTGCCTTGCACCTGATTATTCATCGTCTGATCGATGGCCTAGGGAATCTAATTCTGGTATTGATTGTTTTTGCTGATTGTCTCCCCCTGTAGCTGATTTCTTCATTATTGTGTAAATTTAGATCATGAGTCATGTTTATCTAAACATCTGACTTTGTAAGAGGCTTAGGTATGAACACTCGTAAGCCTCATCAGAAAGTCCGCAAAGATTTGTTTGTGTCCCTCCAATGATTTGCCCACGAGGGCCCCATTCTCTACAAGTGTTGGTCCACTACTCCCTCTAGAGGCATGGCTCAGACAGGGCTGCTTTAAGCCCCACGATATGGGGCAGTGGCAGTGGGCGTTCTGTGGCCCGGGCAGGAGGCTCTCTGCGTGTGTCCCAGGGACCCATCTGCCTGAGAACTTCGGTCACCTGGCAGGAAGCTACGATGCCCAGACCTATGGTTAGCTGTTCAGCGATGTGTAATGCGCCGACAGGTTCCACAAACACTTCAAGTAAGAGGGCGGCCTGAGTGGAAAGGTAAGAGTTTGGGCAGCTGTGCAGACAAAGAAGGCGCCCTTTGGCCTGGGCCTAAATGCTTGTGACACCCCACTGGGCCTGCCGGGCTCTGAGGGCCCTGCCCTGTGCCCCGTGCTCCCCTTCCCTTTTTTCAGTCACAGCAGAGATGGCCTCACCCACTCCCTCAGTGAGGGCAGTGTTCCAACCTCCCTCAGCCCCGCACCCTCTCCGCAGGTTTCCATGGACTACAGATGCTGGATTCTGAGTCCAGGGCATTCCGATAATGTCAAGGGCAGACATGATGACCTTAAATGTTTCCTCTTGTGTCAGTTTTGGTAAACTTTAGGATCTAGGAAATGGTCCACTTTACACAAATGTTCAAATTTACTGGCATTTCATATATTCTCTGCTATAACATTGTCCTGATTCTTTCTGTATATTCTTTACTTATGTTTTGGTTTTCCTTAATCAAAGTGTGTCTTTTAAATCTTGTCAAAGAATATTCTTAGACTTACTACATCACCTGAATTTTATACATTCTCTATTGTATTAAGTTCTCCACATATCTTTATTTAAATTTTTTCTGTGTTCTCAGGTTTATTGTTTTGATATTCTGATGTCAATTAATACACTTGGTTATTCATTTTAATAAATGTTTTTACTTATAAAAATTTGAACTTTTAAAGATTCCAGCTTACTTGTAAGTTTCTAATGGTCAGGTCCTCTACATTGTGGCTGGCCTATGGCTTATTTCACCATATAGCAATGTATATATTGTCCTATTTTACCCTCGACTTTCTGTGATTCCCTACATCTCACCTTTCTTTGCAGACAAGCCATTTGAAATACCCTTAACTTATTTCCCATCCAATAAGTCTTTGAAATAATGTGTATTTTTTAGAGAAATCTTCTCATATAATTAGGCAGAAAATCTGACCTGCCATAGTTTCAAAACAGCATAATTTCACTCTTCTCATGATGAATCTGTTGTATGGCACAATCTTTGAATATTTATCTTTATCAATGACATGTACTTTAAAAATGTTTTAGAGATCCTACCAGTCTTTGAAAACATCCTTGTTCCTTGTTTCAGTTCTAGTTTTGTGTATACTTCCTGCCTTGCACCTGATTATTCCAACATCTTATGAATAGCCTAGGGAATGTAATTCTGGTATTGATTGTTTTTGCTGCTTGTCTCCCCTTGTAGCTGATTTCTTCATTATTGTGTAAATGTAGATCATGAGCTCATGTTTAGCTAAACAGCTGACCTTGTAAGAGGCTTAGGTGTGAACGCTCGTAAGCTTCAGCAGAAAGTCCACAAAGATTTTTTTGTGTCCCTCCAATGAGTTACCCGCGGGGACCCTGTTCTCTACAAGTGTTGGTCCACTACTCCCTCTAGATGCTGGGACTCAGACAGGGCTGCTTTGCGACCCACGATCTGGGGCAGTGGCAGTGGGCGGCCTGTGGCCCGGGCAGGAGCCTCTCCGCGTGTGTCCCAGGGACCCATCTGCCTGCGAACTTCGGTCACCTGGCAGGAAGCTACGATGCCCAGACCTATGGTTAGTTGTGCAGCGAGGTGTACTGCACGGACAGGTTCCACACACACTTCAAGTAAGCGGGCGTCCTGAGTAGAAAGGTGAGAGTTTGGGCAGCTGTGCAGACAACGAAGGCGCACTTTGGCCAGGGCCTAAATCCTTGTGACACCCCCTGGGCCTGCCGGACTCTGAGGGCCCTGAACTTGGCCCCCTGCTCCCCTGCCCTTTGTTCAGTCACAGCAGAGATGGCCACACCCACTCCCTCAGTGAGGGCAGTGTTCTAACCTCCCTCAGCCCCGCCCCTTCTCCACAGGTTTCCATGGACTACAGATGCTGCATTCTGAGTCAAGGGCATTCCGAGAATTCCAAGGGCACACATGATTACCTTACATGATTTCCTCTTGTGTCAGTTTTAGTAAACTTTAGGAGCTAGGAAATGGTCCACTTTACAAAAATGTTCAAATTTACTGGCATTTCATATATTCTCTGCTATAACATTGTCCTGATTCTTTCTGTATATTCTTTACTTATATTTTGGTTTTCCTTAATCATAGTGTGTCTTTTAAATCTTGTCAAAGAATATTCTTTGGATTTATTACCTCACCTGAATTTTATACGTTTTCTGTGGTATTAAGTTCTGCACATATCTTTATATATCTTTTTTCTATGTTCTCAGGGTTTATTGTTTTGATATTCTGATGTCAATTAATACACTTGGTTATTCATTTTAATAAATCTTTTTACTTATAAAGTTTGAACTTTTAAAGATTCCAGCTTACTTGTAAGTTTCTAAGGGTCATGTCCTGTACATTGTGGCTGGCCTAAGGCTTAGTTCACAATATAGCAAAGTATATATTGACCTATTTCCCCCTCGACTTTCTGTGATTTCCTACATCTCAACTTTCTTTGCAGACAAGCCTTTTGAAATACCCTTAACTTATTTCACAGCCAATAAGTCTTTGAAATAATGTGTATTTTTTAGAGAAATCTTCTTATATATTTAGGCAGAAAATCTGACTGGCCATAGATTTCAAAACAGCATAATTTCACTCTTCTCAATGATGAATCTGTTGTATGACACAACCTTTGAGTATTTAGCTTTATCAATGACATGTACTTTAAAAATGTTTTAGAGATCCTACCAGTCTTTGAAAACATCCTTGTTCCTTGTTTCAGTTCCAGTTTTATGTATATTTTCTGCCTTGCACCTGATTATTCCAACGTCTGATCGATGGCCTAGGGAATCTAATTCTGTTATTGAGTGTTTTTGCTGATTGTCTCACCCTGTAGCTGATTTCTTCAGTGTTGTGTAAATTTAGATCATGAGCTCATGTTTAGCTAAACATCTGACTTTGTAAGAGGCATAGGTGTGTACGTTCATAAGCTTCATCAGAAAGTCCGCAAAGATTTATTTGTGTCCCTCCAATGAGTTGCCCACGAGGACCCCGTTTTCTACAAGTGTTGGTCCAATACTCCCTCTAGAGGCACGGCCTCAGACAGAGCTGCTTTGTGCCCCACGATCAGTGGCAGTGGCAGTGGGCCGCCACTGGCACGGGCAAGAGCCTCTCCGCGTGTGTCCCAGGGACCCATCTGCCTGCGAACTTCGGTCACCTGGCAGTAAGCTACGATGCCCAGACCTATGGTTAGCTGGGCAGCGAGGTGTACTGCGCGGACAGGTTCCACATGCACTTCAAGTAAGAGGGCGGCCTGAGTGGAAAGGTGAAAGTTTGGGCCGCTCTGCAGACAAAGAAGGAGACCTTTGTCCTGGGCCTAAATACTTGTGACACCTCACAGGGCCTGCCGGGCTCTGAGGGCCCTGCCCTGGGCCCCCTGTTCACCTGCCCTTTGTTCAGTCACAGCAGAATTGGCCACACCCACTCCCTCAGTGAAGGCCGTGTTCCAAACTCCCTCAGCCCTGCCCCCTCTCCGCAGTTTACCATGGACTACAGATGCTGCATTCTGAGGCCAGGGCATTCCGAGAATGCCAAGGGCAGACATGATGACCTTAAATGATTTCCTCTTGTGTCAGTTTTGGTAAACTTTAGGAGCTAGGAAAAGGTCCACTTTACACAAATGTTCAAATTTACTGGCATTTCATATATTCTCTGCTATAACATTGTCCTGATTCTTTCTGTATATTCTTTGCTTATGTTTTGGTTTTCCTTAATCAAAGTGTGTCTTTTAAATCTTGTCAAAGAACATTCTTTGGTCTTACTACATCCCCTGAATTTTATACATTTTCAATTGTATTAAGTTCTCCTCATATCTTTATCTTTTTTCTATGTTCTCAGGTTTTATTGTTTTGATATTCTGATGTCAATTAAAACACTTGATTATTCATTTTAATAAATCTTTTTACTTATAAAGATTTGAACTTTTCAATATTCCAGCTTACTTGTAAGTTTCTAAGGGTCAGGTCCTCTACATTGTTGCTGGCCTAAGGCTTAGTTCACCATATAGCAATGTATATATTGACCTATTTTCCCCTCGACTTTCTGTGATTCCCTAAATCTCACCTTTTTTGCAGACAAGCCATTTGAAATACACTTAACTTATTTCACAGCCAATAAGACTCTGAAATAATGTGTATTTTTTAGAGAAATCTCCTTATATAATTAGGCAGAAAATCTGACCTGCCATAGTTTTCAAAACAGCATAATTTCACTCTTCTCAATGATGAATCTGTTTTGAGTATTTAGCTTTATCAATGCCATGCACTTTGAAAATGTTTTAGAGATCCTACCAGTCTTTGAAAACATCCTTGTTCCTTATTTCAGTTCCAGTTTTTTGTATATTTTCTGCCTTGCACCTGATTATTCCAAAGTCTGATCGATGGCCTAGGGAATCTAATTCTGGTATTGATTGTTTTTGCTGATTGTCTCACCCTGTAGCTGATTTCTTCATTATAGTGTAAATTTAGATCATGAGCTCATGTTTAGCTAAACATGTGACTTTGTAAGAGGCTTAGGTGTGAACACTCGTAAGCCTAATCAGAAAGTCCGCAAAGATTTATTTGTTTCCCTCCAATAAGTTGCCCGCGAGGGCCCCGTTCTGTACAAGTGTTGGTCCACTACTCCCTCTAGAGGCACGGCCTCAGACAGGGCTGCTTTAAGCCCCACGATCTGTGGCAGTGGCAGTGGGCGGCCTGTGGCCCGGGCAGGAGCCTCTCTGCTTGTGTCCCAGGGACCCATCTGCCTGAGAACTTCGGTCACTTGGCAGGAAGCTACGATGCCCAGACCTATGGTTAGCTGTTCAGCGAGGTGTAATGCGCGGACCGGTTCCACACACACTTCAAGTAAGAGGGCGGCCTGAGTGGAAAGGTGAGAGTTTGGGCAGCTGTGCAGACAAAGAAGGCGCTCTTTGGCCTGGGCCTAAATGCTTGTGACACCCCACTGGGCCTGCCGGTCTCTGAGGGCCCTGCCCTGGGCCCCATGCTCCTCTGCCCTTTGTTCAGTAAGAGCAGAGATGGCCACACCCACTCCCTCAGTGAGGGCAGTGTTCCAACCTCCCTCATCCCCGCAAACTCTCTGCAGGGTTCATGGACTACAGATGCTGCATTCTGAGTCCAGGGCCTTCCGAGAATGCCAAGGGCAGATATGATTACCTTACATGATTTCCTCTTGTGTCAGTTTTGGTAAACTTTAGGAGCTAGGAAATGGTCCACTTTACACAAATGTTCAAATTTACTGACATTTCATATATTCTCTGCTATAACATTGTCCTGATTCTTTCTGTATATTCTTTACTTATGTTTTGGTTTACCTTAATCAAAGTGTGTGTTTTAAATCTTGTCAAAGAATATTCTTAGACTTACTACATCACCTGAATTTTATACATTTTCTATTGTATTAAGTTCTCCTCATATCTTTATTTATATTTTTTCTGTGTTCTCAGGTTTATTGTTTTGATATTCTGATGTCATTTATAACACTTGGTTATTCATTTTAATAAATGTTTTTACTTATAAAGATTTGAACTTTTCAAGATTCCAGCTTACTTGTAAGTTTCTAAGGATCAGGTCCTCTACTTGTGGCTGGCCTATGGCTTAGTTCACCTTATAGCAATGTATATATTGACCTATTTTCCCCTCGACTGTCTGTGATTCCCTACATCTCACCTTTCTTTGCAGACAAGCCATTTGAAATACACTTAACTTATTTCACAGCCAATAAGTCTTTGAAATAATGTGTATTTTTTAGAGAAATCTTCTTATATAATTAGGCAGAAAATCTGACCAGCCATAGTTTTCAAAACAGCATAATTTCACTCTTCTCAATGATGAATCTGTTGTATGACACAACCTTTGAGTATTTAGCTTTATCAATGATATGTACTTTAAAAATGTTTTAGAGATCCTACCAGTCTTTGAAAACATCTTTGTTCCTTGTTTCAGTTCCAGTTTTATGTATATTTTCTGCCTTGCACCTGATTATTCCGACGTCTGATCGATGGCCTAGGGAATCTAATTCTGGTATTGATTGTTTTTGCTGATTGTCTCCCCCTGTAGCTGATTTCTTCATTATTGTGTAAATTTAGATCATGAGCTCATGTTTTGCTAAACATTTGACTTTGTAAGAGTCTTAGGTGTGAACACTCGTAAGCTTCATCAGAAAGTCCGCAAAGATTTATTTGTGTCCCTCCAATGATTTGCCCGCGAGGGCCCTGTTCTCTACAAGTGTTGTTCCACTACTCCCTCTAGAGGCACGGCCTCAGAAAGGGCTGCTTTGCGCCCCACGATCTGGGACAGTGGCAGTGGGCGGCCTGTGTCCCGGGCAGGAGCCTCTCTGCGTGTGACACAGGGACCCATAGGACTGCGAACTTCGGTCACCTGGCAGGAAGCTACGATGCCCAGAGCTATGGTTAGCTGTGCAGCGAGGTGTACTGACCGGACAGGTTCCACAAGCACTTCAAGTAAGTGGGCGGCCTGAGTTGAAAGGTGAATGTTTGGGCAGCTGTGCAGACAAAAAGGAGCCCTTTGTCCAGGGCCTAAATGCTTGTGACACCTCACTGGGCCTGCCGGGCTCTGAGGGCCCTGCCCTGGGCCCCCTATTCACCTGCCCTTTGTTCAGTCACAGCAGAGTTGGCCACACCCACTCCCTCAGTGAAGGCCGTGTTCCAAACTCCCTCAGCACTGCCCCCTGTCCGCAGTTTACCATGGACTACATATGCTGCATTGTGAGTCCCGGGCATTCCGAGAATGCCAAGGGCAGACATGATGACCTTAAATGATTTCCTCTTGTGTCAGTTTTGGTAAACTTTAGGAGCTACGAAAAGGTCCACTTTACACAAATGTTCAAATTCACTGGCATTGCATATATTCTATGCTATAACATTGTCCTGATTCTTTCTGTATATTCTTTTTATTTTTTGGTTTTCCTTAATCAAAGTGTGACTTTTAAGTCTTGTCAAAGAATATTCTTTGGACTTACTACATCCCCTGAATTTTATACGTTTTCAATTGTGTTAAGTTCTCCTCATATCTTTATCTTTTTTCTATGTTCTCAGGTTTTATTGTTTTGATATTCTGATGTCAATTAAAACACTTGATTATTCATTTTAATAAATCTTATTACTTATAAAGATTTGAACTTTTCAAGATTCCAGCTTACTTGTAAGTGTCTAAGGGTCAGGTCCTCTACATTGTTGCTGGCCTAAGGCTTAGTTCACCATATAGCAATGTTTATATTGACCTATTTCCCCTCGACTTTCTGTGATTCCCTACATCTCACCTTTCTTTGCAGACAAGCCATTTGAAATACCCTTAACTTATTTCACAGACAATAAGTCTCTGAAATAATGTTTATTATTTAGAGAAATCTTCTTATATAATTAGGCAGAAAATCTGACCTGCCATAGTTTTCAAAACAGCATAATTTCCCTCTTCTCAATGATGAATCTGTTGTGTGACACAACCATTGAGTATTTAGCTTTATCAATGACATAAACCTTAAAAATGTTTTAGAGATCCTACCAATCTTTGAAAACATCCTTGTTCCTTGTTTCAGTTCCTGTTTTTGTATACTTTCTGCCTTGCACCTGATTATTCCAACATCTGATGGATGGCCTAGGGAATCTAATTCTGGTATTGATTGTTTTTTCTGCTTGTCTCCCCTTGTAGCTGATTTTTTCATTATTGTGTAAATTTAGATCATGAGCTCATGGTTAGCTAAACAGCTGACCTTGTAAGAGGCTTAGGTGTGAACGCTCGTAAGCTTCTGCAGAAAGTCCACAAACATTTTTTTGTGTCCCTCCAATGAGTTACACGCGCGGACCCCGTTTTCTACAAGTGTTGGTCCACTATTCCCTCTAGAGCCTGGGACTCAGTCAGGACTGCTTTGCTTCCCCCTATCTGTGGTAGTGGCTTTGGGCGGCCTGTGGCCTGGGCAGGAGTCTCCCCACGTGTGTCCCACGACTGATCTGCCTGCAAAGTCGGTCCCCTGGCAGGAAGCTATGATGCCCAGACCTATGGTTAGCTTTGCAGCGAGGTGTACTGCGCGGATCGGTTCCAAACACACTTCAACTAAGAGGGCGGCCTGAGTGGAAAGGTGAGAGTTTGGGCAGCTGTGCAGACAAAGAAGGCGCACTTTGGCCTGGGCCTAAATGCTTGTGACACACGACTGGGCCTGCCGGGCTCTGAGGGCCCTGCCCTGGGTCCCCTTCTCCACGGCCCTTTGTTAAGTCACAGCAGAGATGGCCTCACCCACTCCCTCAGTGAGGGCAGTGTTCCAACCTCCCTCAGCCCCGCCCCATCTCCGCAGGTTACCATGGACTACAGATGCTGCATTCTGAGGCCAGGGCGTTCCGAAAATGCCAAGGGCAGACATAATGACCTTAAATGATTTCCTCTTGTGTCAATTTTGGTAAACTTTAGGAGCTAGGAAATGGTCAACTTTACAGAAATGTTCAAATTTACTGGCATTTCATATATTCTCTGCTATAACATGGTCCTGATTCTTTCTGTATATTCTTTACTTATGTTTTGGTTTTCCTTAATCAAAATGTGTCTTTTAAATCTTGTCAAATAATATTCTTTGGACTTACTACCTCACATGAATTTTATACATATTCTATTGTATTAAGTTCTCCTCATATACTTGTTTATATTTTTTCTGTGTTCTCAGGTTTATTGTTTTGATATTCTGATGTCAAATAAAAGACTTGGTTATTCATTTTAAAAAATGTTGTTACTTATAACGATTTCAACTTTTCAAGATTCCTGCTTACTTCTAAGATTCTAAGGGTCAGGTCCTCTACATTATTGCTGGCCTAAGGCTTAGTTCACCTTATAGCAAAGTATATATTGACCTATTTTCCCCTCGACTTTATGTGATTTCCTACATCTCACCGTTCTTTGCAGACACGCCAATTGAAATACCCTTAACTTATTTCACAGCTAATATTTCTTTGAAATAATGTGTATTTTTTAGATAAATCTTCTTATATATTTAGGCAGAAAATCTGACCTGTCATAGTTTTCAAAACAGCATAATTTCACTCTTCTCAATGATGAATCTGTTGTATTACACAACCTTTGAGTATTTAGCTTTATCAATGACATGTACTTTAAAAATGTTTTAGAGATCCTCCCAATCTTTGAAAACATCCTTGTTCCTTGTTTCAGTTCCAGTTTTATGTATATTTTCTGCCTTGCACCTTATTATTCCAACGTCTGATCGATGGCCTAGGGAATCTAATTCTGGTATTGATTGTTTTTGCTGATTGTCTCCCCCTGTAGCTGATTTCTTCATTGTTGTGTAAATTTAGATCATGAGCTCATGTTTAGATAAACATCTGACTTTGTAAGAGGCTTAGGTGTGAACACTCGTAAGCTTCATCAGAAAGTCAGCAAAGATTTATTTGTTTCCCTCCAATGAGTTGCCCACGAGGACCCCGTTTTCTACAAGTGTTGGTACAATACTCCCTCTAGAGGCAAGGCCTCAGACAGGGCTGCTTTGTGCCCCATGATCTGTGGCACTGGCATTGGGCGGCCACTGGTCTGGGCAGGAGCCTCTCAGCGTGGGTCCCAGGAAACCATCTTCCTGCGAACTTCGGTCACCTGGCAGGAAGCTACGATGTCCAGACCTATGGTAAGCTGTGCAGCGAGGTGTACTGCACGGACAGGTTCCACATGCACTTCAAGTAAGAGGGCGGCCTGAGTGGAAAGGTGCAAGTTTGGGCTGATGTGCAGACAAAGAAGGAGCCTTTTATCCTAGGCCTAAATGCTTTGACACCCCACTGGGCCTGCCGGGCTCTGAGGGACCTGCCCTGGACCCCCTTCTCCCCTGCCCTTTTTTCAGTCACAGCAGAATTGGCCACACCCACTCCCTCTCTGAGGGCAGTGTTCCAACCTCCCTCAGCCCCTCCCCCTCTCCGCATGTTACCATGGACTACACATGCTGCATTATAAGTCCAGGGCATTCCGAGAATGCCAAGCGCAGACATGAGGACCTTAAATGATTTCCTCTTGTGTTAGTTTTGGTAAACTTTAGGAGCTAGGAAATGGTCCACTTTACACAAATGTTCAAATTTACTGGCATTTCATATATTCTCTGCAATAACATTGTCCTGATTCTTTCTGTATATTCTTTACTTATGTTTTGGTTTTCCTTAGTCAAAGTTTGTCTTTTAAATCTTGTCAAAAAATATTCTTTGGGCTTACTACATCACCTGAATTTTATACGTTTTCTATTGTATTAAGTTCTGCTCATATCTTTATTTATATTTTTTCTGTGGTCTCAGGTTTATTGTTTTGATATTCTGAAGTCAATTAAAATACTTGGTTATTCATTTTAATAAAGGTTTTTACTTATAAAGATTTCAACTTTTCAAGATTCCAGCTTACTTGTAAGTTTCTAAGGGTCAGGACCTCTACATTGTTGCTGGCCTAAGGCTTAGTTCACAATATGGCAAAGTATATATTGACCTATTTTCCCCTCGACTTTCTGTGATTCCCTACATCTCAACATTCTTTGCAGGCAAGCCATTTGAAATACCCTTAACTTTTTTCACAGCCAATAAGTCTTTGAAATAATGTGTATTTTTAGAGAAATCTTCTTATATATTTAGGCAGAAAATCTGACCTGCCATAATTTTCAAAACAGCATAATTTCACTCTTCTCAATGATGAATCTGTTGTATGACACAACCTTTGAGTATTTAGCTTTATCAATGACATGTACTTTAAAAATATTTTAGAGATCCTACCAGTCTTTGAAAACATCCTTTTTCCTTGTTTCAGTTCCAGTTTTATGTATATTTTTCTGCCTTGCACCTGATTATTGCAACGTCTGATCGATGGCCTAGGGAATCTAATTCTGGTATTGATTGTTTTTGCTGATTGTCTCCCCTTGTAGCTGATTTCTTCATTATTGTGTAAATTTAGATCATGAGCTCATGTTTTGCTAAACATCTGACTTTGTAAGAGGCTTAGGTGTGAACACTCGTAAGCTTCATCAGAAAGTCCGCAAAGATTTATTTGTGTCCCTCCAATGAGTTGCCCACGAGGGCCCCGTTCTCTACAAGTGTTGGTCCACTATTCCCTCAAGAGGCACGGCCTCAGAGAGGGCTGCTTTGCGCCCCACGATCTGGGGCAGTGGCAGTGGGCGGCCTGTGTCCCGGGCAGGAGCCTCTCTGCGTGTGTCACAGGGACCCATCTGCCTGCGAACTACGGTCACCTGGCAGGAAACTACGATGCCCAGACCTATGGTTAGTTGTGCAGCGAGGTGTACTGTGCGGACAGGTTCCACACACACTTCAAGTAAGAGGGCGTCCTGAGTGGAAAGTTGACAGTTTTGGCAGCTGTGCACACAAAGAAGGCACACTTTGCCCTGGGCCTAAATGCTTGTGACACCCCACTGGGCCTGCCGGGCTCTGAGGGCCCTTCCCTTGGCCCCCTGCTCCCTGCCCTTTGTTCAGGCACAGCAGAGATGGCCACACCCACTCCCTCAGTGAGGGCAGTGTTCCAACCTCCCTCAGCCCTGCACCCTCTCCGCATGTTTCCATGGACTACACATGCTGCATTCTGAGTCCATGGCATTCCGAGAATGCCAAGGGCAGACATGATGACCTTACATGATTTCCTCTTGTGTCAGTTTTGGTAAACTTTAGGAGCTAGGTAATGGTCCACTTTACACAAATGTTCAAATTTACTGGCATTTCATATATTCTCTGCTATAACATTGTCCTGATTCTTTCTATATATTCTTTACTTATGTTATGGTTTTCCTAAATCAAAGTGTGTCTTTTAAATCTTGTCAAAGAATATTCTTAGACTTACTACATCACCGGAATTTTATACATTTCCTATTGTATTAAGTTCTCCTCATATCTTTATTTATATTTTTTTTGTGTTCTCAGCTTTTATTGTTTTGATCTTCTGATGTCAATTAAAACACTTGGTTATTCATTTTAATAAATATTTTTACTTATAAAGATTTGAACTTTTAAAGATTCCAGGTTACTTGTAAGTTTCTAAGGGTCAGGTCTTCTACATTGTGGCTGGCCTAAGGCTTAGTTCACAATATAGCAAAGTAGATATTGACCTATTTTCCCCTCGACTTTCTGTGATTTCCTACATCTCACCTTTCTTTGCAGACAAGCCATTTGAAATACCCTTAACTTATTTCACATCCAATAAGTCTTTGAAATAATGTGTTTTTTTTAGAGAAATCTTCTTATATATTTACGCAGGAAATCTGACCTGCCATAGTTTTCAAAACAGCATAATTTCAGTCTTCTCAATGATGAATCTGTTGTATTACACAAACTTTGATTATTTAGCTTTATCAATGACATGTACTTTAAAAATGTTTTAGAGATCCTACCAGTCTTTGAAAACATCCTTGTTCCTTGTTTCAGTTCCAGTTTTATGTATATTTTCTGCCTTGCACCTGATTATTCCAATGTCTGATCGATGGCCTAGGGAATCTAATTCTGGTATTGAGTGTTTTTTGCAGATTGTCTCCCCCTGTAGCTGATTTCTTCATTATTGTGTAAATTTAGATCATGAGCTCATGTTTTGCAAAACATATGACTTTCTAAGAGGCTTAGGTGTGAACACTCGTAAGCTTCATCAGAAAGTCAGCAAAGATTTATTTGTGTCCCTCCAATGAGTTGCCCGCGAGGACCCCGTTTTCTACAAGTGTTGGCCCAATACTCCCTCAAGAGGCACGGCCTCAGACAGGGCTGCTTTGCGCCCCACGATCTGGGGCAGTGGCAGTTGGCGGCCTTTGGCATGGGCAGGAGCCTCTCTGCGTGTGTCACAGGGACCCATCTGCCTAAGAACTTCGGTCACCTGGCAGGAAGCTACGATGCCCAGAACTATGGTTAGTTGTGCAGCGAGGTGCACTGCGCGGACAGGTACCACATGCACTTCAAATAAGAGGGCGGCCTGAGTGGAAACGTGAGAGTTTGGGCAGCTGTGTAGACAAAGAAGGCGCCCTATGGCCTGGGCCTAAATGCTTGTGACACCCTACTGGGCCTTCCGGGCTCTGAGGGCCCTGCCCTGGGCCACCTGCTCCCCTGCCCTTTGTTCAGTCACAGCAGAGATGGCCACACCCACTCCCTCACTGAGGGCAGTGTTCCAGTTTCCCTCAGCCCCGCCCACTCTCCGCAGGTTATCATGGACTACAGATGCTGCATTCTGAGGCCAGGGCGTTCCGAAAATGACAAGGGCCGACATGATGACCTTAAATTATTTCCCCTTGTGTCAGTTTTGGTAAACTGTAGGAGCTAGGAAATGGTCCACTTTACAGAAATGTTCCAATTTACTGGCATTTCATATATTCTCTGCTATAACATTGTCCTGATTCTTTCTATATATTCTTTAATTATGTTTGTGTTTTCCTTAATCAAAGTGTGTCTTTTAAATCTTTTCAAAGAATATTCTTTGGACTTACTACCTCACCTGAATTTTATACGTTTTCTGTGGTATTAAGTGCTGCTCATATCTTTATTTATCTTTTTTCTATGTTCTCAGGGTTTATTGTTTTGATTTTCTGATGTCAATTAAAACACTTGGTTATTCATTTTCACAAATCTTTTTACTTAAAAACATTTGAACTTTTAAAGATTCCAGCTCACTTTTAAGTTTCTAAGGGTCAGGTCCTCTACATTGTGGCTTGCCAAAGGCTTAGTTCACCATATAGCAATGTATATATTGACATTTTCCCCTCGACTTTCTGTGATTCCCTACATCTCACCTTTCTTTGCAGACAAGCCATTTGAAATACACTTAACTTATTTCACAGCCAATAAGTCTTTGAAATAATGTCTATTTTTTAGAGAAATCTTCTTATATAATTAGGCAGAAAATCTCACCTGCCATAGTTTTCAAAACTGCATAATTTCACTCTTCTCAATGCTTAATCTGTGGTATTAAACAACCTTTGAGTATTTAGGTTTATCAACGACATGTACTTTAAAAATGTTTTAGAGATCCTACCAGTCTTTGAAAACATCCTTGTTCCTTGTTTCATTTGCAGGTTTATGTATATTTTCTGCCTTGCACCTGATTATTCCAACATCAGATGGATGGCCTACGGAATCTAATTCTGGTAGTGATTGTTTTTGCTGATTGTCTCACTTTGTTGCTGATTTCTTCAATATTGTGTAAATTTAGATCATGAGCTCATGTTTAGCTAAACAGCTGACCTTGTAAGAGGCTTAGGTGTGAACGCTGGTAAGCTTCAGCAGAAAGTAGGCAAAGATTTATTTGTGTCCCTCCAATGAGTTGCCCGCAAGGACCCCGTTTTCTACAAGTGTTGCTCCAATACTCCTTCGAGAGGCAGTGGACTCAGACATGGCTGCTTTTCAGCCTTCGATCTGGGGCAGGGGCAATGGGCGGCTTGTGGCCCGGGCAGGAGCCTCTCCGCATGTGTCCCAGGGACCCATTTGCCTGCGAACTTCGGTCACCTGGCAGGAAGCTACGATGCCCTGACCTATGGTTAGCTGTGCAGCGAGGTGTACTGCGCGGACAGGTTCCACACACACTTCAAATAAGTGGGCGGCCTGAGTGGAAAAGTGAGAGTTTGGACAGCTGTGCAGACAAAGAAGGCGCCCTATGGTCTGCGCCTAAATGCTTGTGACACCCCACAGGGCCTGCCGGGCTCTGAGGGCCCTGCCCTCGGCCCCCTGCTCCCCTGCCCTTTGTTCAGTCACAGCAGAGATGACCACACCCACTCCCTCAGTGAGGGCAGTCTTCAGCCTCCCTAAGCCCCGCACACTCTCCGCAGGTTACCATGGACTACAGATGCTGCATTCTGAGGCCAGGGCGTTCAGAGAATGCCAAGAGCAGACATGATGACCTTAAATGATTTCCTCTTGTGTCAGTTTTGTTAAACTGTACGAGCTAGGAAATTGTCCACTTTACAGAAATGTTCCAATTTACTGGCATTTCATATATTCTCTTCTATAACATTGTCCTGATTCTTTCTATATATTCTTTAATTATGTTTGTGTTTTCCTTAATCAAAGTGAGTCTTTTAAATCTTTTCAAAGAATATTCTTTGGACTTACTACCTCACCTGAATTTTATACGTCTTCTTTGGTATTAAGTCCTGCTCATATCTTTATTTATCTTTTTTCTATGTTCTCAGGGTTTATTGTTTTGATTTTCTGATGTCAAGTAAAACACTTGGTTATTCATTTTAATAAATCTTTTTACTTATAAAGATTTGAACTTTTAAAGATTCCAGCTTACTTGTACGTTTCTAAGTGTCAATTTCTCTACAGTGTTGCCGGCCTAAGGCTTAGTTCACCATATAGCAAAGTATATATTGACATATTATCCCCTCGGCTTTCTGTGATTCCCTACATCTCACCTTTCTTTGCAGACAAGCCATTTGAAATACCCTTAACTTATTTCACAGCCTATAAGTCTTTGAAATAATGTGTATTTTTTAGAGAAATCATCTTATATAATTAGGCAGAAAATCTCACCTTCCATAGTTTTCTAAACAGCATAATTTCACTCTTCTCTCTGCTTAATTTTTTGTATTAAACAACCTTTGAGTATTTAGGTTTATCAACGCCATGTACTTTAAAAATGTTTTAGAGATCCTACCAGTCTTTGACAACATCCTTGTTCTTTGTTTCTTTTCCAGGTTTATGTATATTTTCTGCCTAGCACCTGATTATTCCAACATCTGACGGATGGCCTAGGGAATCTAATTCTGGTATTGATTGTTTTTGCTGATTGTCTCCCTTTGTAGCTGATTTCTTTTTTATTTTGTAAATTTAGATCATGAGCTCATGTTTAGCTAAACAGCTGACCTTGTAAGAGGCTTAGGTGTGAACGCTCGTAAGTTTCAGCAAAAAGTCGGCAAAGATTTATTTGTGTCCCTCCAATGAGTTGCCCACAAGGACCACGTTTTCTAGAAGTGTTGGAACAATACTCCCTCTAGGGGTAGGGGACTTAGACAGGGCTGCTTTCGGCCCCCGATCTTGGGCAGGGGCAGTGGGCACCTGTGGCCCGGGCAGGAGCCTCTCTGCGTGTGAACCTGGGAATCATCTCTCCTGCGAACTTCGGTCACCTGGCAGGAAGCTACGATGCGCAGACCTATGGTTAGCTGTGCAGCGAGGTGTACTGCGCGGACAGGTTCCACACACACTTCAACTAAGTGGGTGGCCTGTGTGGAAAAATGAGAGTTTGGGCAGCTGTGCATACAAAGAAGGCGCCCTATGGCCTGGGCCTAAATGCTTGTGACACCCCACTGGGCCTGCCGGGCTCTGAGGGCCCTGCCCTGGGCCCCATGTCCCCTGCCATTTGTTCAGTCACAGCAGAAATGGCCACACCCACTCCCTCAGTGAGGGCAGTGTTCCAGTCTCCCTCAGCCCCTCCCACTCTCCGCAGGTTACCATGGACTACAGATGCTGCATTCTGAGGCCAGGGCGTTCCTAGAATGCCAAAGGGCGACATGATGACCTTAAATGATTTCCGCTTGTGTCAGTTTTGGTAAACTGTAGGAGCTAGGAAATGGTCCACTTTACAGAAATGTTCCAATTTACTGGCATTTCATATATTCTCTGCTATAACATTGTCCTGGTTCTTTCTATATATTCTTTAATTATGTTTGTGTTTTCCTTAATCAAAGTGTGTCTTTTAAATCTTTTCAAAGAATATTCTTTGGACTTACTACCTCACCTGAATTTTATACGTTTTCTGTGGTATTAAGTTCTGCTCATATCTTTATTTATGTTTTTTCTATGTTCTCAGGGTTTATTGTTTTGATTTTCTGATGTCAATTAAAACACTTGGATATTCATTTTCATAAATCTTTTTACTTATAAACATTTGAACTTTTAAAGATTCCAGCTCACTTTTAAGTTTCTAATTTCAGGTCCTCTACATTGTGGCTGGCCTAAGGCTTAGTTCACCATATAGCAATGTATATATTGACATTTTGCCCTCGACTTTCTGTGATTCCCTACATCTCACCTTTCTTTGCAGACAAGCCATTTGAAGTACACTTAACTTATTTCACAGCCAATAAGTCTTTGAAATAATGTCTATTTTTTAGCGAAATCTTCTTATATAATTAGGCAGAAAATCTCACCTGCCATAGTTTTCAAAACAGCATAATTTCACTCTTCTCAATGCTTAATCTGTGGTATTAAACAACCTTTGAGTATTTAGGTTTATCAACGACATGTACTTTAAAAATGTTTTAGAGATCCTACCAGTCTTTGAAAACATCCTTGTTCCTTGTTTCATTTCCAGGTTTATGTATATTTTCTGCCTTGCACCTGATTATTCCAACATCAGATGGATGGCCTAGGGAATCTAATTCTGGTAGTGATTGTTTTTGCTGATTGTCTCACTTTGTTGCTGATTTCTTCAATATTGTGTAAATTTAGATCATGAGCTCATGTTTAGCTAAACAGCTGACCTTGTAAGAGCCTTAGGTGTGAACGCTGGTAAGCTTCAGCAGAAAGTCGGCAAAGATTTATTTGTGTCCCTCCAATGAGTTGCCCGCAAGGACCCCGTTTTCTACAAGTGTTGGTCCAATACTCCTTCGAGAGGCAGTGGACTCAGACATGGCTGCTTTTCAGCCTTCAATCTGGGGCAGGGGCAGTGGGCGGCCTGTGGCCCGGGCAGGAGCCTCTCCGCATGTGTCCCAGGGACCCATTTGCCTGCGAACTTCGGTCACCTGGCAGGAAGCTACGATGCCCTGACCTATGGTTAGCTGTGCAGCGAGGTGTACTGCGCGGACAGGTTCCACACACACTTCAACTAAGTGGGCGGCCTGAGTGGAAAAGTGAGAGTTTGGACAGCTGTGCAGACAAAGAAGGCGCCCTATGGCGTGGGCCTAAATGCTTGTGACACACCACTCGGCCTGCCGGGCTCTGAGGGCCCTGCCCTGGGCCCCCTGCTCCCCTGCCCTTTGTTCAGTCACAGCAGAGATGACCACACCCACTCCCTCAGTGAGGGCAGTCTTCAGCCTCCCTAAGCCCCGCCCACTCTCCGCAGGTTACCATGGACTACAGATGCTGCATTCTGAGGCCAGGGCGTTCCGAGAATGCCAAGAGCAGACATGATGACCTTAAATGATTTCCTCTTGTGTCAGTTTTGTTAAACTGTACGAGGTAGGAAATGGTCAACTTTACAGAAATGTTCCAATTTACTGGCATTTCATATATTCTCTGCTATAACATTGTCCTGATTCTTTCTATATATTCTTTAATTATGTTTGTGTTTTCCTTAATCAAAGTGTGTCTTTTAAATCTTTTCAAAGAATATTCTTTGGACTTACTACCTCACCTGAATTTTATACGTTTTCTGTGGTATTAAGTTCTGCTCATATCTTTATTTATCTTTTTTCTATGTTCTCAGGGTTTATTGTTTTGATTTTGTGATGTCAAGTAAAACACTTGGTTATTCATTTTAATAAATCTTTTTACTTATAAAGATTTGAACTTTTAAAGAATCCAGCTTACTTGTACGTTTCTAAGGGTCCATTCCTCTACACTGTTGCCGGCCTAAGGCTTAGTTCACCATATAGCAATGTATATATTGACATATTATCCCCTCAGCTTTCTGTGATTCCCTACAACTCACCTTTCTTTGCAGACAAGCCATTTGAAATACCCTTAACTTATTTCACAGCCTATAAGTCTTTGAAATAATGTGCATTTTTTAGAGAAATCATCTTATATAATTAGGCAGAAAATCTCACCTGCCATAGTTTTCTAAACAGCATAATTTCACTCTTCTCACTGCTTAGTTTGTTGTATTAAACAACCTTTGAGTATTTAGCTTTATCAATGCCATGTACTTCAAAAATGCTTTAGAGATCCTACCAGTCTTTGACAACATCCTTGTTCCTTGTTTCATTTCCAGATTTATGTATATTTTCTGCCTAGCACCTGATTATTCCAACATCTGACGGATGGCCTAGGGAATCTAATTCTGGTATTGATTGTTTTTGCTGATTGTCTCCCTTTGTAGCTGATTTCTTTATTATTGTGTAAATTTGGATCATGAGCTCATGTTTAGCTAAACAGCTGACCTTGTAAGAGGCTTAGGTGTGAACGCTCGTAAGTTTCAGCAAAAAGTCGGCAAAGATTTATTTGTGTCCCTCCAATGAGTTGCCCACAAGGACCCCGTTTTCTAGAAGTGTTGGTCCAATACTCCCTCTAGGGTTATGGGACTTAGACAGGGCTGCTTTCGGCCCCGATCTTGGGCAGGGGCAGTGGCCACCTGTGGCCCGGGCAGGAGCCTCTCTGCGTGTGAACCTGGGAATCATCTCTCCTGCGAACTTCGGTCACCTGGCAGGAAGCTACGATGCGCACACCTATGGTTAGCTGTGCAGCGAGGTGTACTGCACGGACAGGTTCCACACACACTTCAACTAAGTGGGAGGCCTGTGTGGAAAAATGAGAGTTTGGGCAGCTGTGCAGACAAAGAAGGCGCCCTATGGCCTGGGCCTAAATGCTTGTGACACCCCACTGGGCCTGCCGGGATCTGAGGGCCCTGCCCTGGGCCCCCAGCTACCGTACCATTTGTTCAGTCACAGCACAGATGGCCACACCCACTCCCTCAGTGAGGGCAGTGTTCCAGTCTCCCTCAGCCCGTCCCACTCTCCGCAGTTTACCATGGACTACAGATGCTGCATTCTGAGGCCAGGGCGTTCCGAGAATGCCAAGGGCCGACATGATAAACTTAAATGATTTCCTCTTCTGTCAGTTTTGGTAAACTGTACGAGCTAGGAAATGGTCCACTTTACAGTAATATTCCAATTTACTGGCATTTCATATATTCTCTGCTATAACATTGTCCTGATTCTTTCTATATATTCTTTAATTATGTTTGTGTTTTCCTTAATCAAAGTGTGTCTTTTAAATCTTTTCAAAGAATATTCTTTGGACTTACTACCTCACCTGAATTTTATACGTTTTCTGTGGTATTAAGTTCTGCTCATATCTTTATTTATCTTTTTTCTATGTTCTCAGGGTTTATTGTTTTGATTTTCTGATGTCAAGTAAAACACTTGGTTATTCATTTTCATAAATCTTTTTACTTATAAAGATTTGAACTTTTAAAGATTCCAGCTTACTTGTACGTTTCTAAGTGTCAATTCCTCTACAGTGCTGCCGGCCTAAGGCTTAGTTCACCATATAGCAATGTATATATTGACCTATTATCCCCTCGGCTTTCTGTGATTCCCTACATCTCACCTTTCTTTGCAGACAAGCCATTTGAAATACCCTTAACTTATTTCACAGCCTATAAGTCTTTGAAATAATGTGTATTTTTTAGAGAAATCATCTTATATAATTAGGCAGAAAATCTCAACTTCCATAGTTTTCTAAACAGCATAATTTCACTCTTCTCACTACTTAATTTGTTGTATTAAACAACCTTTGAGTATTTAGCTTTATCAATGCCATGTACTTCAAAAATGCTTTAGAGATCCTACCAGTCTTTGAAAACGTCCTTGTTCCTTGTTTCATTTCCAGGTTTATGTATATTTTCTGCCTAGCACCTGATTATTCCAACATCTGACGGATGGCCTAGGGAATCTAATTCTGGTATTGATTGTTTTTGCTGATTGTCTCCCTTTGTAGCTGATTTCTTCATTATTGTGTAAATTTAGATCATGAGCTCATGTTTAGCTAAACAGCTGAACTTGTAAGAGGCTTAGGTTTGAACGCTCGTAAGTTTCAGCAAAAAGTCGGCCAAGATTTATTTGTGTCCCTAAAATGAGTTGCCCACATGGACCCCGTTTTCTAGAAGTGTTGGTCCAATAATCCCTCTAGGGGTAGGTGACTTAGACAGGGCTGCTTTCGGCCCGCGATCTTGGGCAGGGGCAGTGGGCGGCCCGTGGCCCGGGCAGGAGCCTCTCTGCGTGTGAACCTGGGAATCATCTCTCCTGCGAACTTCGGTCACCTGGCAGGAAGCTACGATGCCCAGACCTATGGTTAGCTGTGCAGCGAGGTGTACTGCGCGGACAGGTTCCACACACACTTCAACTAAGTGGGCGGCCTGTGTGGAAAAATGAGAGTTTGGGCAGCTGTTCAGACAAAGAAGGCGCCCTATGGCCAGGGCCTAAATGCTTGTGACACCCCACTGGGCCTGCCGGGCTCTGAGGGCCCTGCCCTGGGCCCCCTGCTCCCCTACCCTTTGTTCAGTCACAGCAGAGATGGCCACACCCACTCCCTCAGTGAGGGCAGTGTTCCAGTTTCCCTCAGCCCCTCCCACTCTCCGCAGTTTACCATGGACTACAGATGTTGCATTCTGAGGCCAGGGCGTTCTGAGAATGCCAAGGGCCGACATGATGACCTTAAATGACTTCCTCTTGTGTCAGTTTTGGTAAACTGTAAGAGCTAGGAAATGGTCCACTTTACCGAAATGTTCCAATTTACTGGCATTTCATATATTCTCTGCTATAACATTGTCCTGATTCTTTCTATGTATTCTTTAATTATGTTTGTGTTTTCCTTAATCAAAGTGTGTCTTTTAAATCTTTTCAAACAATATTCTTTGGACTTACTACCTCACCTGAATTTTATACGTTTTCTGTGGTATTAAGTTCTGCTCATATCTTTATTTATCTTTTTTCTATGTTCTCAGGGTTTATTGTTTTAATTTTCTGATGTCAAGTAAAACACTTGGTTATTCATTTTAATAAATGTTTTTACTTATAAAGCTTTGAACTTTTAAATATTCCAGCTTACTTGTATGTTTCTAAGGGTCCATTCCTCTACAGTGTTGCCGGCCTAAGGCTTAGTTCACCATATAGCAATGTATATATTGACATTTTCCCCTCGACTTTCTGTGATTCCCTACATCTTACCTTTCTTTGCAGACAAGCCATTTGAAATACACTTAACTTATTTCACAGCCAATAAGTCTTTGAAATAATGTCTATTTTTTAGAGAAATCTTCTTATATAATTAGGCAGAAAATCTAACCTGCCATAGTTTTCAAAACAGCATAATTTCACTCTTCTCAATGCTTAATCTGTGGTATTAAACAACCTTTGAGTATTTAGGTTTATCAACGACATGTACTTTAAAAATGATTTAGAGATCCTACCAGTCTTTGAAAACATCCTTGTTCCTTGTTTCATTTCCAGTTTTATGTATATTTTCTGCCTTGCACCTGATTATTCCAACATCAGATGGATTGCCTAGGGAATCTAATTCTGGTAGTGATTGTTTTTGCTGATTGTCTCACTTTGTAGCTGATTTCTTCAATATTGTGTAAATTTAGATCATGAGCTCATGTTTAGCTAAACAGCTGACCTTGTAAGAGGCTTAGGTGTGAACGCTGGTAAGCTTCAGCAGAAAGTCGGCAAAGATTTATTTGTGACCCTCCAATGAGTTGCCCGCAAGGACCCCGTTTTCTACAAGTGTTGGGCCAATACTCCTTCGAGAGGCAGTGGACTCAGACATGGCTGCTTTTCAGCCTTCGATCTGGGGCAGGGGCAGTGGGCGGCCTGTGGCCCGGGCAGGAGCCTCTCCGCATGTGTCCCAGGGACCCATTTGCCTGCGAACTTCGGTCACCTGGCAGGAAGCTACGATGCCCTGACCTATGGTTAGCTGTGCAGCGAGGTGTACTGTGCGGACAGGTTCCACACACACTTCAAATAAGTGGGCGGCCTGAGTGGAAAAATGAGAGTTTGGACAGCTGTGCAGACAAAGAAGGCGCCCTATGGCCTGGGCCTATATGCTTGTGACACCCCACTGGGCCTGCTGGGCTCTGAGGGCCCTGCCATGGGCCCCCTGCTCCCCTGCCCTTTGTTCAGTCACAGCAGAGATGGCCACACCCTCTCCCTCAGTGAGGGCAGTGTTCCAGTCTCCCTCAGCCCCTCCCACTCTCCGCAGGTTACCATGGACTACAGATGCTGCATTCTGAGGCCAGGGCGTTCCGAGAATGCCAAGGGCCGACATGATGACCTTAAATGATTTCCTCTTGTGTCAGTTTTGGTAAACTGTAAGAGCTAGGAAATGGTCCACTTTACAGAAATTTTCCAATTTACTGGCATTTCATATAATCTCTGCTATAACATTGTCCTGATTCTTTCTATATATTCTTTAATTATGTTTGTGTTTTCCTTAATCAAAGTGTGTCTTTTAAATCTTTTCAAAGAATATTCTTTGGACATACTACCTCACCTGAATTTTATACGTTTTCTGTGGTATTAAGTTCTGCTCATATCTTTATTTATCTTTTTTCTATGTTCTCAGGGTTTATTTTTTTGATCTTCTGATGTCAATTAAAACACTAGGTTATTCATTTTCATAAATCTTTTTACTTATAAACATTTGAACTTTTAAAGATTCCAGCTCACTTTTAAGTTTCTAAGTGTCAGGTCCTCTACATTGTGCCTGGCCTAAGGCTTAGTTCACCATATAGCAATGTATATATTGACATTTTCCCCTCGACTTTCTGTGATTCCCTACATCTCACCTTTCTTTGCAGAGAAGCCATTTGAAATACACTTAACTTATTTCACAGCCAATAAGTCTTTGAAATAATGTCTATTTTTTAGAGAAATCTTCTTATATAATTAGGCAGAAAATCTCACCTGCCATAGTTTTCAAAACAGCATAATTTCACTCTTCTCAATGCTTAATCTGTGGTATTAAACAACCTTTGAGTATTTAGGTTTATCAACGACATGTACTTTAAAAATGTTTTAGAGATCCTACCAGCCTTTGAAAACATCCTTGTTCCTTGTTTCATTTCCAGGTTTATGTATATTTTCTGCCTTGCACCTGATTATTCCAACATCAGATGGATGGCCTAGGGAATCTAATTCTGGTATTGATTGTTTTTGCTGATTGTCTCACTTTGTTGCTGATTTCTTCAATATTGTGTAAATTTAGATCATGAGCTCATGTTTAGCTAAACAGCTGACCTTGTAAGAGGCTTAGGTGTGAACGCTGGTAAGCTTCAGCAGAAAGTCGGCAAAGATTTATTTGTGTCCCTCCAATGAGTTTCCCGCAAGGACCCCGTTTTCTACAAGTGTTGGTCCAATACTCCTTCGAGAGGCAGTGGACTCAGACATGGCTGCTTTTCAGCCTTCGATATGGGGCAGGGGCAGTGGGCGGCCTGTGGCCCGGGGAGGAGACTCTCCGCAGGTGTCCCAGAGACCCATTTGCCTGCGAACTTCAGTCACCTGGCAGGAAGCTACGATGCCCTGACCTATTGTTAGCTTTGCAGCGAGGTGTACTGCGTGGACAGGTTCCACACACACTTCAACTAAGTGGGCGGCCTGAGTGGAAAAGTGAGAGTTTGGACAGCTGTGCAGACAAAGAAGCGCCCTATGGCGTGGGCCTAAATGCTTGTGACACCCCACTCGGACTGCCGGACTCTGAGGGCCCTGCCCTGGGCCCCCTGCTCCCCTGCCCTTTGTTCAGTCACAGCAGAGATGACCACACCCACTCCCTCAGTGAGGGCAGTCTTCAGCCTCCCTAAGCCCCGCCCACTCTCCGCAGGTTACCATGGACTACAGATGCTGCATTCTGAGGCAAGGTCGTTCCGAGAATGCCAAGAGCAGACATGATGACCTTAAATGATTTCCTCTTGTGTCAGTTTTGTTAAACTGTACGAGCTAGGAAATGGTCAACTTTACAGAAATGTTCCAATTTACTGGCATTTCATATATTCTCTGCTATAACATTGTCCTGATTCTTTCTATATATTCTTTAATTATGTTTGTGTTTTCCTTAATCAAAGTGTGTCTTTTAAATCTTTTCAAAGAATATACTTTGGACTTACTACCTCACCTGAATTTTATAGGATTTCTTTGGTATTACGTCCTGCTCATATCTTTATTTATCTTTTTTCTATGTTCTCAGGGTTTATTGTTTTGATTTTCTGATGTCAAGTAAAACACTTGGTTATTCATTTTAATAAATCTTTTTACTTATAAAGATTTGAACTTTTAAAGATTCCAGCTTACTTGTACGTTTCTAAGTGTCAATTCCTCTACAGTGTTGCTGGCCTAAGCCTTAGTTCACCATATAGCAATGTATATATTGACATATTATCCCCTCGGCTTTCTCTGATTCCCTACATTTCACCTTTTTTGCAGACAAGCCATTTGAAATACCCTTAACTTATTTCACAGCCTATAAGTCTTTGAAATAATGTGTATTTTTTAGAGAATTCATCTTATATAATTAGGCAGAAAATCTCACCTTCCATAGTTTTCTAAACAGCATAATTTCACTCTTCTCACTGCTTAATTTGTTGTATTAAACAACCTTTGAGTATTTAGCTTTATCAATGCCATGTACTTCAAAAATGCTTTAGAGATCCTACCAGTCTTTGAAAACATCCTTGTTCCTTGTTTCATTTCCAGGTTTATGTATATTTTCTGCCTAGCACCTGATTATTCCAACATCTGACGGATGGCCTAGGGAATCTAATTCTGGTATTGATTGTTTTTGCTGATTGTCTCCCTTTGTAGCTGATTTCTTCATTATTGTGTAAATTTAGATCATGAGCTCATGTTTAGCTAAACAGCTGACCTTGTAAGAGGCTTAGGTGTGAACGCTCGTAAGTTTCAGCAAAAAGTCGGCAAAGATTTATTTGTGTCCCTCCAATGAGTTGCCCACAAGGACCCCGTTTTCTAGAAGTGTTGGTCCAATACTCCCTCTAGGGTTATGGGACTTAGACAGGGCTGCTTTCGGCCCCCGATCTTGGGCAGGGGCAGTGGGCACCTGTGGCCCGGGCAGGAGCCTCTCTGCATGTGAACATGGGAATCATCTCTCCTGCGAACTTCGGTCACCTGGCAGGAAGCTACGATGCGCACACCTATGGTTAGCTGTGCAGCGAGGTGTACTGCGCGGACAGGTTCCACACACACTTCAACTAAGTGGGAGGCCTGTGTGGAAAAATGACAGTTTGGGCAGCTGTGCAGACAAAGAAGGCGCCCTATGGCCTGGGCCTAAATGCTTGTGACACCCCACTGGGCCTGCCGGGCTCTGAGGGCCCTGCCCTGGGCCCCCTGCTACCCTAACCTTTGTTCAGTCACAGCACAGATGGCCACACCCACTCCCTCAGTGAGGGCAGTGTTCCAGTCTCCCTCAGCCCCTCCCACTCTCCGCAGTTTACCATGGACTACAGATGCTGCATTCTGAGGCCAGGGCGTTCCGAGAATGCCAAGGGCCGACATGATGACCTTAAATGATTTCCTCTTGTGTCAGTTTTGGTAAACTGTAAGAGCTAGGAAATGGTCCACTTTACAGTAATATTCCAATTTACTGGCATTTCATATATTCTCTGCTATAACATTGTCCTGATTCTTTCTATATATTCTTTAATTATGTTTGTGTTTTCCTTAATCAAAGTGTGTCTTTTAAATCTTTTCAAAGAATATTCTTTGGACTTACTACCTCACCTGAATTTTATACGTTTTCTGTGGTATTAAGTTCTGCTCATATCTTTATTTATCTTTTTTCTATGTTCTCAGGGTTTATTGTTTTGATTTTCTGATGTCAAGTAAAACACTTGGTTATTTATTTTCATAAATCTTTTTACTTATAAAGATTTGAACTTTTAAAGATTCCAGCTTACTTGTACGTTTCTAAGTGTCAATTCCTCTACAGTGCTGCCGGCCTACGGCTTAGTTCACCATATAGCAATGTATATATTGACCTATTATCCCCTCGGCTTTCTGTGATTCCCTACATCTCACCTTTCTTTGCAGACAAGCCATTTGAAATACCCTTAACTTATTTCACAGCCTATAAGTCTTTGAAATAATGTGTATTTTTTAGAGAAATCATCTTATATAATTAGGCAGAAAATCTCAACTTCCATAGTTTTCTAAACAGCATAATTTCACTCTTCTCACTGCTTAATTTGTTGTATTAAACAACCTTTGAGTATTTAGCTTTATCAATGCCATGTACTTCAAAAATGCTTTAGAGATCCTACCAGTCTTTGAAAACATCCTTGTTCCTTGTTTCATTTCCAGGTTTATGTATATTTTCTGCCTAGCACCTGATTATTCCAACATCTGACGGATGGCCTAGGGAATCTAATTCTGGTATTGATTGTTTTTGCTGATTGTCTCCCTTTGTAGCTGATTTCTTCATTATTGTGTAAATTTAGATCATGAGCTCATGTTTAGCTAAACAGCTGAACTTGTAAGAGGCTTAGGTGTGAACGCTCGTAAGTTTCAGCAAAAAGTCGGCAAAGATTTATTTGTGTCCCTCCAATGAGTTGCCCACATGGACCCCGTTTTCTAGAAGTGTTGGCCCAATATTCCCTCTAGGGGTAGGGGACTTAGACAGGGCTGCTTTCGGCCCGCGATCTTGGGCAGGGGCAGTGGGCGGCCTGTGGCCCGGGCAGGAGCCTCTCTGCGTGTGAACCTGGGAATCATCTCTCCTGCGAACTTCGGTCACCTGGCAGGAAGCTACGATGTCCAGACCTATGGTTAGCTGTGCAGCGAGGTGTACTGCGCGGACAGGTTCCACACACACTTCAACTAATTGGGCGGCCTGTGTGGAAAAATGAGAGTTTGGGCACCTGTTCAGACAAAGAAGGCGCCCTATGGCCTGGGACTAAATGCTTGTGACACCCCACTGGGCCTGCCGGGCTCTGCGGGCCCTGCCCTGGGCCCCCAGCTCCCCTACCCTTTGTTCAGTCACAGCAGAGATGGCCACACCCACTCCCTCAGTGAGGGATGTGTTCCAGTTTCCCTCAGCCCCTCCCACTCTCCGCAGTTTACCATGGACTACAGATTCTGCATTCTGAGGCCAGGGCGTTCCGAGAATGCCAAGGGCCGACATGATGACCTTAAATGATTTCCTCTTGTGTCAGTTTTGGTAAACTGTAGGAGCTAGGAAATGGTCCACTTTACCGAAATGTTCCAATTTACTGGCATTTCATATATTCTCTGCTATAACATTGTCCTGATTCTTTCTATATATTCTTTAATTATGTTTGTGTTTTCCTTAATCAAAGTGTGTCTTTTAAATCTTTTCAAAGAATATTCTTTGGACTTACTACCTCACCTGAATTTTATACGTTATCTGTGGTATTAAGTTCTGCTCATATCTTTAATTATCTTTTTTCTATGTTCTCAGGGTTTATTGTTTTGATTTTCTGATGTCAATTAAAACACTAGGTTATTCATTTTCATAAATCTTTTTACTTATAAAAATTTGAACTTATAACGATTCCAGCTCACTTTTAAGTTTCTAAGTGACAGGTCCTCTACATTGTGTCTGGTCTAAGGCTTAGTTCACCATATAGCAATGTATATATTGACATTTTCCCCTCGACTTTCTGTGATTCTCTACAACTCACCTTTCTTTGCAGACAAGCCATTTGAAATACACTTAACTTATTTCACAGCCAATAAGTCTTTGAAATAATGTCTATTTTTTAGAGAAATCTTCTTATATAATTAGGCAGAAAATCTCACCTGCCATAGTTTTCAAAACAGCATAATTTCACTCTTCTCAATGCTTAATCTGTGGTATTAAACAACCTTTGAGTATTTAGGTTTATCAATGACATGTACTTTAAAAATGTTTTAGAGATCCTACCAGCCTTTGAAAACCCCCTTGTTCCTTGTTTCAGTTCCAGTTTTATGTATATTTTCTGCCTTGCACCTGATTATTCCAACATCAGATGGATGGCCTAGGGAATCTAATTCTGGTATTGATTGTTTTTGCTGATTGTCGCACTTTGTAGCTGATTTCTTCAATATTGTGTAAATTTAGATCATGAGCTTTGTTTAGCTAAACAGCTGACCTTGTAAGAGGCTTAAGTGTGAACGCTGGTAAGCTTCAGCAGAAAGTCGGCAAAGGTTTATTTGTGTCCCTCCAATGAGTTGCCCGCAAGGACCCCGTTTTCTACAAGTGTTGGTCCAATACTCCTTCGAGAGGCAGTGGACTCAGACATTGCTGCTTTTCAGCCTTCGATCTGGGGCAGGGCCAGTGGGCGGCCTGTGGCCCGGGCAGGAGCCTCACCGCATGTGTCCCAGGGACCCATTTGCCTGCGAACTTCGGTCACCTGGCAGGAAGCTACGATGCCCTGACCTATGGTTAGCTGTGCAGCGAGGTGTACTGCGCGGACAGGTTCCAAACACACTTCAAATAAGAGGGCGGCCTGAGTGGAAAGGTGAGAGTTTGGACAGCTGTGCAGACAAAGAAGGCGCCCTTTGACCTGGGCCTAAATGCTTGTGACACCCCACTGGGTCTGCCGGGCTCTGAGGGCCCTGCCCTGGGCCCCCTGCTCCACTGCCCTTTGTTCAGTCACAGCAGAGATGGCCACACCCACTCCCTCAGTGAGGGCAGTGTTCCAGTCTCCCTCAGCCCCTCCCATTCTCTGCAGGTTACCATGGACGAAAGACGCTGCATTCTAAGGCCAGGGCGTTCTGAGAATGCCAAGGGCAGACATGATGACCTTAAATGATTTCCCCTTGTGTCAGTTTTCGTAAACTTTAGGAGCTAGGAAATGGTCCACTTTACAGAAATATTCAAATTTACTGGCATTTCATATATTCTCTGCTAAAACATTGTCCTGATTCTTTCTGTATATTCTTTACTTATGTTTTTGCTTTCCTTAATCAAAGTGTGTCTTTTAAATCTTTTCAAAGAATATTCTTTGGACTTACTAAATCACCTGAATTTTATACGTTTTCTGTGGTATTATGTTCTGCTCATATCTTTATTTATCTTTTTCTATGTTCTCAGGGTTTATTGTTTTGATCTTCTGATGTCATTTAAAACACTTGGTTATTCATTTTCATAAATCTTTTTACTTATAAAGATTTGAACTTTTAAAGATTCCAGCTTACTTGTACGTTTCTAAGGGTCCATTCCTCTACACTGTTGCCGGCCTAAGTCTTAGTTCACCATATAGCAATGTATATATTGACCTATTATCCCCTCGGCTTTCTGTGATTCCCTACATCTCACCTTTCTTTGCAGACAAGCCATTTGAAATACCCTTAACTTATTTCACAGCCTATACGTCTTTGAAATAATGTGTATTTTTTAGAGAAATCATCTTATATAATTAGGCAGAAAATCTCACCTTCCATAGTTTTCTAAACAGCATAATTTCACTCTTCTCACTGCTTAATATGTTGTACTAAACAACCTTTGAGTATTTAGCTTTATCAATGCCATGTACTTCAAAAATGCTTTAGAGATCCTACCAGTCTTTGAAAACATCCTTGTTCCTTGTTTCATTTCCAGGTTTATGTATATTTTCTGCCTAGCACCTGATTATTCCAACATCTGACGGATGGCCTAGGGAATCTAATTCTGGTATTGATTGTTTTTGCTGATTGTCTCCCTTTGTAGATGATTTCTTCATTATTGTGTAAATTTAGATCATGAGCTCATGTTTAGCTAAACAGCTGACCTTGTAAGAGGCTTAGGTGTGAACGCTCGTAAGTTTCAGCAAAAAGTCGGCAAAGATTTATTTGTGTCCCTCCAATGAGTTGCCCACAAGGACCCCGTATTCTAGAAGTGTTGGTCCAATACTCCCTCTAGGGGTAGGGGACTTAGACAGGGCTGCTTTCGGCCCACGATCTTGGGCAGGGGCACTGGGCACCTGTTGCCCGGGCAGGAGCCTCTCTGCGTGTGAACCTGGGAATCATCTCTCCTGCGAACTTCGGTCACCTGGCAGGAAGCTACGATGCCCAGACCTATGCTTAGCTGTGCAGCGAGGTATAATCTGCAGACCAGTTCCACACACACTTCAACTAAGTTGGCTGCCTGAGTGGAAAAGTGAGAGTTTGGGCAACTATGCAGACAAAGAAGGCGCCCTAAGGCCTGGGCCTAAATGCTTGTGACACCCCACTCGGCCTGCCGTGCTCTGAGGTCCCTGCCCTGGGCCCCCTGGTCCCCTGCCCTTTGGTCAGTCACAGCAGAGATGGCCACACCCACTCCCTCAGTGAGGGCAGTGTTCCAGTCTCCCTCAGCCCCTCCCACTCTCCGCAGTTTACCATGGACTACAGATGCTGCATTCTGAGGCCAGGGCGTTCCGAGAATGCATAGGTCGAACATGATGACCTTAAATGATTTCCTCTTGTGTCAGTTTTGGTAAACTGTAGGAGCTAGGAAATGGTCCACTTTACAGAAATGTTCCAATTTACTGGCATTTCATATATTCTCTGCTATAATATTGTCCTGATTCTTTCTATATATTCTTTTTTTTTTTTTTTTTTTTTTTTTTTTTGCGTTACATGGGCCTCTCACTGTTGTGGCTTCTCCCGTTGCGGAGCACAGGCTCCGGACGCACAGGCTCAACAGCCATGGCTCACGGGCCCAGCTGCTGCGCGGCATGTGGGATCTTCCCAGACCGGGGCACGAACCCGTGTCCCCTGCATCGGCAGGCGGACTCTCAACCACTGCGCCACCAGGGAAGCCCTCTATATATTCTTTAATTATGTTTGTGTTTTCCTTAATCAAAGTGTGTCTTTTAAATCTTTTCAAAGAATATTCTTTGGACTTACTACCTCACCTGAATTTTATACGTTTTCTGTGGTATTAAGTTCTGCTCATATCTTTATTTATCTTTTTTCTAGGTTCTCAGGGTTTATTGTTTTGATTTTCTGATGTCAATTAAAACACTTGGTTATTCATTTTCATAAATCTTTTTACTTATAAACATTTGAACTTTTGAAGATTCCAGCTCACTTTTAAGTTTCTAAGTGTCAGGTCCTCTACATTGTGGCTGGCCTAAAGCTTAGTTCACCATATAGCAATGTATATATTGACATTTTCCCCTCGACTTTCTGTGATTCCCTACATCTCACCTTTCTTTGCAGACAAGCCATTTGAAATAAACTTAACTTATTTCACAGCCAATAAGTCTTTGAAATAATGTCTATTATTTAGAGAAATCTTCTTATATAATTAGGCAGAAAATCTCACCTGCCATCGTTTTCAAAACAACATAATTTCACTCTTCTCAATGCTTAATCTGTGGTATTAAACAACCTTTGAGTATTTAGGTTTATCAACGACATGTACTTTAAAAATGTTTTAGAGATCCTACCAGCCTTTGAAAACCTCCTTGTTCCTTGTTTCAGTTCCAGTTTTATGTATATTTTCTGCCTTGCACCTGATTATTTCAACATCAGATGGATGGCCTAGGGAATCTATATCTGATATTGATTGTTTTTGCTGATTGTCTCACTTTGTAGCTGATTTCTTCAATATTGTGTAAATTTAGATCATGAGCTCATGTTTAGCTAAACAGCTGACCTTGTAAGAGGCTTAGGTGTGAACGCTGGTAAGCTTCAGCAGAAAGTCGGCAAAGATTTATTTGTGTCCCTCCAATGAGTTGCCCGCAAGGACCCTGTTTTCTACAAGTGTTGGTCCAATACTACTTCGAGAGGCAGTGGACTCACACATGGCTGCTTTTCAGCCTTCAATCTGGGGCTGGGGCAGTGGGCGGCCTGTGGCCCGGGCAGGAGCCTCTCCGCATGTTTCCCAGGGACCCATTTGCCTGCGAACTTTGGTCACCTGGCAGGAAGCTACGATGCCTTTACCGATGGTTAGCTGGGCATCGAGGTGTACTGCGCAGACAGGTTACACACACACTTCAACTAAGTGGGCGGCCTGAGTGGAAAAATGAGAGTTTGGACAGCTGTGCAGAAAAAGAAGGCGCCCTATGGCCTGGGCCTAAATGCTTGTGACACCCCACTCGGCCTGCCGGGCTCTGAGGGCCCTGCCCTGGGCCCCCTGCTCCCCTGCCCTTTGTTCAGTCACAGCAGAGATGGCCACACCCACTCCCTCAGTGAGGGCAGTGTTCCAGTCTCCCTCAGCCCCTCCCACTCTCCGCAGGTTACCATGGACTACAGATGCTGCATTCTGAGGCCAGGGCGTTCCGAGAATGCAAAGGTCCAACATGATGACCTTAAATGATTTCCTCTTGTGTCAGTTTTGGTAAACTGTAGGAGCTAGGAAATGGTCCACTTTACAGAAATGTTCCATATACTGGCATTTCATATATTCTCTGCTATGACATTGTCCTGATTCTTTCTATATATTCTTTAATTATGTTTGTGTTTTCCTTAATCAAAGTGTGTCTTTTAAATCTTTTCAAAGAATATTCTTTGGACTTACTACTTCACCTGAATTTTATACGTTTTCTGTGGTATTAAGTTCTGCTCATATCTTTATTTATCTTTTTTCTATGTTCTCAGGGTTTATTGTTTTGATTTTCTGAAGTCAATTAAAACACTTGGTTATTCATTTTCATAAATCTTTTTACTTATAAACATTTGAAATTTTAAAGATTCCAGCTCACTTTTAAGTTTCTAAGAGTCAGGTCCTCTACATTGTGGCTGGCCTAAAGCTTAGTTCACCATATAGCAATGTATATATTGACATTTTCCCCTCGACTTTCTGTGATTCCCTACATCTCACCTTTCTTTGCAGACAAGCCATTTGAAATACACTTAACTTATTTCACAGCCAATAAGTCTTTGAAATAATGTCTATTTTTTATAGAAATCTTCTTATATAATTAGGCAGAAAATCTCACCTGCCATAGTTTTCAAAACAGCATAATTTCATTCTTCTCAATGCTTAATCTGTGGTATTAAACAACCTTTGAGTATTTAGGTTTATCAACAACATGTACTTTAAAAATGTTTTAGAGATCCTACCAGCCTTTGAAAACCTCCATGTTCCTTGTTTCAGTTCCAGTTTTATGTATATTTTCTGCCTTGCACTTGATTATTTCAGCATCAGATGGATGGCCTCGGGAATCTCATTCTGGTATTGATTGTTTTTGCTGATTGTCTCACTTTGTAGCTGATTTCTTCAATATTGTGTAAATTTAGATCATGAGCTCATGTTTAGCTAAACAGCTGGCCTTGTAAGAGGCTTAGGTGTGAACGCTGGTAAGCTTCAGCAGAAAGTCGGCAAATATTTATTTGTGTCCCTCCAATGAGTTGCCTGCAAGGACCCCGTTTTCTACAAGTGTTGGTCCAATACTCCTTCGAGAGGCAGTGGACTCACACATGGCTGCTTTTCAGCCTTCGATCTGGGGCAGGGGCAGTGTGCGGCCTGTGGCCCGGGCAGGAGCCTCTCCGCATGTGTCCCAGGGACCCATTTGCCTGCGAACTTCGGTCACCTGGCAGGAAGCTACGATGCCCTGACCTATGGTTAGCTGTGCAGCGAGGTGTACTGCGCGGACTGGTTCCACACACACTTCAACTAAGTGGGCGGCCTGAGTGGAAAAATGAGAGTTTGGACAGCTGTGCAGACAAAGAAGGCGCCCTATGGCCTGGGCCTAAATGCTTGTGACACCCCACTGGGCCTGCCCGGATTTGAGGGCCCTGCCCTGGGTCCCCTGCTCCCTTGCCCTTTGTTCAGTCACAGCAGACGTGGCCACACCAACTCCCTGAGTGAGGGAAGTCTTCAGCCTCCCTCAGCCCCGCCCACTCTCCGCAGGTTACCATGGACTATAGATGCTGCATTCTGAGGCCAGGGCGTTCCGAGAATGCAAAGGTCCAACATGATGACCTTAAATGATTTCCTCTAGTGTCAGTTTTGTTAAAATGTACGAGCTAGGAAATGGTCAACTTTACAGAAATGTTCCAATTTACTAGCATTTCATATATTCTCTGCTATAACATTGTCCTGATTCTTTTTATATATTCTTTAATTATGTTTGTGTTTTCCTTAATCAAAATGTGTCTTTTAAATCTTTTCAAAGAATATTCTTTGGACTTACTACCTCACCTGAATTTTATACGTTTTCTGTGGTATTAAGTTCTGCTCATATCTTTATTTATCTTTTTTCTATGTTCTCAGGGTTTATTGTTTTGATTTTGTGATGTCAAGTAAAACACTTGGTTATTCATTTTAATAAATCTTTTTACTTATAAAGATTTGAACTTTTAAAGATTCCAGCTTACTTGTACGTTTCTAAGGGTCCATTCCTCTACAGTGTTGCCGGCCTAAGGCTTAGTTCACCATATAGCAATGTATATATTGACCTATTATCCCCTCGGCTTTCTGTGATTCCCTACATCTCACCTTTCTTTGCAGACAAGCCATTTGAAATACCCTTAACTTATTTCACAGCCTATAAGTCTTTGAAATAATGTGTATTTTTTAGAGAAATCATCTTATATAATTAGGCAGAAAATCTCACCTGCCATAGTTTTCTAAACAGCATAATTTCACTCTTCTCACTGCTTAATTTGTTGTATTAAACAACCTTTGAGTATTTAGCTTTATCAATGCCATGTACTTCAAAAATGCTTTAGAGATCCTACCAGTCTTTGAATACATCCTTGTTCCTTGTTTCATTTCCAGGTTTATGTATATTTTCTGCCTAGCACCTGATTATTCCAACATCTGACGGATGGCCTAGGGAATCTAATTCTGATACTGATTGTTTTTGCTGATTGTCTCCCTTTGTAGCTGATTTCTTCATTATTGTGTAAATTTAGATCATGAGCTCATGTTTAGCTAAACAGCTGAACTTGTAAGAGGCTTAGGTGTGAACGCTCGTAAGTTTCAGCAAAAAGTCGGCAAAGATTTATTTGTGTCCCTCCAATGAGTTGCCCACAAGGACCCCGTTTTCTAGAAGTGTTGGTCCAATACTCCCTCTAGGGTTATGGGACTTAGGCAGGGCTGCTTTCGGCCCCCGATCTTGGGCAGGGGCAGTGGGCACCTGTGGCCCGGGCAGGAGCCTCTCTGCGTGTGAACCTGGGAATCATCTCTCCTGCGAACTTCGGTCACCTGGCAGGAAGCTACGATGCGCACACCTATGGTTAGCTGTGCAGCGAGGTGTACTGCGCGGACAGGTTCCACACACACTTCAACTAAGTGGGCGGCCTGTGTGGAATAATGAGAGTTTGGGCAGCTGTGCAGACAAAGAAGGCGCCCTATGGCCTGGGCCTAAATGCTTGTGACACCACACTGGGCCTGCCGGGCTCTGAGGGCCCTGCCCTGGGCCCCCTGCTCCACTGCCCTTTGTTCAGTCACAGCAGAGATGGCAACACCCACTCCCTCAGTGAGGGCAGTGTTCCAGTCTCCCTCAGCCCCTCCCACTCTCCGCAGGTTACCATGGACTA
Organism: Mesoplodon bidens; assembly: GCF_964165515.1. Lineage (NCBI taxonomy): Eukaryota > Metazoa > Chordata > Mammalia > Artiodactyla > Ziphiidae > Mesoplodon > Mesoplodon bidens. Next base: position 8,312,499 of record NC_138180.1, read on the forward strand.
CAGATGCTGCATTCTGAGGCCAGGGCGTTCCGAGAATGCCAAGGGCCGACATGATGACCTTAAATGATTTCCTCTTGTGTCAGTTTTGGTAAACTGTAGGAGCTAGGAAATGGTCCACTTTACAGAAATTTTCCATTTTACTGGCATTTCATATATTTTCTGCTATAACATTGTCCTTATTCTTTCTATATATTCTTTAATTATGTTTGTGTTTTCCTTAATCAAAGTGTGTCTTTTAAATCTTTTCAAAGAATATTCTTTGGACTTACTACCTCACCTGAATTTTATACGTTTTCTGTGGTATTAAGTTCTGCTCATATCTTTATTTATCTTTTTTCTATGTTCTCAGGGTTTATTGTTATGATTTTCTGATGTCAATTAAAACACTTGGTTATTCATTTTCATAAATCTTTTTACTTATAAACATTTGAACTTTTAAAGATTCCAGCTCACTTCTAAGTTTCTAAGTGTCAGGTCCTCTACATTGTGGCTGGCCTAAGGCTTAGTTCACCATATAGCAATGTATATATTGACATTTTCCCCTCGACTTTCTGTGATTCCCTACCTCTTTCCTTTCTTTGCAGACAAGCCATTTGAAATACTCTTAACTTATTTCACAGCCAATAAGTCTTTGAAATAATGTGTATTTTGTAGAGAAATCTTCTTATATAATTAGGCAGAAAATATCACCTGCCATAGTTTTCAAAACAGCATAATTTCACTCTTCTCAATGCTTAAACTGTGGTATTAAACAACCTTTGAGTATTTAGGTTTATCAACGACATGTACTTTAAAAATGTTTTAGAGATCCTACCAGCCTTTGAAAACCTCCTTGTTCCTTGTTTCAGTTCCAGTTTTATGTATATTTTCTGCCTTGCACCTGATTATTCCAGCATCAGATGGATTGCCTAGGGAATCTAATTCTGGTAGTGATTGTTTTTGCTGATTGTCTCACTTTGTAGCTGATTTCTTCAATATTGTGTAAATTTAGATCATGAGCTCATGTTTAGCTAAACAGCTGACCTTGTAAGAGGCTTAGGTGTGAACGCTGGTAAGCTTCAGCAGAAAGTCGGCAAAGATTTATTTGTGTCCCTCCAATGAGTTGCCCGCAAGGACCCCGTTTTCTACAAGTGTTGGTCCAATACTCCTTCGAGAGGCAGTGGATTCAAACATGGCTGCATTTCAGCCTTCGATCTGGGGCAGGGGCAGTGGGCGGCCTGTGGCCCGGGCAGGAGCCTCTCCGCATGTGTCCCAGGGACCCATTTGCCTGCGAACTTCGGTCACCTGGCAGGAAGCTACGATGCCCTGACCTATGGTTAGCTGTGCAGCGAGGTGTACTGCGCGGACAGGTTCCACACACACTTCAACTAAGTGGGCGGCCTGAGTGGAAAAATGAGAGTTTGGACAGCTGTGCAGACAAAGAAGGCGCCCTATGGCCTGGGCCTAAATGCTTGTGACACCCCACTGGGCCAGCCGGGCTCTGAGGGCCCTGCCCTGGGCCCCCTGCTCCCCTGCCCTTTGTTCAGTCACAGCAGAGATGGCCACACCTACTCCCTCAGTGAGGGCAGTCTTCAGCCTCCCTGAGCCCCGCCCACTCTCCGCAGGTTACCATGGACTACAGATGCTGCATTTTGAGGCCAGGGCGTTCCGAGAGTGCCAAGGGCAGACATGATGACCTTAAATGATTTCCTCTTGTGTCAGTTTTGTTAAACTGTACGAGCTAGGAAATGGTCCACTTTACAGAAATGTTCCAATTTACTGGCATTTCATATATTCTCTGCTATAACATTGTCCTGATTCTTTCTATATATTCTTTAATTATGTTTGTGTTTTCCTTAATCAAAGTGTGTCTTTTAAATCTTTTCAAAGAATATTCTTTGGAATTACTACCTCACCTGAATTTTATACGTTTTCTGTGGTATTAAGTTCTGCTCATATCTTTATTTATCTTTTTTCTATGTTCTCATGGTTTATTGTTTTGATTTTCTGATGTCAATTAAAACACTTGGTTATTCATTTTCATAAATCTTTTTACTTATAAACATTTGAACTTTTAAAGATTCCAGCTCACTTTTAAGTTTCTAAGTGTCAGGTCCTCTACATTGTGGCTGGCCTAAGGCTTAGTTCACCATATAGCAATGTATATATTGACCTATTATCCCCTCGGCTTTCTGTGATTCCCTACATCTCACCTTTCTTTGCAGACAAGCCATTTGAAATACCCTTAACTTATTTCACAGCCTATAAGTCTTTGAAATAATGTGTATTTTTTAGAGAAATCATCTTATATAATTAGGCAGAAAATCTCACCTTCCATAGTTTTCTAAACAGCATAATTTCACTCTTCTCACTGCTTAATTTGTTGCATTAAACAACCTTTGAGTATTTAGCTTTATCAATGCCATGTACTTCAAAAATGCTTTAGAGATCCTACCAGTCTTTGAAAACATTCTTGTTCCTTGTTTCATTTCCAGGTTTATGTATATTTTCTGCCTAGCACCTGATTATTCCAACATCTGACGGATGGCCTAGGGAATCTAATTCTGATACTGATTGTTTTTGCTGATTGTCTCCCTTTGTAGCTGATTTCTTCATTATTGTGTAAATTTAGATCATGAGCTCATGTTTAGCTAAACAGCTGACCTTGTAAGAGGCTTAGGTGTGAACGCTCGTAGGTTTCAGCAAAAAGTCGGCAAAGATTTATTTGTGTCCCTCCAATGAGTTGCCCACAAGGACCCCGTTTTCTAGAAGTGTTGGTCCAATACTCCCTCTAGGGTTAGGGGACTTAGACAGGGCTGCTTTCGGCCCCCGATCTTGGGCAGGGGCAGTGGGCACCTGTGGCCCGGGCAGAAGCCTCTCTGCGTGTGAACCTGGGAATCATCTCTCCTGCGAACTTCGGTCACCTGGCAGGAAGCTACGATGCGCACACCTATGGTTAGCTGTGCAGTGAGGTATACTCTGCAGTCAGGTTCCACACACACTTCAACTAAGTGGGCGGCCTGAGTGGAAAAGTGAGAGTTTGGGCAGCTGTGCAGACAAAGAAGGCGCCCTATGGCCTGGGCCTAAATGCTTGTGACACCCCACTCGGCCTTCCGTGCTCTGAGGTCCCTGCCCTGGGCCCCCTGCTCCCCTGCCCTTTGGTCAGTCACAGCAGAGATGGCCACACCCACTCCCTCAGTGAGGGCAGTGTTCCAGTCTCCCTCAGCCCCTCCCACTCTCCGCAGTTTACCATGGACTACAGATGCTGCATTCTGAGGCCAGGGCGTTCCGAGAATACAAAGGTCCAACATGATGACCTTAAATGATTTCCTCTTGTGTCAGTTTTGGTAAACTGTAGGAGCTAGGAAATGGTCCACTTTACAGAAGTGTTCCAATTTACTGGCATTTCATATATTCTCTGCTATAACATTGTCCTGATTCTTTCTATATATTTTTTAATTATGTTTGTGTTTTCCTTAATCAAAGTGTGTCTTTTAAATCTTTTCAAAGAATATTCTTTGGACTTACTACCTCACCTGAATTTTATACGTTTTCTGTGGTATTAAGTTCTGCTCATATCTTTATTTATCTTTTTTCTATGTTCTCAGTGTTTATTGTTTTGATTTTCTGATGTCAAGTAAAACACTTGGTTATTCATTTTCATAAATCTTTTTACTTATAAACATTTGAACTTTTAAAGATTCCAGCTCACTTTTAAGTTTCTAAGTGTCAGGTCCTCTACATTGTGCCTGGCCTAATGCTTAGTTCACCATATAGCAATGTATATATTGACATTTTCCCCTCGACTTTCTGTGATTCCATACATCTCACCTTTCTTTGCAGACAAGCCATTTGAAATACACTTAACTTATTTCACAGCCAATAAGTCTTTGAAATAATGTCTATTTTTTAGAGAAATCTTCTTATATAATTAGGCAGAAAATCTCACCTGCCATAGTTTTCAAAACAGAATAATTTCACTCTTCTCAATGCTTAATCTGTGGTATTAAACAACCTTTGAGTATTTAGGTTTATCAACGACATGTACTTTAAAAATGTTTTAGAGATCCTACCAGCCTTTGAAAACCTCCTTGTTCCTTGTTTCCGTTCCAGTTTTATGTATATTTTCTGCCTTGCACCTGATTATTTCAACATCAGATGGATGGCCTAGGGAATCTCATTCTGGTATTGATTGTTTTTGCTGATTGTCTCCCTTTGTAGCTGATTTCTTCAATATTGTGTAAATTTAGATCATGAGCTCATGTTTAGCTAAACAGCTGACCTTGTAAGAGGCTTAGGTGTGAACGCTGGTAAGCTTCAGCAGAAAGTCGGCAAAGATTTATTTGTGTCCCTCCAATGAGTTGCCCGCAAGGACCCCGTTTTCTACAAGTGTTGGTCCAATACTCCTTCGAGAGGCAGTGGACTCAGACATGGCTGCTTTTCAGACTTCGATCTGGGGCAGGGCCAGTGGGCGGCCTGTGGCCCGGGCAGGAGCCTCTCCGCATGTGTCCCAGTGACCCATTTGCCTGCGAACTTCGGTCACCTGGCAGGAAGCTACGATGCCCTGACCTATGGTTAGCTGTGCAGCGAGGTGTACTGCGCGGACAGGTTCCAAACACACTTCAAATAAGAGGGCGGCCTGAGTGGAAAGGTGAGAGTTTGGGCAGCTGTGCAGACAAAGAAGGCGCCCTTTGACCTGGGCCTAAATGCTTGTGACACCCCACTGGGTCTGCCGGGCTCTGAGGGCCCTGCCCTGGGCCCCCTGCTCCCCTGCCTTTTGTTCAATCACAGCAGAGATGGCCACACCCACTCCCTCAGTGAGGGCAGTGTTCCAGTCTCCCTCAGCCCCTCCCACTCTCCGCAGTTTACCATGGACCACAGATGCTGCATTCTGAGGCCAGGGCGTTCCGAGAATGCCAAGGGCAGACATGATGACCTTAAATGATTTCCTCTTGTGTCAGTTTTGGTAAACTTTAGGAGCTAGGAAATGGTCCACTTTACAGAAATATTCACATTTCCTGGCATTTCATATATTCTCTGCTATAACATTGTCCTGATTCTTTCTGTATATTCTTTACTTATGTTTTTGTTTTCCTTAATCAAAGTGTGTCTTTTAAATCTTTTCAAAGAATATTCTTTGGACTTACTAAATCACCTGAATTTTACACGTTTTCTGTGGTATTATGTTCTGCTCATATCTTTATTTATCTTTTTTCTATGTTCTCAGGTTTTATTGTTTTGATCTTCTGATGTCAATTAAAACACTTGGTTATTCATTTTCATAAATCTTTTTACTTATAAAGATTTGAACTTTTAAAGATTCCAGCTTACTTGTACCTTACTATGGGTCCATTCCTCTACACTGTTGCCGGCCTAAGGCTTAGTTCACCATATAGCAATGTATATATTGACATATTATCCCCTCGGCTTTCTCTGATTCCCTACATCTCACCTTTCTTTGCAGACAAGCCATTTGAAATACCCTTAACTTATTTCACAGCCAATAAGTCTTTGAAATAATGTGTATTTTTTAGAGAAATCATCTTATATAATTAGGCAGAAAATCTCACCTTCCATAGTTTTCTAAACAGCATAATTTCACTCTTCTCACTGCTTAATTTGTTGTATTAAACAACCTTTGAGTATTTAGCTTTATCAATGCCATGTACTTCAAAAATGCTTTAGAGATCCTACCAGTCTTTGAAAACATCCTTGTTCCTTGTTTCATTTCCAGGTTTATGTAAATTTTCTGCCTTGCACCTGATTATTCCAACATCTGACGGATGGCCTAGGGAATCTAATTCTGGTATTGATTGTTTTTGCTGATTGTCTCCATTTGTAGCTGATTTCTTCATTATTGTGTAATTTTAGATCATGAGCTCATGTTTAGCTAAACAGCTGACCTTGTAAGAGGCTTAGGTGTGAATGCTCGTAAGTTTCAGCAAAAAGTCGGCAAAGGTTTATTTGTGTCCCTCCAATGAGTTGCCCACAAGGACCCCGTTTTCTAGAAGTGTTGGTCCAATACTCCCTCTAGGGGTAGGGGATTTAGACAGGGCTGCTTTCGGCCCACGATCTTGGGCAGGGCCAGTGGGCACCTGTTCCCCGGGCAGGAGCCTCTCTGCGTGTGAACCTGGGAATCATCTCTCCTGCGAACTTCGGTCACCTGGCAGGAAGCTACGATGCCCAGACCTATGGTTAGCTGTGCAGCGAGGTATACTCTGCAGACAGGTTCCAAACACACTTCAACTAAGTGGGCGGTCTGAGTGGAAAAGTGAGAGTTTGGGCAGCTGTGCAGACAAAGAAGGCGCCCTATGGCCTGGGCCTAAATGCTTGTGACACCCCACTCGGCCTTCCGTGCTCTGAGGTCCCTGCCCTGGGCCCCCTGCTCCCCTGCCCTTTGGTCAGTCACAGCAGAGATGGCCACACCCACTCCCTCAGTGAGGGCAGTGTTCCAGTCTCCCTCAGCCCCTCCCACTCTCCGCAGTTTACCATGGACTACAGATGCTGCATTCTGAGGCTTGGGCGTTCCGAGAAAGCAAATGTCCAACATGATGACCTTAAATGATTTCCTCTTGTGTCAGTTTTGGTAAACTGTAGGAGCTAGGAAATGGTCCACTTTACAGAAATGTTCCAATTTACTGGCATTTCATATATTCTCTGCTATAACATTGTCCTGATTCTTTCTATATATTCTTTAATTATGTTTGTGTTTTCCTTAATCAAAGTGTGTCTTTTAAATCTTTTCAAAGAATATTCTTTGGACTTACTACCTCACCTGAATTTTATACGTTTTCTGTGGTATTAAGTTCTGCTCATATCTTTATTTATCTTTTTTCTATGTTCTCAGGGTTTATTGTTTTGATTATCTGATGTCAATTAAAACACTTGGTTATTCATTTTCATAAATCTTTTTACTTATAAACATTTGAACTTTTAAAGATTCCAGCTCACTTTTAAGTTTCTAAGTGTCAGGTCCTCTACATTGTGACTGGCCTAAGGCTTAGTTCACCATATAGCAATGTATATATTGACATATTATCCCCTCGGCTTTCTGTGATTCCCTACATCTCACCTTTCTTTGCAGACAAGCCATTTGAAATACCCTTAACTTATTTCACAGCCTATATGTCTTTGAAATAATGTCTATTTTTTAGAGAAATATTCTTATATAATTAGGCAGAAAATCTCACCTGCCATAGTTTTCAAAACAGCATAATTTCACTCTTCTCAATGCTTAATCTGTGGTATTAAACAACCTTTGAGTATTTAGGTTTATCAATGACATGTACTTTAAAAATGTTTTAGAGATCCTACCAGTCTTTGAAAACCTCCTTGTTCCTTGTTTCAGTTCCAGTTTTATGTATATTTTCTGCCTTGCACCTGATTATTCCAACATCAGATGGATGGCCTAGGGAATCTATATCTGATATTGATTGTTTTTGCTGATTGTCTCACTTTGTAGCTGATTTCTTCAATATTGTGTAAATTTAGATCATGAGCTCATGTTTAGCTAAACAGCTGACCTTGTAAGAGGCTTTGGTGTAAATGCTGGTAAGCTTCAACAGAAAGTCGGCAAAGATTTATTTGTGTCCCTCCAATGAGTTGCCCGCAAGGACCCCTTTTTCTACAAGTGTTGGTCCAATACTCCTTCGAGAGGCAGTGGATTCAGACATGGCTGCTTTACAGCCTTCGATCTGGGGCAGGGGCAGTGGGCGGCCTGTGGCCCGGGCAGGAGCCTCTCCGCATGTGTCCCAGGGACCCATTTGCCTGCGAACTTCCGTCACCTGGCAGGAAGCTACGATGCCCTGACCTATGTTTAGCTGTGCAGCGAGGTGTACTGCGCAGACAGGTTCCACACACACTTCAACTAAGTGGGCGGCCTGAGAGGAAAAATGAGAGTTTGGACAGCTGTGCAGACAAAGAAGGCGCCCTATGGTCTGGGCCTTAATGCTTGTGACACCCAACTGGGCCTGCCGGGCTCTGAGGTCCCTATCCTGGGCCCCCTGCTCCCCTGCCCTTTGTTCAGTCACAGCAGAGATGGCCACACCCACTCCCTCAGTGAGGGCAGTCTTCAGGCTCCCTGAGCACCGCCCACTCTCCGCAGGTTACCATGGACTACAGATGCTGCATTCTGAGGCCAGGGCGTTCCGAGAATGCCAAGAGCAGACATGATGACCTTAAATGATTTCCTCTTGTGTCAGTTTTGTTAAACTGTACGAGCTAGGAAATGGTCAACTTTACAGAAATGTTCCAATTTACTGGCATTTCATATATTCTCTGCTATAACATTGTCCTGATTCTTTCTATATATTCTTTAATTATGTTTGTGTTTTCCTTAATCAAAGTGTGTCTTTTAAATCTTTTCAAAGAATATTCTTTGGACTTACTACCTCACCTGAATTTTATACGTTTTCTGTGGTATTAAGTTCTGCTCATATCTTTATTTATCTTTTTTCTATGTTCTCAGGGTTTATTGTTTTGATTTTCTGATGTCAATTAAAACACTTGGTTATTCATTTTCATAAATTTTTACTTATAAACGTTTGAACTTTTAAAGATTCCAGCTCACTTTTAAGTTTCTAAGTGTCAGGTCCTCTACATTGTGGCTGGCTTAAGGCTTAGTTCACCATATAGCAATGTATATATTGACCTATTATCCCCTCGGCTTTCTGTGATTCCCTACATCTCAACTTTCTTGCAGACAAACCATTTGAAATACCCTTAACTTATTTCACAGCCTATAAGTCTTTGAAATAATGTGTATTTTTTAGAGAAATCATCTTATATAATTAGGCAGAAAATCTCACCTTCCATAGTTTTCTAAACAGCATAATTTCACACTTCTCACTGCTTAATTTGTTGTATTAAACAACCTTTGAGTATTTAGCTTTATCAATGCCGTGTACTTCAAAAATGCTTTAGAGATCCTACCAGTCTTTGAAAACATCCTTGTTCCTTGTTTCATTTCCAGGTTTATGTATATTTTCTGCCTAGCACCTGATTATTCCAACATCTGATGGATGGCCTAGGAAATCTAATTCTGGTATTGATTGTTTTTGCTGATTGTCTCCCTTTGTAGCTGATTTCTTCATTATTGTGTAAATTTAGATCATGAGCTCATGTTTAGCTAAACAGCTGACCTTGTAAGAGGCTTAGGTGTGAACGCTCGTAAGTTTCAGCAAAAAGTCGGCAAAGATTTATTTGTGTCCCTCCAATGAGTTGCCCACAAGGACCCCGTTTTCTAGAAGTGTTGGTCCAATAATCCCTCTAGGGGTAGGGGACTTAGACAGGGCTGCTTTCAGCCCCCGATCTTGGGCAGGGGCAGTGGGCGGACTGTGGCCCGGGCAGGAGCCTCTCTGCGTGTGAACCTGGGAATCATCTCTCCTGCGAACTTCGGTCACCTGGCAGGAAGCTATGATGCCCAGACCTATGCTTAGCTGTGCAGCGAGGTGTACTGCGTGGACAGGTTCCAGACACACTTCAACTAAGAAGGCGGCCTGTGTGGAAAAATGAGAGTTTGGGCAGCTGTTCAGACAAAGAAGGCGCCCTATAGCTTGGGCCTAAATGCTTGTGACACTCCACTGGGCCTGCCGGGCTCTGAGGGACCTGTCCTCGGCCCCCTGCTCCCCTACCCTTTGTTCAGTCACAGCAGAGATGGCCACACCCACTCCCTCAGTGAGAGCAGTGTTCCAGTTTCCCTCAGCCCCGACCACTCTCCGCAGTTTACCATGGACTACAGATGCTGCATTCTGAGGCCAGGGCGTTCCGAGAATGCCAAGGGCCGACATGATGACCTTAAATGATTTCCTCTTGTGTCAGTTTTGGTAAACTGTAGGAGCTAGGAAATGGTCCACTTTACCGAAATGTTCCAATTTACTGGCATTTCATATATTCTCTGCTATAACATTGTCCTGATTCTTTCTATATATTCTTTAATTATGTTTGTGTTTTCCTTAATAAAAGTGTGTCTTTTAAATCTTTTCAAAGAATATTCTTTGGACTTACTACCTCACCTGAATTTTATACGTTTTCTGTGGTATTAAGTTCTGCTCATATCTTTATTTATCTTTTTTCTATGTTCTCAGGGTTTATTGTTTTGATTTTCTGATGTCAATTAAAACACTAGGTTATTCATTTTCATAAATCTTTTTACTTATAAAAATTTGAACTTTTAACAATTCCAGCTCACTTTTAAGTTTCTAAGTGTCAGGTCCTCTACATTGTGTCTGGCCTAAGGCTTAGTTCACCCTATAGCAATGTATATATTGACATTTTCCCCTCGAATTTCTGTGATTCCCTACAACTCACCTTTCTTTGCAGACAAGCCATTTGAAATACACTTAACTTATTTCACAGCCAATAAGTCTTTGAAATAATGTCTATTTTTTAGAGAAATCTTCTTATATAATTAGGCAGAAAATCTCACCTGCCATAGTTTTCAAAACAGCATAATTTCACTCTTCTCAATGCTTAATCTGTGGTATTAAACAACCTTTGAGTATTTAGGTTTATCAACGACATGTACTTTAAAAATGTTTTAGAGATCCTACCAGCCTTTGAAAACCTCCTTGTTCCTTGTTTCAGTTCCAGTTTTATGTATATTTTCTGCCTTGCACCTGATTATTCCAACATTAAATGGATGGCCTAGGGAATCTAATTCTGGTATTGATTGTTTTTGCTGATTGTCGCACTTTGTAGCTGATTTCTTCAATATTGTGTAAATTTAGATCATGAGCTCATGTTTAGCTAAACAGCTGACCTTGTAAGAGGCTTAGGTGTGAACGCTGGTAAGCTTCAGCAGAAAGTCGGCAAAGATTTATTTGTGTCCCTCCAATGAGTTGCCCGCAAGGACCCCGTTTTCTACAAGTGTAGGTCCAATACTCCTTCGAGAGGCAGTGGACTCAGACATGGCTGCTTTTCAGCCTTCGATCTGGGGCAGGGCCAGTGGGCGCCCTGTGGCCCGGGCAGGAGCCTCTCCGCATGTGTCCCAGGGTCCCATTTGCCTGCGAACTTCGGTCACCTGGCAGGAAGCTACGATGCCCTGACCTATGGTTAGCTGTGCAGCGAGGTGAACTGCGCGGACAGGTTCCAAACAAACTTCAAATAAGAGGGCGGCCTGAGTGAAAAGGTGAGAGTTTGGGCAGCTGTGCAGACAAAGAAGGCGCCCTTTGACCTGGGCCTAAATGCTTGTGACACCACACTGGTTCTGCCGGGCTCTGAAGGCCCTGCCCTGGGCCCCCTGCTCCCCTGCCCTTTGTTCAGTCACAGCAGAGATGGCCACACCCACTCCCTCAGTGAGGGCAGTGTTCCAGTCTCCCTCAGCCCCTCCCACTCTCCGCAGGTTACCATGGACGACAGATGCTGCATTCTGAGGCCAGGGCGTTCCGAGAATGCCAAGGGCAGACAGGATGACCTTAAATGATTTCCTCTTGTGTCAGTTTTGGTATACTTTAGGAGCTAGGAAATGGTCCACTTTACAGAAATATTCAAATTTCCTGGCATTTCATATATTCTCTGCTATAACATTGTCCTGGATCTTTCTGTATATTCTTTACTTATGTTTTTGTTTTCCTTAATCAAAGTGTGTCTTTTAAATCTTTTCAAAGAATATTCTTTGGACTTACTAAATCACCTGAATTTTATACGTTTTCTGTGGTATTATGTTCTGCTCATATCTTTATTTATCTTTTTTCTATGTTCTCAGGGTTTATTGTTTTGATCTTCTGATGTCAATTAAAACACTTGGTTATTCATTTTCATAACTCTTTTTACTTATAAAGATTTGAACTTTGAAAGATTCCAGCTTACTTGTACGTTTCTAAGGGTCCATTCCTCTACACTGTTGCCGGCCTAAGTCTTAGTTCACCATATAGCAATGTATATATTGCCATATTATCCCCTCGGCTTTCTGTGATTCCCTACATCTCACCTTTCTTTGCAGACAAGCCATTTGAAATACCCTTAACTTATTTCACTGCCAATAAGTCTTTGAAATAATGTGTATTTTTTAGAGAAATCATCTTATATAATTAGGCAGAAAATCTCAGCTTCCATAGTTTTCTAAACAGCATAATTTCACTCTTCTCACTGCTTAATTTGTTGTATTAAACAACCTTTGAGTATTTAGCTTTATCAATGCCATGTACTTCAAAAATGCTTTAGAGATCCTACCAGTCTTTGAAAACATCCTTGTTCCTTGTTTCATTTCCAGGTTTATGTATATTTTCTGCCTTGCACCTGATTATTCCAACATCTGACGGATGGCCTAGGGAATCTAATTCTGGTATTGATTGTTTTTGCTGATTGTCTCCCTTTGTAGCTGATTTCTTCATTATTGTGTAAATTTAGATCATGAGCTCATGTTTAGCTAAACAGCTGACCTTGTAAGAGGCTTAGGTGTGAACGCTCGTAAGTTTCAGCAAAAAGTTGGCAAAGATTTATTTGTGTCCCTCCAATGAGTTGCTCACAAGGACCCCGTATTCTAGAAGTGTTGGTCCACTACTCCCTCTAGGTGTAGGGGACTTAGACAGGGCTGCTTTCGGCCCACGATCTTGGGCAGGGGCAGTGGGCACCTGTTCCCCGGGCTGGAGCCTCTCTGCGTGTGAACCTGGGAATCATCTCCCCTGCGAACTTCGGTCACCTGGCAGGAAGCTACGATGCCCAGACCTATGCTTAGCTGTGCAGCGAGGTATACTCTGCAGACCAGTTCCACACACACTTCAACTAAGTGGGCGGCCTGAGTGGAAAAGTGAGAGTTTGGGCAGCTGTGCAGACAAAGAAGGCGCCCTATGGCTTGGGCCTAAATGCTTGTGACACCCCACTCGGCCTGCCGTGCTCTGAGGTCCCTGCCCTGGGCCCCCTGCTCCCCTGCCCTTTGGTCAGTCACAGCAGAGATGGCCACACCCACTCCCTCAGTGAGGGCAGTGTTCCAGTCTCCCTCAGCCCCTCCCACTCTCCGCAGTTTACCATGGACTACAGATGCTGCATTCTGAGGCCAGGGCGTTCCGAGAATGCAAAGGTCCAACATGATGAATTTAAATGATTTCCTCTTGTGTCAGTTTTGGTAAACTGTAGGATCTAGGAAATGGTCCACTTTACAGAAATGTTTCAATTTACTGGCATTTCATATATTCTCTGCTATAACATTGTCCTGATTCTTTCTATATATTCTTTAATTATGTTTGTGTTTTCCTTAATCAAAGTGTGTCTTTTAAATCTTTTCAAAGAATATTCTTTGGACTTACTACCTCACCTGAATTTTATACGTTTTCTGTGGTATTAAGTTCTGCTCATATCTTTATTTATCTTTTTTCTATGTTCTCAGGGTTTATTGTTTTGATTTTCTGATGTAAAGTAAAACACTTGGTTATTCATTTTAATAAATCTTTTTACTTATACAGATATGAACTTTTAAAGATTCCAGGTTACTTGTTCGTTTCTAAGGGTCCATTCCTCTGCACTGTTGCCGGCCTATGGCTTCCTTCACCATATAGCAATGTATATATTGATGTATTATCCCCTCGGCTTTCTGTGATTCCCTACATCTCACCTTTCTTTGCAGACAAGCCATTTGAAATACCCTTAACTTATTTCACAGCCTATAAGTGTTTGAAATAATGTGTATTTTTTAGAGAAATCATCTTATATAATTAGGCAGAAAATCTCACCTTCCATAGTTTTCTAAACAGGATAATTTCACTCTTCTCACTGCTTAATTTGTTGTATTAAACAACCTTTGAGTATTTAGCTTTATCAATGCAATGTACTTCAAAAATGCTTTAGAGATCCTACCAGTCTTTGAAAACATCCTTGTTCCTTGTTTCATTTCCAGGTTTATGTATATTTTCTGCCTAGCACCTGATTATTCCACCATCTGACGGATGGCCTAGGGAATCTAATTCTGGTATTGATTGTTTTTGCTGATTGTCTCCTTTTGTAGCTGATTTCTTCATTATTGTGTAAATTTAGATCATGAGCTCATGTTTAGCTAAACAGCTGACCTTGTAAGAGGCTTAGGTGTGAACGCTCGTAAGTTTCAGCAAAAAGTCGGCAAAGATTTATTTGTGTCCCTCCAATGAGTTGCCCACAAGGACCCCGTTTTCTAGAAGTGTTGGTCCAATAATCCCTCTAGGGGTAGGGGACTTAGACAGGGCTGCTTTCGGCCCCCGATCTTGCGCAGTGGCAGTGGGCGGCCTGTGGCCCGGGCAGGAGCCTCTCTGCGTGTGAACCTGGGAATCATCTCTCCTGCGAACTTCGGTCACCTGGCAGGAAGCTACGGTGCCCAGAACTATTGTTAGCTGTGCAGCGAGTTGTACTGCGTGGTCAGTTTCCAGACACACTTCAACTAAGTGGGCGGCATGAGTGGAAAAATGAGAGTTTGGGCAGCTGTTCAGAAAAAGAAGGCGCCCTATGGCCTGGGCCTAAATGCTGTTGACACCCCACTCGGCCTGCCGTGCTCTGAGTTCTCTGCCCTGGGCCCCCTGCTCTCCTGCCCTTTGTTCAGTCACAGCAGAGATGGCCACACCCACTCCCTCAGTGAGGGCAGTGTTCCAGTTTCCCTCAGCCCCTCCCACTCTCCGCAGTTTACCATGGACTACAGATGCTGCATTCTGAGGCCAGGGCGTTCCGAGAATGCCAAGGGCCGACATGATGACCTTAAATGATTTCCTCTTGTGTCAGTTTTGGTAAACTGTAGGAGCTGGGAAATGGTCCACTTTACAGAAATGTTCCAATTTACTGGCATTTCATATATTCTCTGCTATAACATTGTCCTGATTCTTTCTATATATTCTTTAATTATGTTTGTGTTTTCCTTAATCAAAGTGTGTCTTTTAAATCTTTTCAAAGAATATTCTTTGGACTTACTACCTCACCTGAATTTTATACGTTTTCTGTGGTATTAAGTTCTGCTCATATCTTTATTTATCTTTTTTCTATGTTCTCAGGGTTTATTGTTTTGATTTTCTGATGTCAAGTAAAACACTTGGTTATTCATTTTAATAAATCTTTTTACTTATAAAGATTTGAACTTTTAAAGATTCCAGCTTACTTGTACGTGTCTAAGAGTCAATTCCTCTACAGTGTTGCCGGCCTAAGGCTTAGTTAACCATATAGCAATGTATATATTGACATATTATCCCCTCGGCTTTCTGTGATTCCCTACATCTCACCTTTCTTTGCAGACAAGCCATTTGAAATACCCTTAACTTATTTCACAGCCTATAAGTCTTTGAAATAATGTGTATTTTTTAGAGAAATCATCTTATATAATTAGGCAGAAAATCTCACCTTCCATAGTTTTCTAAACAGCATAATTTCACTCTTCTCACTGCTTAATTTGTTGTATTAAACAACCTTTGAGTATTTAGCTTTATCAATGCCATGTACTTCAAAAATGCATTAGAGATCCTACCAGTCTTTGAAAACATCCTTGTTCCTTGTTTCATTTCCAGGTTTATGTATATTTTCTGCCTTGCACATGATTATTCCAACATCTGACGGATGGCCTAGGGAATCTAATTCTGGTATTGATTTTTTTTGCTGATTGTCTCCCTTTGTAGCTGATTTCTTCATTATTGTGTAAATTTAGATCATGAGCTCATGTTTAGCTAAACAGCTGACCTTGTAAGAGGCTTAGGTGTGAACGCTCCTAAGTTTCAGCAAAAAGTCGGCAAAGATTTATTTGTGTCCCTCCAATGAGTTGCCCACAAGGACCCCGTTTTCTAGAAGTGTTGGTCCAATACTCCCTCTAGGGGTAGGGGACTTAGACATGGCTGCATTCGGCCCCCGATATTGGGCAGGGGCAGTGGGCACCTGTGGCCCGGGCAGGAGCCTCTCTGCGTGTGAACCTGGGAATCATCTCCCCTGCGAACTTCGGTCACCTGGCAGGAATCTACGATGCGCAGACCTATGGTTAGCTGTGCAGCGAGGTGTACTGCACAGACAGGTTCCACACACACTTCAACTAAGTGGGCGGCATGTGTGGAAAAATGAGAGTTTGGGCAGCTGTGCAGACAAAGAAGGCGCCCTATGGCCTGGGCCTAAATGCTTGTGACACACCACTGGGCCTGCCGGGCTCTGAGGGCCCTGCCCTGGGCCCCCTGCTCCCCTGCCCTTTGTTCAGTCACAGCAGAGATGGCCACACCCACTCCCTCAGTGAGGGCAGTGTTCCAGTCTCCCTCAGCCCCTCCCACTCTCCGCAGGTTACCATGGACTACAGATGCTGCATTCTGAGGCCAAGGCGTTCCGAGAATGCCAAGGGCCGACATGATGACCTTAAATGATTTCCTCTTGTGTCAGTTTTGGTAAACTGTAGGAGCTGGGAAATGGTCCACTTTACAGAAATGTTCCAATTTACTGGCATTTCATATATTCTCTGCTATAAAATTGTCCTGATTCTTTCTATATATTCTTTAATTATGTTTGTGTTTTCCTTAATCAAAGTGTGTCTTTTAAATCTTTTCAAAGAATATTCTTTGGACTTACTACCTCACCTGAATTTTATACGTTTTCTGTGGTATTAAGTTCTGCTCATATCTTTATTTATCTTTTTTCTATGTTCTCAGGGTTTATTGTTTTGATATTCTGATGTCAATTAAAACACTTGGTTATTCATTTTCATAAATCTTTTTACTTATAAACATTTGACCTTTTAAAGATTCCAGCTCACTTTTAAGTTTCTAAGTGTCAGGTCCTCTACATTGTGGCTGGCCTAAGTCTTAGTTCACCATATAGCAATGTATATATGGACATTTTCCCCTCGACTTTCTGTGATTCCCTACCTCTCTCCTTTCTTTGCAGACAAGCCATTTGAAATACACTTAACTTATTTCACAGCCAATAAGTCTTTGAAATAATGTCTATTTTTTAGAGAAATCTTCTTATATAATTAGGCAGAAAATCTCAACAGCCATAGTTTTCAAAACAGCATAATTTCCCTCTTCTCAATGCTTAATCTGTGGTATTAAACAACCTTTGAGTATTTAGGTTTATCAACGACATGTACTTTAAAAATGTTTTAGAGATCCTACCCGTCTTTGAAAACATCCTTGTTCCTTGTTTCTTTTCCAGGTTTATGTATATTTTCTGCCTAGCACCTGATTATTCCAACATCTTACGGATGGCCTATGGAATCTAATTCTGGTATTGATTGTTTTTGCTGATTGTCTCCCTTTGTAGCTGATTTCTTCATTATTGTGTTAATTTAGATCATGAGCTCATGTTTAGCTAGACAGCTGACCTTGTAAGAGGCTTAGGTGTGAACGCTGGTAAGCTTCAGCAGAAAGTCGGCAAAGATTTATTTGTGTCCCTCCAATGAGTTGCCCGCAAGGACCCCGTTTTCTACAAGTGTTGGTCCAATACTCCTTCGAGAGGCAGTGGACTCAGACATGGCTGCTTTTCAGGCTTCGATCTGGGGTAGGGGCAGTGGGCGGCCTGTGGCCCGGGCAGGAGCCTCTCCGCATGTGTCCCAGGGACCCATTTGCCTGCGAACTTCGGTCACCTGGCAGGAAGCTACGATGCCCTGACCTATGGTTAGCTGTGCAGCGAGGTGTACTGCGCGGACAGGTTCCACACACACTTCAACTAAGTGGGCGGCCTGAGTGGAAAAGTGAGAGTTTGGACAGCTGTGCAGACAAAGAAGGCGCCCTATGGCGTGGGCCTAAATGCTTGTGACACCCCACTCGGCCTGCCGGGCTCTGAGGGCCATGCCCTGGGCCCCCTGCTCCCCTGCCCTTTGTTCAGTCACAGCAGAGATGACCACACCCACTCCCTAAGTGAGGGCAGTCTTCAGCCTCCCTAAACCCCGCCCACTCTCCGCAGGTTACCATGGACTACAGATGCTGCATTCTGAGGCCAGGGCGTTCCGAGAATGCCAAGAGCAGACATGATGACCTTAAATGATTTCCTCTTGTGTCAGTTTTGTTAAACTGTACGAGCTAGGAAATGGTCAACTTTACAGAAATGTTCCTATTTACTGGCATTTCTTATATTCTCTGTTATAACATTGTCCTGATTCTTTCTATATATTCTTTAATTATGTTTGTGCTTTCCTTAATCAAAGTGTGTCTTTTAAATCTTTTCAAAGAATATTCTTTGGACTTACTACCTCACCTGAATTTTATACGTTTTCTTTGGTATTAAGTCCTACTCATATCTTTATTTATCTTTTTTCTATGTTCTCAGGGTTTATTGTTTTGATTTTCTGATGTCAAGTAAAACACTTGGTTATTCATTTTAATAAATCTTTTTACTTATAAAGATTTGAACTTTTAAAGATTCCAGCTTACTTGTACGTTTCTAAGTGTCAATTCCTCTACAGTGTTTCCGGCCTAAGGCTTAGTTCACCATATAGCAATGTATATATTGACATATTATCCCCTCGGCTTTCTGTGATTCCCTACATCTCACCTTTCTTTGCAGACAAGCCATTTGAAATACCCTTAACTTATTTCACAGCCTATAAGTCTTTGAAATAATGTGTATTTTTTAGAGAAATCATCTTATATAATTAGGCAGAAAATCTCACCTTCCATAGTTTTCTAAACAGCATAATTTCACTCTTCTCACTGCTTAATTTGTTGTATTAAACAACCTTTGAGTATTTAGCTTTATCAATGCCATGTACTTCAAAAATGCTTTAGAGATCCTACCAGTCTTTGAAAACATCCTTGTTCCTTGTTTCATTTCCAAGTTTACGTATATTTTCTGCCTAGAACTGATTATTCCAACATCTGACGGATGGTCTAGGGAATCTAATTCTGGTATTGATTGTTTTTGCTGATTGTCTCCCTTTGTAGCTGATTTCTTCATTATTGTGTAAATTTAGATCATGAGCTCATGTTTAGCTAAACAGCTGACCTTGTAAGAGGCTTAGGTGTGAACGCAGGTAAGTTTCAGCAAAAAGTCGGCAAAGATTTATTTGTGTCCCTCCAATGAGTTGCCCACAAGGACCCCGTTTTCTAGAAGTGTTGGTCCAATACTCCCTCTGGGGGTAGGGGACATAGACAGGGCTGCTTTCGGCACCCGATCTTGGGCCTGGGCAGTGGGCACCTGTGGCCCGGGAAGGAGCCTCTCTGCGTGTGAACCTGGGAATCATCTCTCCTGCGAACTTCGGTCACCAGGCAGGAAGCTACGATGCGCAGACCTATGGTTAGCTGTGCAGCGAGGTGTACTGCGCGGACAGGTTCCACACACACTTCAAGTAAGAGGGCGGCCTGAGTGGAAAGGTGAGAGTTTGGGCAGCTGTGCAGTCAAAGAAGGCGCACTTTGGCCTGGGCCTAAATGCTTGTGACACACGACTGGGCCTGCCGTGCTCTGAGGGCCCTGCCCTGGGCCCCCTGCTCCCCTGCCCTTTGTTCAGTCACAGCAGAGATGGCCACACCCACTCCCTCTGTGAGGGCAGTGTTCCAACCTCCCTCAGACCCGCCCCTTCTCCGCAGGTTACCATGGACTACCGATGCTGCATTCTGAGGCCAGGGCATTCCGAGAATGCCAAGGGCAGACATGATGACCTTAAATGATTTCCTCTTGTGTCAGTTTTGGTAAACTTTAGGAGCTAGGAACTGGTCCACCTTACACAAATGTTCAAATTGACTGGCATTTCATATATTCTCTGCTATAACATTCTCCTGATTCTTTCTGTATATTCTTAACTTATGTTTTGGTTTCCCTTAATCAAAGTTTGTCTTTTAATCTTGTCAAAGAATATTCTTTGGACTTACTACATCACCTGAATTTTATACGTTTTCTATTGTATTAAGTTCTGCTCATATCTTTATTTATATTTTTTCTATGTTCTCAGGTTTATTGTTTTGATATTCTGATGTCAATTAAAACACTTGGTTATTCATTTTAATAAATCTTTTTACTTATAAAGATTTGAACTTTTCAAGATTCCAGCTTACTTGTAAGTTTCTAAGGGTCAGGTCCTCTACATTGTGGCTGGCCTAAGTCTTAGTTCTCCATATAGCCATGTATATATTGACCTATTTTACCCAAAACTTTCTGTGATTCCCTACATCTCACCTTTCCTTGCAGACAAGCCATTTGAAATACCCTTAACTTATTTCACAGCCAATGTCTTTGAAATAATGTGTATTTTTTAGAGAAATCTTTTTATATAATAATGCAGAAATTCTGACCTGCCATAGTTTTCAAAACAGCCTAATTTCACTCTTCTCAATGATGAATCTGTTGTATTACACAACCATTGAGTATTTAGCTTTATCAATGACATGTACTTTAAAAATGTTTTAGAGATCGTATCAGTCTTTGAAAACATCCTTCTTCCTTGTTTCAGATCAAGTTTTGTGTATACTTTCTGCCTTGCACCTGATTATTCCAACATCTGATGGTTGGCCTAGGGAATCTAATTCTGGTATTGATTGTTTTTGCTGCTTGTCCCCCCTTGTAGCTGATTTCTTCATTATTGTGTAAATTTAGATCATGAGGTGCTGTTTAGCTAAACAGCTGTCCCTGTAAGAGGCTTAGGTGTGAACGCTCGTAAGCTACAGCAGAAAGTCCGCAAAGATTTGTTTGTGTCCCTCCAATGAGTTACCCGCGCGGACCCCTTTTTCTACAAGTGTTGGTCCACTACTCCCTCTAGAGGCTGGGACTCAGACAGGACTGCTTTGCTGCCCCCGATCCGGGATAGTGGCTTTGGGTCGCCTTTGGCCTGGGCAGGAGGCTCCCCACGTGTGTCCCACGACCCATCTGCCTGCGAACTTCGGTCACCTGGCAGGAAGCTATGATGCCCAGACCTATGGTTAGCTTTGAATCCCGGTGTACTGCGCGGACCGGTTCCACACACACTTCAAGTAAGAGGGTGGCCTGAGTGGAAAGGTGAGAGTTTGGGAAGCTGTGCAGACAAAGAAGGCGCACTTTGGCCTGGGCCTAAATGCTTGTGACACACGACTGGGCCTGCCGGGCTCTGAGGGCCCTGACGTTGGCCCACTTCTCCCCTGCCCTTTGTTCAGTCACAGCAGAGATGGCCACACCCACTCCCTCAGTGAAGGCACTGTTCCAACCTCCCTCAGCCCCGCCCCCTCTCCGCAGGTTACCATGGACTACAGATGCTGCATTCTGAGTCCAAGGCATTCCGAGAATGCCAAGGGCAGACATGATGACCTTAAATGATTTCCTCTTGTGTCAATTTTGGTAATATTTAGGAGCTAGGAAATGGTCCACTTTACACAAATGTTCAAATTGACTTGCATTTCATATATTCTCTGCTATAACATTTTCCTGATTCTTTCTGTATATTCTTTACTTATGTTTTGGTTTTCCTTAATCAAAGTGTGTCTTTTAAATATTGTCAAAGAATATTCTTTGGACTTACTACCTCAACTGTATTTTATACGTTTTCTGTGGTATTAAGTTCTGCTCATATCTTTATTTATCTTTTTTCTATGTTCTCATGGTTTATTGTTTAGATCTTCTGATGTCAATTAAAAGACTTGGTTATTCATTTTAATAAATATTTTTACTTATACATATTGGAATTTTTAAAGATTTCAGCGTAGTTGTAAGTTTCTAAGGGTCAGGTCCTCTACATTGTGGCTGGCCAAAGGCTTAGTTCACAATATAGCAAAGTATATATTGACCTATTTTCCCCTCGAATTTCTGTGATTTCCTACATCTCACCTTTCTTTGCAGACAAGCCCTTTGAAATAAACTTAACTTATTTCACAGCCAATATCTCTTTGAAATAATGTGTAGTTTTCAGAGAAAACTTCATATATATATTTAGGCAGAAACTCTGAACTGCCATAGTTTTCAAAACAGCATAATTTCACTCTTCTCAATGATGAATCTGTTTTATTACACAACCTTTGAGTATTTAGCTTTACCAATGACATGTACTTTAAAAAGGTTTTAGAGATCCTACCAGTCTTTGAAAACATCCTTGTTCCTTGTTTCAGTTCCAGTTTTATGTATATTTTCTGCCTTGAACCTGATTATTCCAACGTCTGATCAATGGCCTAGGGAATCTAATTCTGGTATTGATTGTTTTTGCTGATTGTCTCCCCCTGTAGCTGATTTCTTCATTATTGTGTAAATTTAGATCATGAGCTCATGTTTAGCTAAACATCTGACTTTGTAAGAGGCTTAGGTGTGAACACTCGTAAGTTTCATCAGAAAGTCCGCAAAGATTTATTGCTGTCCCTCCAATGAGTTGCCCGCGAGGACCCCGTTTCCTACAAGTGTTGGTCCACTACTCCCTCTAGAGGCACGGCCTCAGACAGGGCTGCTTTGTGACCCATGATCTGGGGCAGTGGCAGTGGGCGGCCTGTGGCCCGGGCAGGAGCCTCTCTGCCTGTGTCCCAGGAACCCATCTGCCTGCGAAGTTCGGTCCCCTGGCAGGAAGCTACCATGCCCAGACCTATGGTTAGCTGTTCAGCGAGGTGTACTGCGCGGACAGGTTCCACACACACTTCAGGTAAGAGGGCGGCCTGAGTGGAAAGGTGAGAGTTTGGGCAGCTGTGCAGACAAAGAAGGCGCACTTTGGCCTGGGCCTAAATGCTTGTGACACACGACTGGGCCTGCCGAGCTCTGAGGGCCCTGCCCTGGGCCCCCTGCTCCCCAGCCCTTTGTTCAGTCACAGCAGAGATGGCCACACCCACTCCCTCTGTGAGGGCTGTGTTCCAACCTCCCTCAGACCCGCCCCTTCTCCGCAGGTTACCATGGACTACCGATGCTGCATTCTGAGGCCAGGGTATTCCGAGAATGCCAAGGGCAGACATGATGACCTTAAATGATTTCCTCTTGTGTCAGTTTTGGTAAACTTTAGGAGCTAGGAACTGGTCCACTTTACACAAATGTTCAAATTGACTGGCATTTCATATATTCTCTGCTATAACATTCTCCTGATTCTTTCTGTATATTCTTTACTTATGTTTTGTTTTCCCTTAATCAAAGTTTGTCTTTTAATCTTGTCAAAGAATATTCTTTGGACTTACTACATCACCTGAATTTTATACGTTTTCTATTGTATTAAGTTCTGCTCATATCTTTATTTATATTTTTTCTATGTTCTCAGGTTTATTGTTTTGATATTCTGATGTCAATTAAAACACTTGGTTATTCATTTTAATAAATCATTTTACTTATAAAGATTTGAACTTTTCAAGATTCCAGCTTACTTGTAAGTTTCTAAGGGTCAGGTCCTCTACATTGTGGCTGGCCTAAGTCTTAGTTATCCATATAGCAATGTATATATTAACCTATTTTCCCCTCGACTTTCTGTGATTCCCTACATCTCACCTTTCTTTGCAGACAAGCCATTTGAAATACACTTAACTTATTTCACAGCCAATAACTCTTTGAATTAATGTGTATTTTTTAGAGAAATCTTCTTATATAATTAGGCAGAAATTCTGACCTGCCATAGTTTTCAAAACAGCCTAATTTCACTCTTCTCAATGATGAATCTGTTGTATTACACAACCATTGAGTATTTAGCTTTCTCAATGACATGTACTTTGAAAATGTTTTAGAGATCCTACCAGTCTTTGAAAACATCCTTCTTCCTTGTTTCAGATAAAGTTTTGTGTATACTTTCTGCCTTGCACCTGATTATTCCAACATCTGATGGTTGGCCTAGGGAATCTAATTCTGGTATTGATTGTTTTTGCTGCTTGTCTCCTCTTGTAGCTGATTTCTTCATTATTGTAAATTTAGATTATGAGCTCATGTTTAGCTAAACAGCTGACCCTGTAAGAGGCTTAGGTGTGAACGCTGTAAGCTTCTGCAGAAAGTCCGCAAAGATTTGTTTGTGTCCCTCCAATGAGTTACCCGCGCGGACCCCTTTGTCTACAAGTGTTGGTCCACTACTCCCTCTAGAGGCTGGGACTCAGACAGGACTGCTTTGCTTCCCCCGATCTGGGATAGTGGCTTTGGGCGGCCTGTGGCCTGGGCAGGAGGCTCCCCACGTGTGTCCCACGACCCATCTGCCTGCGAACTTCGGTCACCTGGCAGGAAGCTATGATGCCCAGACCTATGGTTAGCTTTGCATCGAGGTGCACTGCGCGGATCGGTTCCACACACACTTCAAGTAAGAGGGCGGCCTGAGTGGAAAGGTGAGAGTTTGTGCAGCTGTGCAGACAAAGAATGCGCCCTTTGGCCTGGGCCTAAATGCTTGTGACACCACACTGGGCCTGCCGTGCTCTGAGGGCCCTGACCTGGGCCCCCTGCTACCCTGCACTTTGTTCAGTCACAGCAGAGATGGCCCCACCCACTCCCTCAGTGAAGGCAGTGTTCCAACCTCCCTCAGACCCGCACCCTTTCTGCAGGTTACCATGGAATACAGATGCTGCATTCTGAGGCCAGGGCGTTCAGAGAATTCCAAGGGCAGACATGATGACCTTAAATGATTTCCTCTTGTGTCAATTTTGGTAAACTTTAGGAGCTAGGAAATGGTCCACTTTACACAAATGTTCAAATTTACTGGCATTTCATATATTCTCTGCTATAACATTGTCCTGATTCTTTCTGTATATTCTTTACTTATGTTTTGGTTTTCTTTAATCAAAGTGTGTCTTTTAAATCTTGTCAAAGAATATTCTTTGGACTTACTACCTCAACTGAATTTTATACGTTTTCTGTGGTATTAAGTTCTGCTCATATCTTTATTTATCTTTTTTCTATGTTCTCAGGGTTTATTGTTTTGATCTTCTGATGTCAATTAAAACACTTGGTTATTCATTTTAATAAATCTTTTTACTTATAGAGATTTGAACTTTTAAAGATTCCAGCTTACTTGTAAGTTTCTAAGGGTCAGGTCCTCTACATTGTTGTTGGCCAAAGGCTTAGTTCACAATATAGCAACGTATACATTGACCTATTTTCCCCTCGACTTTCTGTGATTTCCTACATCTCACCTTTCTTTGCAGACAAGCCCTTTGAAATAACCTTAACTTATTTCACAGCCAATAAGTCTTTGAAATAATGTGTAGTTTTCAGAGAAATCTTCTTATATATTTAGGCAGAAAATCTGACCTGCCATAGTTTTCAAAACAGCATAATTTCACTCTTCTCAGTGATGAATCTGTTGTATTACACAACCTTTGAGTATTTAGCTTTATCAAAGACATGTACTTTAAAAAGGTTTTAGAGATCCTACCAGTCTTTGAAAACATCCTTGTTCCTTGTTTCAGTTCCAGTTTTATGTATATTTTCTACCTTGCACCTGATTATTCCAACGTCTGATCGATGGCCTAGGGAATCTACTTCTGGTATTGATAGTTTTTGCTGATTGTCTCCCCTGTAGCTGATTTCTTCATTACTGTGTAAATTTAGATCATGAGCTCATGTTTAGCTAAACATCTGTCTTTGTAATAGGCTTAGGTGTGAACATTCGTAAGTTTCATCAGAAAGTCCGCAAAGATTTATTTGTGTCCCTCCAATGAGTTGCCCGCGAGGACCCCGTTTCCTACAAGTGTTGGTCCTCTACTCCCTCTAGAGCCACGGCCTCAGACAGGGCTGCTTTGTGCCCCACGATCTGTTGCGGTGGCAGGGGGCGTCCTGTGGCCCGGGCAGCAGCCTCTCTGCGTGTGTCCCAGGGACCCATCTGCCTGCGAACTTCGGTCCCCTGGCAGGAAGCTACGATGCCCAGACCTATGGTTAGCTGTGCAGCGAGGTGTTCTGCGCGGACGGGTTCCACACACACTTCAAGTAAGAGGGCGGCCTGAGTGGAAAGGTGAGAGTTTGGGCAGATGTGCAGACAAAGAAGGCGCCCTTTGTCCTGGGCCTAAATGCTTGTGACACCCCACTGGGCCTGCCGGGCTCTGAGGGCCCTGCCCTGGGACCCCTGCTCCACTGCCCTTTGTTCAGTCACAGCAGAGATGGCCACACCCACTCCCTCTGTGAGGGCAGTGTTCCATCCTCCCTCAGCCCCGCCCCTTCTCCGCAGGTTACCATGGACTACCGTTGCTGCATTCTGAAACCAGAGCATTCCGAGAATGCCAAAGGCAGACATGATGATCTTAAATGATTTCCTCTTGTGTCAGTTTTGGTAAACTTTAGGAGCTAGGAACTGGTCCACTTTACACAAATGTTCAAATTGACTGGCATTTCATATATTCTCTGCTATAACATTGTCCTGATTCTTTCTCTATATTCTTTACTTATGTTTTGGTTTTCCTTAATCAAAGTTTGTCTTTTAATCTTGTCAAAGAATATTCTTTGGACTTACTACATCACCTGAATTTTATACGTTTTCTATTGTATTAAGTTCTGCTCATATCTTTATTTATATTTTTTCTATGTTCTCAGGTTTATTGTTTTGATATTCTGATGTCAAATAAAACACTTGGTTATTCATTTTAATAAATCTTTTTACTTATAAAGATTTGAACTTTTCAAGATTCCAGGTTACTTGTAAGTTTCTAAGGGTCAGGTACTCTACATTGTGGCTGGCCTAAGTCTTAGTTCTCCATATAGCAATGTATATATTGACGTATTTTCCCCACGACTTTCTGTGATTCCCTACATCTCACCTTTCTTTGCAGATAAGCCATTTGAAATACCCTTAACTTATTTCACAGCCAATAATTCTTTGAAATAATGTGTATTTTTTAGAGAAATCTTCTTATATAATTAGGCAGAAAATCTGACCTGCCATAGTTTTCAAAACAGCATAATTTCACTCTTCTCAATGATGAATCTGTTGTATTACACAACCATTGCGTATTTAGCTTTATCAATGACATGTACTTTAAAAATGTTTTAGAGATCCTACCAGTCTTTGAAAACATCCTTGTTCCTTGTTTCAGTTCAAGTTTTGTGTATACTTTCTGCCTTGCACCTGATTATTCCAACATCTGATGGTTGGCCTAGGGAATCTAATTCTGGTATTGATTGTTTTTGCTGCTTGTCTCCCCTT
Organism: Mesoplodon bidens; assembly: GCF_964165515.1. Lineage (NCBI taxonomy): Eukaryota > Metazoa > Chordata > Mammalia > Artiodactyla > Ziphiidae > Mesoplodon > Mesoplodon bidens. Next base: position 8,339,359 of record NC_138180.1, read on the forward strand.
GTAGCTTATTTCTTCATTATTGTGTAAATTTAGATCATGAGTTCATGTTTAGCAAAACAGCCTACCTTGTAAGAGGCTTAGGTGTGAACGCTCGTAAGCTTCAGCAGAAATTCCGCAAAGATTTGTTTGTGTCCGTCCAATGAGTTACCGCGCGGACCCCTTTTTCTACAAGTGTTGGTCCACTACTCCCTCTAGAGGCTGGGACTCAGACAGGACTGCTTCGCTGCCCCCGATCTGGGATAGTGGCTTTGGGCGGCCTGTGGCCTGGGCAGGATCGTCCACACGTGTGTCCCACGACCCATCTGCCTGCGAACTTCGGTCACCTGGCAGGAAGCTATGATGCCCAGACCTATGGTTAGCTTTGCATCGAGGTGTACTGCGCGGACCGGTTCCACACACACTGCAAGTAAGAGGGCGGCCTGAGTGGAAATGTAAGAGTTGGGGCAGCTGTGCAGACAAAGAAGGCGAACTTTGGCCTGGGCCTAAATGCTTGTGACACACGACTGGGCCTGCCGGGCTCTGAGGGCCCTGCCGCTCGCCCACTTCAACCCTGCACTTTGTTCAGTCACAGCAGAGATGGCCCCAACCACTCCCTCAGTGAAGGCAGTGTTCCAAACTCCCTCAGCCCCGCCCCCACTCCGCAGGTTACCATGGACTATAGATGCTGCATTCTGAGGCCTGGGCATTCCGAGAATACCAAGGGCAGACATGATGACCTTAAATGATTTCCTCTTGTGTTAATTTTGGTAAACTTTAGGAGCTAGGAAATGGTCCACTTTACACAAATGTTCAAATTTACTGGCATTTCATATATTCTCTGCTATAACATTGTCCTGATTCTTTCTGTATATTCTTTACTTATGTTTTGGTTTTCCTTAATCAAAGTGTGTCTTTTAAATCTTGTCAAAGAATATTCTTTGGACATACTACCTCAACTGAATTTTATACGTTTTCTGTGGTATTAAGTTCTGCTCATGTCTTTATTTATCTTTTTTCTATGTTCTCAGGGTTTATTGTTTTTATCTTCAAATGTCAATTAAAACACTTGGTTATTCATTTTAATAAATCTTTTTCTTATACAGATTTGAATTTTTAAATATTACCGGTTACTTGTAAGTTTCTATGGGTCAGGTCCTCTACATTGTGGCTGGCCAAAGGCTTAGTTCACTATATAGCAAAGTATATAGTAACCTATTTTCCCCTCGACTTTCTGTGATTTCGTACATCTCACCTTTCTTTGCAGACAAGCCATTTGAAATAACTTTAACTTATTTCACAGCCAATAAGTCTTTGAAATAATGTGTAGTTTTCAGAGAAATCTTCATATATATATTTAGGCAGAAAATCTGACCTGCCATAGTTTTCAAAACAGCATAATTTCACTCTTCTCAATGATGAATCTGTTGTATTACACAACCTTTGAGTATTTAGCTTTAGCAATGACGTACTTTAAAAATGTTTTAGAGATCCTACCAGTCTTTGAAAACATCCTTGTCCTTGTTTCAGTTCCAGTTTTATGTATATTTTCTGCCCTGCCCCTGATTATTCAAACGTCTGATCGATGGCCTAGGGAATCTAATTCTGGTATTGATTGTTTTTGCTGATTATCTCACCCTGTAGCTGATTTCTTCATTATTGTGTAAATTTAGATCATGAGCTCATGTTTAGCTAAACATCTGACTTTGTAAGAGGCTTAGGTGTGAACACTCGTAAGCTTCATCAGAAAGTCCGCAAAGATTTATTTGTGTCCCTCCAATAAGTTGCCCACGAGGACCCCGTTTTCTACAAGTGTTGGTCCACTACTCCCTCTAGAGGCACGGCCTCAGACATGGCTGCTTTGCGCCCCACGATCTGGGTCAGTGGCAGTGGGCTGCCTGTGGCCCGGGTAGGAGCCTCTCTGCCTGTGTCCCATGGACCTATCTGCCTGCGAACTTCGGTCTCCTGGCAGGAAGCTACAATGCCACAACCTATGGTTAGCTGTGCAGCGAGGGGTACTGCGCGGACAGGTTCCACACACACTTCAAGTAAGAGGGCGGCCTTAGTGGAAAGGTGAGAGTTTGGGCAGCTGTGCAGACAAAGAAGGCGCCCTTTGTCCTGGGCCTAAATTCTTGTGAAATCCCACTGGGCCTGCCGGGCTCTGAGGGCACTGCCCTGGGCCCCCTGCTCCCCTGCCCTTTGTTCAGTCACAGCAGAGATGGCCACACCCACTCTCTCTGTGAGGGCAGTGTTCCAACCTCCCTCAGCCCCGCCCCCTCTCCGCAGGTTAACATGGACTACAGATGCTGCATTCTGAGTCCAGGGCATTCCGAGAATGCCAAGGGCAGACATGATGACCTTAAATGATTTCCTCTTGTGTCAGTTTTGGTAAATTATAGGAGCTAAGAACTGGTCCACTTTACACAAACGTTCAAATTTACTGGCATTTCATATACTCTCTGCTATAACATTGTCCTGATTCTTTCTGTATATTCTTTACTTATGTTTTGGTTTTCCTTAAGCAAAGAATGTCTTTTAAATCTTGTCAAAGAATATTCTTTGGACTTACTACCACAACTGAATTTTATACGTTTTCTGTGGTATTAAGTTCTGCTCATATCTTTATTTATCTTTTTTCAATGTTCCCAGGGTTTATTGTTTTGATCTTCTGATGTCAATTAAAACACTTGGTTATTCAATTTAATAAATCTTTTTACTTATAAATATTTGAATTTTTAAAGATTCCAGCTTACTTGTAAGTTTCTAAGGGTCAGGTCCTCTACATTGTGGCTGGCCTAAGTCTTAGTTCTCCATTTAGCAATGTATATATTGACCTATTTTCCCCTCGACTTTCTGTGATTCCCTACATCTCTCCTTTCTTTGCAGCCAAGCCATTTGAAATACCCTTAATTTATTTCACAGCCAATAAGTCTTTGAAATAATGTGTAGTTTTCAGAGAAATCTTCTTATATTTTTAGGCAGAAAATCTGACCTGCCATAGTTTTCAAAACAGCATAATTTCACTCTTCTCAATGATGAATCTGTTGTATTACACAACCTTTGAGTTTTAGCTTTGTCAATGACATGTACTTTAAAAATGTTTTAGAGATCCTACCAGTCTTTGAAAACATCCTTGTTCCTTGTTTCCGTTCCAGTTTTTTGTATATTTTCTGCCTTGCACCTGATTATTCCAACGTCTGATCGATGGCCTAGGGAATCTAATTCTGGTATTGATTGTTTTTGCTGATAGTCTCCCCCTGTAGCTTATTTCTTCATTATTGTGTAAATTTAGATCATGAGCTCATGTTTAGCAAAACATCTGACTTTGTAAGAGGCTTAGGTGTGAACACTCGTAAGTTTCATCAGAAAGTCCGCAAAGATTTATTTGTGTCCCTCCAATAAGTTGCCCGCGAGGACCCCGTTTCCTACAAGTGTCGGTCCACTACTCCCTCTAGAGGCACGGCCTCAGACAGGGCTGCTTTGTGCCCCACGATCTGGGGCAGTGGCAGTGGGCGGCCTGTGGCCCGGGCAGGATCCTCTCTGCGTGTGTCCCAGGGACCCATCTGCCTGCGAACTTCGGTCACCTGGCAGGAAGCTACCATGCCCAGACCTATGGTTAGCTGTTCAGCGAGGTGTAATGCGCGGACAGGTTCCACACACACTTCAGGTAAGAGGGCGGCCTGAGTGGAAATGTGAGAGTTTGGACAGCTGTGCAGACAAAGAAGGCGCCCTTTGTCCTGGGCCTAAATGCTTGTGACACACGACTGGGCCTGCCGGGCTCTGAGGGCCCTGCCCTGGGCCCCCTACTCCCCTGCCCTTTGTTCAGTCACAGCAGAGATGGCCACACCCACTCCCTATGTGAGGGCAGTGTTCCAACCTCCCTCAGACCCGCCCCTACTCCGCAGGTTACCATGGACTACAGATGCTGCATTCTGAGGCCCGGGCGTTCCGAGAATGCCAAGGGCAGACATGATGACCTTAAATGATTTCCTCTTGTGTCAGTTTTGGTAAACTTTAGGAGCTAGGAACTGGTCCACTTTACACAAATGTTCAAATTGACTGGCATTTCATATATTCTCTGCTATAACATTCTCCTGGTTCTTTCTGTATATTCTTTACTTATGTTTTGGTTTTCCTTAATCAAAGTTTGTCTTTTAATTTTGTCAAAGAATATTCTTTGGACTTACTACATCACCTGAATTTTATACGTTTTCTATTGTATTAAGTTCTGCTCATATCTTTATTTATATTTTTTCTATGTTCTCACGTTTATTGTTTTGATATACTGATGTCAATTAAAACACTAGGTTATTCATATTAATAAATCTTTTTACTTATAAAGATTTGAACTTTTCAAGATTCCAGCTTACTTGTAAGTTTCTAAGGGTCAGGTCCTCTACATTGTGGCTGGCCTAAGTCTTAGTTCTCCATATAGCAATGTATATATTGACCTATTTTACCCTCAACTTTCTGTGATTCCCTACATCTCACCTTTCCTTGCAGATAAGCCTTTTGAAATACCCTTAACTTATTTCACAGCCAATAAGTATTTGAAATAATGTGTATTTTTTAGAGAAATCTTCTTATATAATAATGCAGAAATTCTGACCTGCCATAGTTTTCAAAACAGCCTAATTTCACTCTTCTCAATGATGAATCTGTTGTATTACACAACCATTGAGTATTTAGCTTTATCAATGACATGTACTTTAAAAATGTTTTAGAGATCGTACCAGTCTTTGAAAACATCCTTCTTCCTTGTTTCAGATCAAGTTTTGTGTATACTTTCTGCCTTGCACCTGATTATTCCAACATCTGATGGTTGGCCTAGGGAATCTAATTCTGGTATTGATTGTTTTTGCTCCTTGTCTCCCCTTGTAGCTGATTTCTTCATTATTGTGTAAATTTAGATCATGAGGTCATGTTTAGCTAAACAGCTGACCCTGTAAGAGGCTTAGGTGTGAACGCTCGTAAGCTACAGCAGAAAGTCCGCAAAGATTTGTTTCTGTCCCTCCAATGAGTTACCCGCGCGGACCCCTTTTTCTACAAGTGTTGGTCCATTACTCCCTCTAGAGGCTGGGATTCAGACAGGACTGCTTTGCTGCTCCCGATCTGGGATAGTGGCTTTGGGCGGCCTGTGGCCTGGGCAGGAGGCTCCCCACGTGTGTCCCACGACCCATCTGCCTGTGAACTTCGGTCACATGGCAGGAAGCTATGATGCCCAGACCTATGGTTAGCTTTGAATCGCGGTGTACTGCGCGTACCGGTTCCACACACACTTCAAGTAAGAGGGCGGCCTGAGTGGAAAGGTGAGAGTTTGGGCAGCTGTGCAGACAAAGAAGGCGCACTTTGGCCTGGGCCTAAATGCTTGTGACACACGACTGGGCCTGCCGGGCTCTGAGGGCCCTGCCGTTGGCCCACTTCTCCCCTGCCCTTTGTTCAGTCACAGCAGAGATGGCCACACCCTCTCCCTCAGTGAAGGCAGTGTTCCAAACTCCCTCAGCCCCGCCCCCTCTCCGCAGGTTACCATGGACTACACATGCTGCATTCTGAGTCCAGTGCATTCCGAGAATGCCAAGGGCAGACATGATGACCTTAAATGATTTCCTCTTGTGTCAATTTTGGTAATCTTTAGGAGCTAGGAAATGGTCCACTTTACACAAATGTTCAAATTGACTGGCATTTCATATATTCTCTGCTATAACATTGTCCTGATTCTTTTTGTATATTCTGTACTTATGTTTTGGTTTTCCTTAATCAAAGTGTGTCTTTTAAATCTTGTCAAAGAATATTCTTTGGACTTACTACCTCAACTGAAATTTATACGTTTTCTGTGGTATTAAGTTCTGCTCATATCTTTATTTATCTTTTTTCTATGTTCTCAGGGTTTATTGTTTTGATCTTCTGATGTCAATTAAAAGACTTGGTTATTCATTTTAATATATCTTTTTACTTATACATATTTGAATTTTTAAAGATTTCAGCTTACTTGTAAGTTTCTAAGGGTCAGGTCCTCTACATTGTGGCTGGCCAAAGGCTTAGTTCTCAATATAGCAAAGTATATATTGACCTATTTTCCCCTCGAATTTCTGTGATTTCCTACATCTCACCTTTCTTTGCAGACAAGCCCTTTGAAATAACCTTAACTTATTTCACAGCCAATAACTCTTTGAAATAATGTGTAGTTTTCAGAGAAATCTTCATATATATATTTAGGCAGAAAATCTCAACTGCCATAGTTTTCCAAACAGCATAATATCACTCTTCTCAATGATGAATCTGTTGTATTACACAACCTTTGAGTATTTAGCTTTATCAATGACATGTACTTTAAAAAGGTTTTAGAGATCCTACCACTCTTTGAAAACATTCTTGTTCCTTGTTTCAGTTCCAGTTTTATGTATATTTTCTGCCTTGCACCTGATTATTCCAACGTCTGATCAATGGCCTAGGGAATCTAATTCTGGTATTGACTGTTTTTGCTGATTGTCTCCCCCTGTAGCTGATTTCTTCATTATTGTGTAAATTTAGATCATGAGCTCATGTTTAGCTAAACATCTGACTGTAAGAGGCTTAGGTGTGAACACTCGTAAGTTTCATCAGAATGTCCACAAAGATTTATTTGTGTCCCTCCAATGAGTTGCCCGCGAGGACCCCGTTTCCTACAAGTGTTGGTCCACTACTCCCTCTAGAGGTACGGCCTCAGACAGGGCTGCTTTGTGACCCACGATCTGTGGCAGTGGCAGTGGGCGGCCTGTGGCCCGGGCAGGAGCCTCTCTGCGTGTGTCCCAGGGACACATCTGCCTGCGAAGTTCGGTCCCCTGGCAGGAAGCTACCATGCCCAGACCTATGGTTAGCTGTTCAGCGAGGTGTACTGCGCGGACAGGTTCCACAAACACTTCAGGTAAGAGGGCGGCCTGAGTGGAAAGGTGAGAGTTTGGGCAGCTGTGCAGAAAAAGAAGGCGCCCTTTGTCCTGGGCCTAAATGCTTGTGACACACGACTGGGCCTGCCCGGCTCTGAGGGCCCTGCCCTGGGCTCCCTTCTCCCCTGCCCTTTGTTCAGTCACAGCAGAGATGGCCATACCCACTCCCTTTGTGAGGGCAGTGTTCCAACCTCCCTCAGCCCCGCCCCTTCTCCGCAGGTTACCATGGACTACACTTGCTGCATTCTGAGACCAGAGCATTCCGAGAATGCCAAAGGCAGACATGATGATCTTAAATGATATCCTCTTGTGTCAGTTTTGGTAAACTTTAGGAGCTAGGAACTAGTCCACTTTACACAAATGTTCAAATTGACTGGCATTTCATATATTCTCTGCTATAACATTCTCCTGGTTCTATCTGTATATTCTTTACTTATGTTTTGGTTTTCCTTAATCAAAGTTTGTCTTTTAATTTTGTCAAAGAATATTCTTTGGACTTACTACATCACCTGAATTTTATACGTTTTCTATTGTATTAAGTTCTGCTCATATCTTTATTTATATTTTTTCTATGTTCTCAGGTTTATTGTTTGATATACAGATGTCAATTAAAACACTTGGTTATTCATGTTAATCAATCTTTTTACTTATAAAGATTTGAACTTTTCAAGATTCCAGCTTACTTGTAAGTTTCTAAGGGTCAGGTCCTCTACATTGTGGCTGGCCTAAGTCTTAGTTCTCCATATAGCAATGTATATATTGACCTATTTTACCCTCAACTTTCTGTGATTCCCTACATCTCACCTTTCCTTGCAGACAAGCCATTTGAAATACCCTTAACTTATTTCACAGCCAATAAGTCTTTGAAATAATGTGTATTTTTTAGAGAAATCTTCTTATATAATAATGCAGAAATTCTGACCTGCCATAGTTTTCAAAACAGCCTAATTTCACTCTTCTCAATGATGAATCTGTTGTATTACACAACCATTGAGTATTTAGCTTTATCAATGACATGTACTTTAAAAATGTTTTAGAGATCGTACCAGTCTTTGAAAACATCCTTGTTCCTTGTTTCAGTTCAAGTTTTGTGTATACTTTCTGCCTTGCACCTGATTATTCCAACATCTGATGGTTGGCCTAGGGAATCTAATTCTGGTATTGATTGTTTTTGCTGCTTGTCTCCCCTTGTAGTTTATTTCTTCATTATTGTGTAAATTTAGATCATGAGCTCATGTTTAGCTAAACAGCTGACCCTGTAAGAGGCTTAGGTGTGAACGCTGTAAGCTTCAGCAGAAAGTCCGCAAAGATTTTTTGTGGCCCTCCAATGAGTTACCCGCGCGGACCCCTTTGTCTACAAGTGTTGGTCCACTACTCCCTCTAGAGGCTGGGACTCAGACAGGACTGCTTTGCTGCCCCCGATCTCGGATAGTGGCTTTGGGCGGCCTGTGGCCTGGGCAGGAGGCTCCCCACGTGTGTCCCACGACCCATCTGCCTGCGAACTTCGGTCACCTGGCAGGAAGCTATGATGCCCAGACCTATGGTTAGCTTTGCATCGAGGTGCACTGCACGGAACGGTTCCACACCCACTTCAAGTAAGAGGGCGGCCTGAGTGGAAAGGTGAGAGTTTGTGCAGCTGTGCAGACAAAGAAGGCGCCCTTTGGCCTTGGCCTAAATGCTTGTGACACAACTGGGCCTGCCGGGCTCTGAGGGCCCTGCCGTTTGCCCCCTTCTCCCCTGCCCTTTGTTCAGTCACAGCAGTGATGGCCCCACCCACTCCCTCAGTGAAGGCAGTGTTCCAACCTCCCTCAGCCCCGCCCCATTTCCGCAGGTTACCATGGAATACAGATGCTGCATTCTGAGGCCAGGGCGTTCCGAGAATTCCAAGGGCAGACATGATGACCTTAAATGATTTCCTCTTGTGTCAATTTTGGTAAACTTTAGGAGCTAGGAAATGGTCCACTTTACACAAATGTTCAAATTTACTGGCATTTCATATATTCTCTGCTATAACATTGTCCTGATTCTTTCTGTATATTCTTTACTTATGTTTTGGTTTTCTTTAATCAAAGTGTGTCTTTTAAATCTTGTCAAAGAATATTCTTTGGACTTACTACGTCAACTGAATTTTATACGTTTTCTGTGGTATTAAGTTCTGCTCATATCTTTATTTATCTTTTTTCTATGTTCTCAGTGTTTATTGTTTTGATCTTCTGATGTCAATTAAAACACTTGGATATTCATTTTAATAAATCTTTTTAATTATAGAGATTTGAATTTTTAAAGATTCCAGCTTACTTGTAAGTTTCTAAGGGTCAGGTCCTCTACATTGTGGTTGGCCAAAGGCTTAGTTCACAATATAGCAACGTATACATTGACCTATTTTCCCCTCGACTTTCTGTGATTTCCTACATCTCACCTTTCTTTGCAGACAAGCGCTTTGAAATAACCTTAACTTATTTCACAGCCAATAACTCTTTGAACTAATGTGTAGTTTTCAGAGAAATCTTCTTATATATTTAGGCAGAAAATCTGACCTGCCATAGTTTTCAAAACAGCATAATTTCACTCTTCTCAGTGATGAATCTTTTGTATTACACAACCTTTGATTATTTAGCTTTCTCAATGACATGTACTTTAAAAAGGTTTTAGAGATCCTACCAGTCTTTGAAAACATCCTTGTTCCTTGTTTCAGTTCAAGTTTTGTGTATAATTTCTGCCTTGCTCCTGATTATTTCAACATCTGATGGTTGGCCTAGGGAATCTAATTCTGGTATTGATTGTTTTTGCTGCTTGTCTCCCCTTGTAGCTGATTTCTTCATTATTGTGTAAATTTAGATCATGAGTTCATGTTTAGCTAAACAGCTGACCTTGTAAGAGGCTTAGGTGTGAACGCTGGTAAGCTTCAGCGGAAAGTCCGCAAAGAATTGATTGTGGACCTCCAATGAGTTACTCGCGCGGACCCCTTTGTCTACAAGTGTTGGTCCACTACTCCCTCTAGAGTCTGGGACTCAGACAGGACTGCTTTGCTGCCCCCCATCTGGGATAGTGGCTTTGGGCGGCCTGTGGCCTGGGCAGGAGGCTCCCCACGTGTGTCCCACGACCCATCTGCCTGCGAACTTCAGTCACCTGGCAGGAAGCTATGATGCCCAGACCTATGGTTAGCTTTGCATCGAGGTGCATTGCGCGGACCGGTTCCACACACACTTCAAGTAAGAGGGCGGCCTGAGTGGAAAGGTGAGAGTTTGTGCAGATGTGCAGACAAAGATGGCGCACTTTGGACTGGGACTAAATGCTTGTGACACACGACTGGGCCTGCCAGGCTCTGAGGGACCTGCCGTTGGCCCCCTTCTCCCCTGCCCTTTGTTCAGTCACAGCAGAGATGGCCCCACCCACTCCCTCAGTGAAGGCAGTGTTCCAACCTCCCTTAGCCCCGCCCCCTCTCCGCAGGTTACCATGGACTACAGATGCTGCATTCTGAGGCCGGGGCGTTCCGAGAATGCCAAGGGCAGACATGATGACCTTAAATGATTTCCTCTTGTGTCAATTTTCGTAAACTTTAGGAGCTAGGAAATGGTCCACTTTACACAAATGTTCAAATTGACTGGCATTTCATATATTCTCTGCTATAACACTGTCCTGATTCTTTCTGTATATTCTTTACTTATGTTTTGGTTTTCCTTAATCAAAGTGTGTCTTTTAAATCTTGTCAAAGAATATTCTTTGGACTTAATACCTCAACTGAATTTTATACGTTTTCTGTGGTATTAAGTTCTGCTCATATCTTTATTTATCTTTTTTCTATGTTCTCAGGGTTTATTGTTTTGATCTTCTGATGTCAATTAAAACACTTGGTTATTCATTTTAATAAATCTTTTTACTTATACAGATTTGAATTTTTAAATATTCCAGCTTACTTGTAAGTTTCTAAGGGTCAGGTCCTCTACATTGTGGCTGGTCAAAGGCTTAGTTCACAATATAGCAACATATATATTGACCTATTTTCCCCTCGACTTTCTGTGATTTCCTACATCTCACCTTTCTTTGCAGACAAAACCTTTGAAATAACCTTAACTTATTTCACAGCCAATAACTCTTTGAACTAATGTGTAGTTTTCAGAGAAATCTTCTTATATATTTAGGCAGAAAATCTGACCTGCCATAGTTTTCAAAACAGCATAATTTCACTCTTCTCAGTGATGAATCTGTTGTATTACACAACCTTTGAGTATTTAGTTTTATCAATGACATGTACTTTAAAAAGGTTTTAGAGATCCTACCAGTCTTTGAAAACATCCTTGTTCCTTGTTTCCGTTCCAGTTTTATGTATATTTTCTGCCTTGCACCTGATTATTCCAACGTCTGATCGATGGCGTAGGGAATCTAATTCTGGTATTGATTGTTTATGCTGATAGTCTCCCCCTGTAGCTTATTTCTTCATTATTGTGTAAATATAGATCATGAGCTCATGTTTAGCAAAACATCTGACTTTGTAAGAGGCTTAGGTGTGAACACTCGTAAGTTTCATCAGAAAGTCCGCAAAGATTTATTTGTGTCCCTCCAACGAGTTGCCCGCGAGGACCCCGTTTCCTACAAGTGTCGGTCCACTACTCCCTCTAGAGGCACGGCCTCAGACAGGGCTGCTTTGTGCCCCACGATCTGGGGCAGTGGCAGTGGGCGGCCTGTGGCCCGGGCAGGATACTCACTGCGTGTGTCCCAGGGACCCATCTGCCTGCGAACTTCGGTCACCTGGCAGGAAGCTACCATGCCCAGACCTATGGTTAGCTGTTCAGCGAGGTGTACTGCGCGGACAGGTTCCACACACACTTCAGGTAAGAGGGCGGCCTGAGTGGAAAGGTGAGAGTTTGGGCAGCTGTGCAGACAAAGAAGGCGCCCTTTGTCCTGGGCCTAAATGCTTGTGACACACGACTGGGCCTGCCGGGCTCTGAGGGCCCTGCCCTGGGCCCCCTACTCCCCTGCCCTTTGTTCAGTCACAGCAGAGATGGCCACACCCACTCCCTCTGTGAGGGCAGTGTTCCAACCTCCCTCAGACCCGCCCCTTCTCCGCAGGTTACCATGGACTACAGATGCTCCATTCTGAGGCCAGGGAATTCCGAGAATGCCAAGGGCAGACATGATGACCTTAAATGATTTCCTCTTGTGTCAGTTTTGGTAAACTTTAGGAGCTAGGAACTGGTCCACTTTACACAAATGTTCAAATTGACTGGCATTTCATATATTCTCTGCTATAACATTCTCCTGGTTCTTTCTGTATATTCTTTACTTATGTTTTGGTTTTCCTTAATCAAAGTTTGTCTTTTAATTTTGTCAAAGAATATTCTTTGGACTTACTACATCACCTGAATTTTATACGTTTTCTATTGTATTAAGTTCTGCTCATATCTTTATTTATATTTTTTCTATGTTCTCAGGTTTATTGTTTTGATATACTGATGTCAATTAAAACACTAGGTTATTCATATTAATAAATCTTTTTACTTATAAAGATTTGAACTTTTCAAGATTCCAGCTTACTTGTAAGTTTCTAAGGGTCAGGTCCTCTACATTGTGGCTGGCCTAAGTCTTAGTTCTCCATATTGCAATGTATATATTGACCTATTTTACCCTCAACTTTCTGTGATTCCCTACATCTCACCTTTCCTTGCAGACAAGCCATTTGAAATACCCTTAACTTATTTCACAGCCAAAAGTCTTTGAAATAATGTGTATTTTTTAGAGAAATCTTCTTATATAATAGTGCAGAAATTCTGACCTGCCATAGTTTTCAAAACAGCCTAATTTCACTCTTCTCAATGATGAATCTGTTGTAATACACAACCATTGAGTATTTAGCTTTATCAATGACATGTACTTTAAAAATGTTTTAGAGATCGTACCAGTCTTTGAAAACATCCTTCTTCCTTGTTTCAGATAAAGTTTTGTGTATACTTTCTGCCTTGCACCTGATTATTCCAACATCTGATGGTTGGCCTAGGGAATCTAATTCTGGTATTGATTGTTTTTGCTCCTTGTCTCCCCTTGTAGCTGATTTCTTCATTATTGTGTAAATTTAGATCATGAGGTCATGTTTAGCTAAACAGCTGACCCTGTAAGAGGCTTAGGTGTGAACGCTCATAAGCTACAGCAGAAAGTCCGCAAAGATTTGTTTGTGTCCCTCCAATGAGTTACCCGCGCGGACCCCTTTTTCTACAAGTTTTGGTCCACTACTCCCTCTAGAGGCTGGGACTCAGACAGGACTGCTTTGCTGCTCCCGATTGGGATAGTGGCTTAGGGCGGCCTGTGGCCTGGGCAGGAGGCTCCCCACATGTGTCCCACGACCCATCTGCCTGCGAACTTCGGTCACATGGCAGGAAGCTATGATGCCCAGACCTATGGTTAGCTTTGAATCGCGGTGTACTGCGCGTACCGGTTCCACACACACTTCAAGTAAGAGGGCGGCCTGAGTGGAAAGGTGAGAGTTTGGGCAGCTGTGCAGACAAAGAAGGCGCACTTTGGCCTGGGCCTAAATGCTTGTGACACACGACTGGGCCTGCCGGGCTCTGAGGGCCCTGCCGTTGGCCCCCTTCTCCCCTGCCCTTTGTTCAGTCACAGCAGAGATGGCCACACCCACTCCCTCAGTGAAGGCAGTGTTCCAAACTCCCTCAGCCCCGCCCCCACTCCACAGGTTACCATGGACTACACATGCTGCATTCTGAGTCGAGGGCATTCCGAGAATGCCAAGGGCAGACATGATGACCTTAAATGATTTCCTCTTGTGTCAATTTTGGTAATCTTTAGGAGCTAGGAAATGGTCCACTTTACACAAATGTTCAAATTGACTGGCATTTCATATATTCTCTGCTATAACATTGTCCTGATTCTTTCTGTATATTCTGTACTTATGTTTTGGTTTTCCTTAATCAAAGTGTGTCTTTTAAATCTTGTCAAAGATTATTCTTTGGACTTACTACCTCAACTGTATTTTATACGTTTTCTGTGGTATTAAGTTCTGCTCATATCTTTATTTATCTTTTTTCTATGTTCTCAGGGTTTATTGTTTTGATCTTCTGATGTCAATTAAAAGACTTGGTTATTCATTTTAATAAATCTTTTTACTTATACATATTTGAATTTTTAAAGATTTCACCTTACTTGTAAGTTTCTAAGGGTCAGGTCCTCTACATTGTGGCTGGCCAAAGGCTTAGTTCACAATATAGCAAAGTATATATTGACCTATTTTCCCCTCGAATTTCTGTGATTTCCTACATCTCACCTTTCTTTGCAGACAAGCCCTTTGAAATAACCTTAACTTATTTCACAGCCAATAACTCTTTGAAATAATGTGTAGTTTTCAGAGAAATCTTCATATATATATTTAGGCAGAAAATCTGACCTGCCATAGTTTTCAAAACAGCATAATTTCACTCTTCTCAATGATGAATCTGTTGTATTACACAACCTTTGAGTATTTAGCTTTATCAATGACATGTACTTTAAAAAGGTTTTAGAGATCCTACCACTCTTTGAAAACATTCTTGTTCCTTGTTTCAGTTCCAGTTTTATGTATATTTTCTGCCTTGCATCTGATTATTCCAACGTCTGATCAATGGCCTAGGGAATCCTATTCTGGTATTGATTGTTTTTGCTGATTGTCTCCCCCTGTAGCTGATTTCTTCATTATTGTGTAAATTTAGATCATGAGCTCATGTTTAGCTAAACATCTGACTGTAAGAGGCTTAGGTGTGAACACTCGTAAGTTTCATCAGAAAGTCCGCAAAGATTTATTTGTGTCCCTCCAATGAGTTGCCCGCGAGGACCCCGTTTCCTACAAGTGTTGGTCCACTACTCCGTCTAGAGGCACGGCCTCAGACAGGGCTGCTTTGTGACCCACGATCTGGGGCAGTGGCAATGGGCGGCCTGTGGCCCGGGCAGGAGACTCTCTGCGTGTGTCCCAGGGACCCATCTGCCTGCGAAGTTCGGTCCCCTGGCAGGAAGCTACCATGCCCAGACCTATGGTTAGCTGTGCAGCGAGGTATACTGCGCGGACAGGTTCCACACACACTTCATGTAAGAGGGCGGCCTGAGTGGAAAGGTGAGAGTTTGGGCAGCTGTGCAGACAAAGAAGGCGCCCTTTGTCCTGGGCCTAAATGCTTGTGACACACGACTGGGCCTGCCCGGCTCTGAGGGCCCTGCACTGGGCTCCCTTCTCCCCTGCCCTTTGTTCAGTCACAGCAGAGATGGCCACACCCACTCCCTCTGTGTGGGCAGTGTTCCAACCTCCCTCAGCCCCGCCCCTTCTCCGCAGGTTACCATGGACTACCCTTGCTGCATTCTGAGACCAGAGCATTCCGAGAATGCCAAAGGCAGACATGATGATCTTAAATGATTTCCTCTTGTGTCAGTTTTGGTAAACTTTAGGAGCTAGGAACTGGTCCACTTTACACAAATGTTCAAATTGACTGGCATTTCATATATTCTCTGCTATAACATTCTCCTGGTTCTTTCTGTATATTCTTTACTTATGTTTTGGTTTTCCTTAATCAAAGTTTGTCTTTTAATTTTGTCAAAGAATATTCTTTGGACTTACTACATCACCTGAATTTTATACGTTTTCTATTGTATTAAGTTCTGCTCATATCTTTATTTATATTTTTTCTATGTTCTCACGT
The DNA here is from genome assembly GCF_964165515.1 of Mesoplodon bidens. Taxonomy (NCBI): domain Eukaryota; kingdom Metazoa; phylum Chordata; class Mammalia; order Artiodactyla; family Ziphiidae; genus Mesoplodon; species Mesoplodon bidens. The sequence goes on from NC_138180.1 coordinate 8,354,927, forward strand.
TTATTGTTTTGATATACAGATGTCAATTAAAACACTTGGTTATTCATGTTAATAAATCTTTTTACTTATAAAGATTTGAACTTTTCAAGATTCCAGCTTACTTGTAAGTTTCTAAGGGTCAGGTCCTCTACATTGTGGCTGGCCTAAGTCTTAGTTCTCCATATAGCAATGTATATATTGACCTATTTTACCCTCAACTTTCTGTGATTCCCTACATCTCACCTTTCCTTGCAGACAAGCCATTTGAAATACCCTTAACTTATTTCACAGCCAATAAGTCTTTGAAATAATGTGTATTTTTTAGAGAAATCTTCTTATATAATAATGCAGAAATTCTGACCTGCCATAGTTTTCAAAACAGCCTAATTTCACTCTTCTCAATCATGAATCTGTTGTATTACACAACCATTGAGTATTTAGCTTTATCAATGACATGTACTTTAAAAATGTTTTAGAGATCGTACCAGTCTTTGAAAACATCCTTGTTCCTTGTTTCAGTTCAAGTTTTGTGTATACTTTCTGCCTTGCACCTGATTATTCCAACATCTGATGGTTGGCCTAGGGAATCTAATTCTGGTATTGATTGTTTTTGCTGCTTGTCTCCCCTTGTTGTTTATTTCTTCATTATTGTGTAAATTTAGATCATGAGCTCATGTTTAGCTAAACAGCTGACCCTGTAAGAGGCTTAGGTGTGAACGCTGTAAGCTTCAGCAGAAAGTCCGCAAAGATTTTTTTGTGGCCCTCCAATGAGTTACCCGCGCGGACCGCTTTGTCTACAAGTGTTGGTCCACTACTCCCTCTAGAGGCTGGGACTCAGACAGGACTGCTTTGCTGCCCCCGATCTCGGATAGTGGCTTTGGGCGGCCGGTGGCCTGGGCAGGAGGCTCCCCACGTGTGTCCCACGACCCATCTGCCTGCGAACATCGGTCACATGGCAGGAAGCTATGATGCCCAGACCTATGGTTAGCTTTGCATCGAGGTGCACTGCGCGGAACGGTTCCACACACACTTCAAGTAAGAGGGCGGCCTGAGTGGAAAGGTGAGAGTTTGTGCAGCTGTGCAGACAAAGAAGGCGCCCTTTGGCCTGGGCCTAAATGCTTGTGACACACGACTGGGCCTGCCGGGCTCTGAGGGCCCTGCCGTTGGCCCCCTTCTCCCCTGCCCTTTGTTCAGTCACAGCAGAGATGGCCCCACCCAATCCCTCAGTGAAGGCAGTGTTCCAACCTCCCTCAGGCCCGCCCCCTTTCCGCAGGTTACCATGGAATACAGATGCTGCATTCTGAGGCCAGGGCGTTCCGAGAATTCCAAGGGCAGACATGATGACCTTAAATGATTTCCTCTTGTGTCAATTTTGGTAAACTTTAGGAGCTAGGAAATGGTCCACTTTACACAAATGTTCAAATTTACTGGCATTTCATATATTCTCTGCTATAACATTGTCCTGATTCTTTCTGTATATTCTTTACTTATGTTTTGGTTTTCTTTAATCAAAGTGTGTCTTTTAAATCTTGTCAAAGAATATTCTTTGGACTTACTACGTCAACTGAATTTTATACGTTTTCTGTGGCATTAAGTTCTGCTCATATCTTTATTTATCTTTTTTCTATGTTCTCAGGGTTTATTGTTTTGATCTTCTGATGTCAATTAAAACACTTGGTTATTCATTTTAATAAATCTTTTTACTTATAGAGATTTGAATTTTTAAAGATTCCAGCTTACTTGTAAGTTTCTAAGGGTCAGGTCCTCTACATTGTGGTTGGCCAAAGGCTTAGTTCACAATATAGCAACATATACATTGACCTATTTTCCCCTCGACTTTCTGTGATTTCCTACATCTCACCTTTATTTGCAGACAAGCCCTTTGAAATAAACTTAACTTATTTCACAGCCAATAAGTCTTTGAAATAATGTGTAGTTTTCACAGAAATCTTCTTATATATTTAGGCAGAAAATCTGACCTGCCATAGTTTTCAAAACAGCATAATTTCACTCTTCTCAGTGATGAATCTGTTGTATTACACAACCTTTGAGTATTTAGCTTTATCAATGACATGTACTTTAAAAAGGTTTTAGAGATCCTACCAGTCTTTGCAAACATCCTTGTTCCTTGTTTCAGTTCCAGTTTTATGTATATTTTCTGCCTTGCACCTGATTATTCCAACGTCTGATCGATGGCCTAGGGAATCTAATTCTGGTATTGATTGTTTTTGCTGATTGTCTCCCCCTGTAGCTGATTTCTTCATTATTGTGTAAATTTAGATCATGAGCTCATGTTTAGCTCAACATCTGACTTTGTAAGAGGCTTATGTGTGAACACTCGTAAGTTTCATCAGAAAGTCCGCAAAGATTTATTTGTGTCCCTCCAATGAGTTGCCCGCGAGGACCCCGTTTCCTACAAGTGTTGGTCCACTACTCCCTCTAGAGGCACGGCCTCAGACAGGGCTGCTTTGTGCCCCACGATCTGGGGCAGTGGCAGTGGGCGGCCTGTGGCCCGGGCAGGAGCTTCTCGGCGTGTGTCCCAGGGACCCATCTGCCTGCGAACTTCGGTCCCCTGGCAGGAAGCTATGATGCCCAGACCTATGGTTAGCTGTGCAGCGAGGTATACTGCGTGGAAAGGTTCCACACACACTTCAAGTAAGAGGGCGGCCTGAGTGGAAAGGTGAGAGTTTGGGCAGCTGTGCAGACAAAGAAGGCGCCCTTTGTCCTGGGCCTAAATACTTGTGACACCCCACTGGGCCTGCCGGGCTCTGAGGGCCCTGCCCTGGGCCCCCTGCTCCCCTGTCCTTTGTTCTGTCACAGCAGAGATGGCCACACCCACTCCCTCTGTGAGGGCAGTGTTCCAACCTCCCTCAGCCCCGCCCCTTCTCCGCAGGTTACCATGGACTACCATTGCTGTATTCTGAGTTCAGGGCATTCCGAGAATGCCAAAGGCAGACATGATGACCTTAAATGATTTCCTCTTGTGTCAGTTTTGGTAAACTTTAGGAGCTAGGAACTGGTCCACTTTACACAAATGTTCAAATTGACTGGCATTTCATATATTCTCTGCTATAACATTCTCCTGGTTCTTTCTGTATATTCTTTACTTATGTTTTGGTTTTCCTTAATCAAAGTTTGTCTTTTAATTTTGTCAAAGAATATTCTTTGGACTTACTACATCACCTGAATTTTATACGTTTTCTATTGTATTAAGTTCTGCTCATATCTTTATTTATATTTTTTCTATGTTCTCAGGTTTATTGTTTTGATATACTGATGTCAATTAAAACACTAGGTTATTCATATTAATAAATCTTTTTACTTATAAAGATTTGAACTTTTCAAGATTCCAGCTTACTTGTAAGTTTCTAAGGGTCAGGTCCTCTACATTGTGGCTGGCCTAAGTCTTAGTTCTCCATATTGCAATGTATATATTGACCTATTTTACCCTCAACTTTCTGTGATTCCCTACATCTCACCTTTCCTTGCAGACAAGCCATTTGAAATACCCTTAACTTATTTCACAGCCAAAAGTCTTTGAAATAATGTGTATTTTTTAGAGAAATCTTCTTATATAATAGTGCAGAAATTCTGACCTGCCATAGTTTTCAAAACAGCCTAATTTCACTCTTCTCAATGATGAATCTGTTGTAATACACAACCATTGAGTATTTAGCTTTATCAATGACATGTACTTTAAAAATGTTTTAGAGATCGTACCAGTCTTTGAAAACATCCTTCTTCCTTGTTTCAGATAAAGTTTTGTGTATACTTTCTGCCTTGCACCTGATTATTCCAACATCTGATGGTTGGCCTAGGGAATCTAATTCTGGTATTGATTGTTTTTGCTCCTTGTCTCCCCTTGTAGCTGATTTCTTCATTATTGTGTAAATTTAGATCATGAGCTCATGTTTAGCTAAACAGCTGACCCTGTAAGAGGCTTAGGTGTGAACGCTCATAAGCTACAGCAGAAAGTCCGCAAAGATTTGTTTGTGTCCCTCCAATGAGTTACCCGCGCGGACCCCTTTTTCTACAAGTTTTGGTCCACTACTCCCTCTAGAGGCTGGGACTCAGACAGGACTGCTTTGCTGCTCCCGATTGGGATAGTGGCTTAGGGCGGCCTGTGGCCTGGGCAGGAGGCTCCCCACATGTGTCCCACGACCCATCTGCCTGCGAACTTCGGTCACATGGCAGGAAGCTATGATGCCCAGACCTATGGTTAGCTTTGAATCGCGGTGTACTGCGCGTACCGGTTCCACAAACACTTCAAGTAAGAGGGCGGCCTGAGTGGAAAGGTGAGAGTTTGGGCAGCTGTGCAGACAAAGAAGGCGCACTTTGGCCTGGGCCTAAATGCTTGTGACACACGACTGGGCCTGCCGGGCTCTGAGGGCCCTGCCGTTGGCCCCCTTCTCCCCTGCCCTTTGTTCAGTCACAGCAGAGATGGCCACACCCACTCCCTCAGTGAAGGCAGTGTTCCAAACTCCCTCAGCCCCGCCCCCACTCCACAGGTTACCATGGACTACACATGCTGCATTCTGAGTCGAGGGCATTCCGAGAATGCCAAGGGCAGACATGATGACCTTAAATGATTTCCTCTTGTGTCAATTTTGGTAATCTTTAGGAGCTAGGAAATGGTCCACTTTACACAAATGTTCAAATTGACTGGCATTTCATATATTCTCTGCTATAACATTGTCCTGATTCTTTCTGTATATTCTGTACTTATGTTTTGGTTTTCCTTAATCAAAGTGTGTCTTTTAAATCTTGTCAAAGAATATTCTTTGGACTTACTACCTCAACTGTATTTTATACGTTTTCTGTGGTATTAAGTTCTGCTCATATCTTTATTTATCTTTTTTCTATGTTCTCAGGGTTTATTGTTTTGATCTTCTGATGTCAATTAAAAGACTTGGATATTCATTTTAATAAATCTTTTTACTTATACATATTTGAATTTTTAAAGATTTCACCTTACTTGTAAGTTTCTAAGGGTCAGGTCCTCTACATTGTGGCTGGCCAAAGGCTTAGTTCACAATATAGCAAAGTATATATTGACCTATTTTCCCCTCGAATTTCTGTGATTTCCTACATCTCACCTTTCTTTGCAGACAAGCCCTTTGAAATAACCTTAACTTATTTCACAGCCAATAACTCTTTGAAATAATGTGTAGTTTTCAGAGAAATCTTCATATATATATTTAGGCAGAAAATCTGACCTGCCATAGTTTTCAAAACAGCATAATTTCACTCTTCTCAATGATGAATCTGTTGTATTACACAACCTTTGAGTATTTAGCTTTATCAATGACATGTACTTTAAAAAGGTTTTAGAGATCCTACCACTCTTTGAAAACATTCTTGTTCCTTGTTTCAGTTCCAGTTTTATGTATATTTTCTGCCTTGCATCTGATTATTCCAACGTCTGATCAATGGCCTAGGGAATCCTATTCTGGTATTGATTGTTTTTGCTGATTGTCTCCCCCTGTAGCTGATTTCTTCATTATTGTGTAAATTTAGATCATGAGCTCATGTTTAGCTAAACATCTGACTGTAAGAGGCTTAGGTGTGAACACTCGTAAGTTTCATCAGAAAGTCCGCAAAGATTTATTTGTGTCCCTCCAATGAGTTGCCCGCGAGGACCCCGTTTCCTACAAGTGTTGGTCCACTACTCCGTCTAGAGGCACGGCCTCAGACAGGGCTGCTTTGTGACCCACGATCTGGGGCAGTGGCAATGGGCGGCCTGTGGCCCGGGCAGGAGACTCTCTGCGTGTGTCCCAGGGACCCATCTGCCTGCGAAGTTCGGTCCCCTGGCAGGAAGCTACCATGCCCAGACCTATGGTTAGCTGTGCAGCGAGGTATACTGCGCGGACAGGTTCCACACACACTTCATGTAAGAGGGCGGCCTGAGTGGAAAGGTGAGAGTTTGGGCAGCTGTGCAGACAAAGAAGGCGCCCTTTGTCCTGGGCCTAAATGCTTGTGACACACGACTGGGCCTGCCCGGCTCTGAGGGCCCTGCACTGGGCTCCCTTCTCCCCTGCCCTTTGTTCAGTCAGAGCAGAGATGGCCACACCCACTCCCTCTGTGTGGGCAGTGTTCCAACCTCCCTCAGCCCCGCCCCTTCTCCGCAGGTTACCATGGACTACCCTTGCTGCATTCTGAGACCAGAGCATTCCGAGAATGCCAAAGGCAGACATGATGATCTTAAATGATTTCCTCTTGTGTCAGTTTTGGTAAACTTTAGGAGCTAGGAACTGGTCCACTTTACACAAATGTTCAAATTGACTGGCATTTCATATATTCTCTGCTATAACATTCTCCTGGTTCTTTCTGTATATTCTTTACTTATGTTTTGGTTTTCCTTAATCAAAGTTTGTCTTTTAATTTTGTCAAAGAATATTCTTTGGACTTACTACATCACCTGAATTTTATACGTTTTCTATTGTATTAAGTTCTGCTCATATCTTTATTTATATTTTTTCTATGTTCTCACGTTTATTGTTTTGATATACAGATGTCAATTAAAACACTTGGTTATTCATGTTAATAAATCTTTTTACTTATAAAGATTTGAACTTTTCAAGATTCCAGCTTACTTGTAAGTTTCTAAGGGTCAGGTCCTCTACATTGTGGCTGGCCTAAGTCTTAGTTCTCCATATAGCAATGTATATATTGACCTATTTTACCCTCAACTTTCTGTGATTCCCTACATCTCACCTTTCCTTGCAGACAAGCCATTTGAAATACCCTTAACTTATTTCACAGCCAATAAGTCTTTGAAATAATGTGTATTTTTTAGAGAAATCTTCTTATATAATAATGCAGAAATTCTGACCTGCCATAGTTTTCAAAACAGCCTAATTTCACTCTTCTCAATGATGAATCTGTTGTATTACACAACCATTGAGTATTTAGCTTTATCAATGACATGTACTTTAAAAATGTTTTAGAGATCGTACCAGTCTTTGAAAACATCCTTGTTCCTTGTTTCAGTTCAAGTTTTGTGTATACTTTCTGCCTTGCACCTGATTATTCCAACATCTGATGGTTGGCCTAGGGAATCTAATTCTGGTATTGATTGTTTTTGCTGCTTGTCTCCCCTTGTTGTTTATTTCTTCATTATTGTGTAAATTTAGATCATGAGCTCATGTTTAGCTAAACAGCTGACCCTGTAAGAGGCTTAGGTGTGAACGCTGTAAGCTTCAGCAGAAAGTCCGCAAAGATTTTTTTGTGGCCCTCCAATGAGTTACCCGCGCGGACCGCTTTGTCTACAAGTGTTGGTCCACTACTCCCTCTAGAGGCTGGGACTCAGACAGGACTGCTTTGCTGCCCCCGATCTCGGATAGTGGCTTTGGGCGGCCTGTGGCCTGGGCAGGAGGCTCCCCACGTGTGTCCCACGACCCATCTGCCTGCGAACATCGGTCACATGGCAGGAAGCTATGATGCCCAGACCTATGGTTAGCTTTGCATCGAGGTGCACTGCGCGGAACGGTTCCACACCCACTTCAAGTAAGAGGGCGGCCTGAGTGGAAAGGTGAGAGTTTGTGCAGCTGTGCAGACAAAGAAGGCGCCCTTTGGCCTGGGCCTAAATGCTTGTGACACACGACTGGGCCTGCCGGGCTCTGAGGGCCCTGCCGTTGGCCCCCTTCTCCCCTGCCCTTTGTTCAGTCACAGCAGAGATGGCCCCACCCAATCCCTCAGTGAAGGCAGTGTTCCAACCTCCCTCAGGCCCGCCCCCTTTCCGCAGGTTACCATGGAATACAGATGCTGCATTCTGAGGCCAGGGCGTTCCGAGAATTCCAAGGGCAGACATGATGACCTTAAATGATTTCCTCTTGTGTCAATTTTGGTAAACTTTAGGAGCTAGGAAATGGTCCACTTTACACAAATGTTCAAATTTACTGGCATTTCATATATTCTCTGCTATAACATTGTCCTGATTCTTTCTGTATATTCTTTACTTATGTTTTGGTTTTCTTTAATCAAAGTGTGTCTTTTAAATCTTGTCAAAGAATATTCTTTGGACTTACTACGTCAACTGAATTTTATACGTTTTCTGTGGCATTAAGTTCTGCTCATATCTTTATTTATCTTTTTTCTATGTTCTCAGGGTTTATTGTTTTGATCTTCTGATGTCAATTAAAACACTTGGTTATTCATTTTAATAAATCTTTTTACTTATAGAGATTTGAATTTTTAAAGATTCCAGCTTACTTGTAAGTTTCTAAGGGTCAGGTCCTCTACATTGTGGTTGGCCAAAGGCTTAGTTCACAATATAGCAACATATACATTGACCTATTTTCCCCTCGACTTTCTGTGATTTCCTACATCTCACCTTTCTTTGCAGACAAGCCCTTTGAAATAAACTTAACTTATTTCACAGCCAATAAGTCTTTGAAATAATGTGTAGTTTTCACAGAAATCTTCTTATATATTTAGGCAGAAAATCTGACCTGCCATAGTTTTCAAAACAGCATAATTTCACTCTTCTCAGTGATGAATCTGTTGTATTACACAACCTTTGAGTATTTAGCTTTATCAATGACATGTACTTTAAAAAGGTTTTAGAGATCCTACCAGTCTTTGAAAACATCCTTGTTCCTTGTTTCCGTTCCAGTTTTATGTATATTTTCTGCCTTGCACCTGATTATTCCAACGTCTGATCGATGGCCTAGGGAATCTAATTCTGGTATTGATTGTTTTTGCTGATTGTCTCCCCCTGTAGCTGATTTCTTCATTATTGTGTAAATTTAGATCATGAGCTCATGTTTAGCTAAACATCTGACTTTGTAAGAGGCTTATGTGTGAACACTCGTAAGTTTCATCAGAAAGTCCGCAAAGATTTATTTGTGTCCCTCCAATGAGTTGCCCGCGAGGACCCCGTTTCCTACAAGTGTTGGTCCACTACTCCCTCTAGAGGCACGGCCTCAGACAGGGCTGCTTTGTGCCCCACGATCTGGGGCAGTGGCAGTGGGCGGCCTGTGGCCCGGGCAGGAGCTTCTCTGCGTGTGTCCCAGGGACCCATCTGCCTGCGAACTTCGGTCCCCTGGCAGGAAGCTATGATGCCCAGACCTATGGTTAGCTGTGCAGCGAGGTGTACTGCGTGGAAAGGTTCCACACACACTTCAAGTAAGAGGGCGGCCTGAGTGGAAAGGTGAGAGTTTGGGCAGCTGTGCAGACAAAGAAGGCGCCCTTTGTCCTGGGCCTAAATACTTGTGACACCCCACTGGGCCTGCCGGGCTCTGAGGGCCCTGCCCTGGGCCCCCTGCTCCCCTGTCCTTTGTTCAGTCACAGCAGAGATGGCCACACCCACTCCCTCTGTGAGGGCAGTGTTCCAACCTCCCTCAGCCCCGCCCCTTCTCCGCAGGTTACCATGGACTACCATTGCTGTATTCTGAGTTCAGGGCATTCCGAGAATGCCAAAGGCAGATATGATGACCTTAAATGATTTCCTCTTGTGTCAGTTTTGGTAAACTTTAGGAGCTAGGAACTGGTCCACTTTACACAAATGTTCAAATTGACTGGCATTTCATATATTCTCTGCTATAACATTGTTCTGATTCTTTTGTATATTCTTTACTTATGTTTTGGTTTTCCTTAATCAAAGTTTGTCTTTTAATCTTGTCAAAGAATATTCTTTGGACTTACTACATCACCTGAATTTTATACGTTTTCTATTGTATTAAGTTCTGCTCATATCTTTATTTATATTTTTTCTATGTTCTCAGGTTTATTGTTTTGATATTCTGATGTCAATTAAAACACTTTGTTATTCATTTTAATAAATCTTTTTACTTATAAAGATTTGAACTTTTCAAGATTCCAGCTTAATTGTAAGTTTCTAAGGGTCAGGTACTCTACATTGTGGCTGGCCTAAGTCTTAGTTCTCCATATAGCAATGTATATATTGACCTATTTTCCCCTCGACTTTCTGTGATTCCCTACATCTCACCTTTCTTTGCAGACAAGCCATTTGAAATACCCTTAACTTATTTCACAGCCAATAAGTCTTTGAAATAATGTGTATTATTTAGCGAAATCTTCTTATATAATTAGGCAGAAAATCTGATCTGCCATAGTTTTCAAAACAGCCTAATTTCACTCTTCTCAATGATGAATCTGTTGTATTACACAACCATTGAGTATTTAGCTTTATCAATGACATGTACTTTAAAAATGTTTTAGAGATCGTACCAGTCTTTGAAAACATCCTTGTTCCTTGTTTCAGTTCAAGTTTTGTGTATACTTTCTGCCTTGTACCTGATTATTCCAACATCTGATGGTTGGCCTAGGGAATCTAATTCTGGTATTGATTGTTTTTGCTGCTTGTCTCCCCTTGTAGCTGATTTCTTCATTATTGTGTAAATTTAGATCGTGAGCTCATGTTTAGCTAAACATCTGACTTTGTAAGAGGATTAGGTGTGAACACTCGTAAGTTTCATCAGAAAGTCCGCAAAGATTTATTTGTGTCCCTCCAATGAGTAGCCCGCGAGGACCCCGTTTACTACAAGGGTTGGTCCACTACTCCCTCTAGAGGCTCGGCCTCAGACAGGGCAGCTTTGTGCCCCACGATCCTTGGCAGTGGCATTGGGCGTCCTGTGGCCCGGGCAGGAGCCTCTCTGCGTTTGTCCCAGGGACCCATCTGCCTGCGAACTTTGGTCACCTTGTAGGAAGCTACGATGCCCAGACCTATGGTTAGCTGTGCAGCGAGGTGTACTGTGCGGACAGGTTCCACACACACTTCAAGTAAGAGGGCGGCCTGAGTGGAAAGGTGAGAGTTTTGGCAGCTGTGCAGACAAAGAAGGCGCCCTTTGTCCTGGGCCTAAATGCTTGTGACACCCCACTGGGCCTGCCGGGCTCTGAGGGCCCTGCCCTGGGCCCCCTGCACCCCTGCCCTTTGTTCAGTCACAGCAGAGATGGCCACACACACTCCCTCTGTGAGGGCAGTGTTCCAACCTCCCTCAGCCCCGCCCCTTCTCCGCAGGTTACCATGGACTACAGATGCTGCATTCTAAGTCCAGGGCATTCCGAGAATGCCAAGGGCAGACATGATTACCTTAAATGATTTCCTCTTGTGTCAATTTTGGTAAACTTTAGCAGCTAGGAAATGGTCCACTTTACACAAATGTTCAAATTGACTGGCATTTCATATATTCTCTGCTATAACATTGTCCTGATTCTTTCTGTATATTCTTTACTTATGTTTTGGTTTTCCTTAATCAAAGTGTGTCTTTTAAATCTTGTCAAAGAATATTCTTTGGACTTACTACCTCAACTGAATTTTATACGTTTTCTGTGGTATTAAGTTCTGCTCATATCTTTATTTATCTTTTTTCTATGTTCTCAGGGTTTATTGTTTTGATCTTCTGATGTCAATTAAAAGACTTGGTTATTCATTTTAATAAATCTTTTTACTTATACATATTTGAATTTTTAAAGATTCCAGCTTACTTGTAAGTTTCTAAGGGTCAGGTCCTCTACATTGTGGCTGGCCAAAGGCTTAGTTCACAATATAGCAACGTATATATTGACCTATTTTCCCCTCGACTTTCTGTGATTTCCTACATCACACCTTTCTTTGCAGACAAGCCATTTGAAATAACCTTAACTTATTTCACAGCCAATAAGTCTTTGAAATAATGTGTAGTTTTCAAAGAAATCTTCTTATATATTTAGGCAGAAAATCTGACCTGCCATAGTTTTCAAAACAGCATAATTTCACTCTTCTCAATGATGAATCTGTTGTATTACACAACCTTTGAGTATTTAGCTTTATCAATGACATGTACTTTAAAAAGGTTTTAGAGATCCTACCAGTCTTTGAAAACATCCTTGTTCCTTGTTTCAGTTCAAGTTTTGTGTATAATTTCTGCCTTGCACCTGATTATTTCAACATCTGATGGTTGGCCTAGGGTATCTAATTCTGGTATTGATTGTTTTTGCTGCTTGTCTCCCCTTGTAGCTGATTTCTTCATTATTGTGTAAATTTAGATCATGAGTTCATGTTTAGCTAAACAGCTGACCTTGTAAGAGGCTTAGGTGTGAACGCTGGTAAGCTTCAGCGGAAAGTCCGCAAAGATTTGATTGTGGCCCTCCAATGAGTTACCCGCGCGGACCGCTTTGTCTACAAGTGTTGGTCCACTACTCCCTCTAGAGTCTGGGACTCAGACAGGACAGCTTTGCTGCCCCCCATCTGGGATAGTGGCTTTGGGCGGCCTGTGGACTGGGCAGGAGGCTCCCCACGTGTGTCCCACGACCCATCTGCCTGCGAACTTCGGTCACCTGGCAGGAAGCTATGATGCCCAGACCTATGGTTAGCTTTGCATCGAGGTGCACTGCGCGGAACGGTTCCACACACACTTCAAGTAAGAGGGCGGCCTGAGTGGAAAGGTGAGAGTTTGTGCAGCTGTGCAGACAAAGATGGCGCACTTTGGACTGGGACTAAATGCTTGTGACACACGACTGGGCCTGCCAGGCTCTGAGGGCCCTGCCGTTGGCCCCCTTCTCCCCTGCCCTTTGTTCAGTCACAGCAGAGATGGCCCCACCCACTCCCTCAGTGAAGTCAGTGTTCCAACCTCCCTTAGCCCCGCCCCCTCTCCGCAGGTAACCATGGACTACAGATGCTGCATTCTGAGGCCGGGGCGTTCCGAGAATGCCAAGGGCAGACATGATGACCTTAAATGATTTCCTCTTGTGTCAATTTTGGTAAACTTTAGGAGCTAGGAAATGGTCCACTTTACACAAATGTTCAAATTTACTGGCATTTCATATATTCTCTGCTATAACACTGTCCTGATTCTTTCTGTATATTCTTTACTTATGTTTTGGTTTTCCTTAATCAAAGTGTGTCTTTTAAATCTTGTCAAAGAATATTCTTTGGACTTACTACCTCAACTGAATTTTATACGTTTTCTGTGGTATTAAGTTCTGCTCATATCTTTATTTATCTTTTTTCTATGTTCTCAGGGTTTATTGTTTTGATCTTCTGATGTCAATTAAAACACTTGGTTATTCATTTTAATAAACCTTTTTACTTATACAGATTTGAATTTTTAAATATTCCAGCTTACTTGTAAGTTTCTAAGGGTCAGGTCCTCTACATTGTGGCTGGTCAAAGGCTTAGTTCACAATATAGCAACGTATATATTGACCTATTTTCCCCTCGACTTTCTGTGATTTCGTACATCTCACCTTTCTTTGCAGACAAAACCTTTGAAATAACCTTAACTTATTTCACAGCCAATAACTCTTTGAAATAATGTGTAGTTTTCAGAGAAATCTTCTTATATATTTAGGCAGAAAATCTGACCTGCCATAGTTTTCAAAACAGCATAATTTCACTCTTCTCAGTGATGAATCTGTTGTATTACACAACCTTTGAGTATTTAGTTTTATCAATGACATGTACTTTAAAAAGGTTTTAGAGATCCTACCAGTCTTTGAAAACATCCTTGTTCCTTGTTTCTGTTCCAGTTTTTTGTATATTTTCTGCCTTGCACCTGATTATTCCAACGTCTGATCGATGGCCTAGGGAATCTAATTCTGGTATTGATTGTTTTTGCTGATAGTCTCCCCCTGTAGCTTATTTCTTCATTATTGTGTAAATTTAGATCATGAGCTCATGTTTAGCAAAACATCTGACTTTGTAAGAGGCTTTGGTGTGAACACTCGTAAGTTTCATCAGAAAGTCCGCAAAGATTTATTTGTGTCCCTCCAATGAGTTGCCCGCGAGGACCCCGTTTCCTACAAGTGTCGGTCCACTACTCCCTCTAGAGGCACGGCCTCAGACAGGGCTGCTTTGTGCCCCATGATCTGGGGCAGTGGCAGTGGGCGGCCTGTGGTCCGGGCAGGATCCTCTCTGCGTGTGTCCCAGGGACCCATCTGCCTGCGAACTTCGGTCACCTGGCAGGAAGCTACCATGCCCAGACCTATGGTTAGCTGTTCAGCGAGGTGTACTGCGCGGACAGGTTCCACACACACTTCAGGTAAGAGGGCGGGCTGAGTGGAAAGGTGAGAGTTTGGGCAGCTGTGCAGACAAAGAAGGCGCCCTTTGTCCTGGGTTTAAATGCTTGTGACACCCCACTGGGCCTGCCGGGCTCTGAGGGCCCTGCCCTGGGTCCCCTACTCCCCTGCCCTTTGTTCAGTCACAGCAGAGATGGCCACACCCACTCCCTCTGTGAGGGCAGTGTTCCAACGTCCCTCAGACCCGCCCCTTCTCCGCAGGTTACCATGGACTACAGATGCTCCATTCTGAGGCCAGGGAATTCCGAGAATGCCAAGGGCAGACATGATGACCTTAAATGATTTCCTCTTGTGTCAGTTTTGGTAAACTTTAGGAGCTAGGAACTGGTCCACTTTACACAAATGTTCAAATTGACTGGCATTTCATATATTCTCTGCTATAACATTCTCCTGGTTCTTTCTGTATATTCTTTACTTATGTTTTGGTTTTCCTTAATCAAAGTTTGTCTTTTAATTTTGTCAAAGAATATTCTTTGGACTTACTACATCACCTGAATTTTATACGTTTTCTATTGTATTAAGTTCTGCTCATATCTTTATTTATATTTTTTCTATGTTCTCACGTTTATTGTTTTGATATACTGATGTCAATTAAAACACTAGGTTATTCATATTAATAAATCTTTTTACTTATAAAGATTTGAACTTTTCAAGATTCCAGCTTACTTGTAAGTTTCTAAGGGTCAGGTCCTCTACATTGTGGCTGGCCTAAGTCTTAGTTCTCCATATAGCAATGTATATATTGACCTATTTTACCCTCAACTTTCTGTGATTCCCTACATCTCACCTTTCCTTGCAGATAAGCCTTTTGAAATACCCTTAACTTATTTCACAGCCAATAAGTCTTTGAAATAATGTGTATTTTTTAGAGAAATCTTCTTATATAATAATGCAGAAATTCTGACCTGCCATAGTTTTCAAAACAGCCTAATTTCACTCTTCTCAATGATGAATCTGTTGTATAACACAACCATTGAGTATTTAGCTTTATCAATGACATGTACTTTAAAAATGTTTTAGAGATCGTACCAGTCTTTGAAAACATCCTTGTTCCTTGTTTCAGTTCAAGTTTTGTGTATACTTTCTGCCTTGCACCTGATTATTCCAACATCTGATGGTTGGCCTAGGGAATCTAATTCTGGTTTGATTGTTTTTGCTGCTTGTCTCCCCTTGTAGTTTATTTCTTCATTATTGTGTAAATTTAGATCATGAGCTCATGTTTAGCTAAACAGCTGACCCTGTAAGAGTCTTAGGTGTGAACGCTGTAATCTTCAGCAGAAAGTCCGCAAAGATTTTTTTGTGGCCCTCCAATGAGTTACCCGCGCGGACCCCTTTGTCTACAAGTGTTGGTCCACTACTCCCTCTAGAGGCTGGGACTCAGACAGGACTGCTTTGCTGCCCCCGATCTCGGATAGTGGCTTTGGGCGGCCTGTGGCCTGGGCAGGAGGCTCCCCACGTGTGTCCCACGACCCATCTGCCTGCGAACTTCGGTCACCTGGCAGGAAGATATGATGCCCAGACCTATGGTTAGCTTTGCATCGAGGTGCACTGCACGGAACGGTTCCACACACACTTCAAGTAAGAGGGCGGCCTGAGTGGAAAGGTGAGAGTTTGTGCAGCTGTGCAGACAAAGAAGGCGCCCTTTGGCCTGGGCCTAAATGCTTGTGACACAACTGGGCCTGCCGGGCTCTGAGGGCCCTGCCGTTGGCCCCCTTCTCCCCTGCCCTTTGTTCAGTCACAGCAGTGATGGCCCCACCCACTCCCTCAGTGAAGGCAGTGTTCCAACCTCCCTCAGCCCCGCCCCCTTTCCGCAGGTTACGATGGAATACAGATGCTGCATTCTGAGGCCAGGGCGTTCCGAGAATTCCAAGGGCAGAGATGATGACCTTAAATGATTTCCTCTTGTGTCAATTTTGGTAAACTTTAGGAGCTAGGAAATGGTCCACTTTACACAAATGTTCAAATTTACTGGCATTTCATATATTCTCTGCTATAACATTGTCCTGATTCTTTCTGTATATTCTTTACTTATGTTTTGGTTTTCTTTAATCAAAGTGTGTCTTTTAAATCTTGTCAAAGAATATTCTTTGGACTTACTACGTCAACTGAATTTTATACGTTTTCTGTGGTATTAAGTTCTGCTCATATCTTTATTTATCTTTTTTCTATGTTCTCAGTGTTTATTGTTTTGATCTTCTGATGTCAATTAAAACACTTGGTTATTCATTTTAATAAATCTTTTTAATTATAGAGATTTGAATTTTTAAAGATTCCAGCTTACTTGTAAGTTTCTAAGGGTCAGGTCCTCTACATTGTGGTTGGCCAAAGGCTTAGTTCACAATATAGCAACGTATACATTGACCTATTTTCCCCTCGACTTTCTGTGATTTCCTACATCTCACCTTTCTTTGCAGACAAGCCCTTTGAAATAACCTTAACTTATTTCACAGCCAATAAGTCTTTGAAATAATGTGTAGTTTTCACAGAAATCTTCTTATATATTTAGGCAGAAAATCTGACCTGCCATAGTTTTCAAAACAGCATAATTTCACTCTTCTCAGTGATGAATCTGTTGTATTACACAACCTTTGAGTATTTAGCTTTATCAATGACATGTACTTTAAAAAGGTTTTAGAGATCCTACCAGTCTTTGAAAACATCCTTGTTCCTTGTTTCAGTTCAAGTTTTGTGTATAATTTCTGCCTTGCACCTGATTACTTCAACATCTGATGGTTGGCCTAGGGAATCTAATTCTGGTATTGATTGTTTTTGCTGCTTGTCTCCCCTTGTAGCTGATTTCTTCATTATTGTGTAAATTTAGATCATGAGTTCATGTTTAGCTAAACAGCTGACCTTGTAAGAGGCTTAGGTGTGAACGCTGGTAAGCTTCAGCGGAAAGTCCGCAAAGATTTGATTGTGGCCCTCCAATGAGTTACCCGCGCGGACCCCTTTGTCTACAAGTGTTGGTCCACTACTCCCTCTAGAGTCTGGGACTCAGACAGGACTGCTTTGCTGCCCCCCATCTGGGATAGTGGCTTTGGGCGGCCTGTGGCCTGGGCAGGAGGCTCCCCACGTGTGTCCCACGACCCATCTGCCTGCGAACTTCGGTCACCTGGCAGGAAGCTATGATGCCCAGACCTATGGTTAGCTTTGCATCGAGGTGCACTGCGCGGAACGGTTCCACACACACTTCAAGTAAGAGGGCGGCCTGAGTGGAAAGGTGAGAGTTTGTGCAGCTGTGCAGACAAAGATGGCACACTTTGGACTGGGACTAAATGCTTGTGACACACGACTGGGCCTGCCAGGCTCTGAGGGACCTGCCGTTGGCCCCCTTCTCCCCTGCTCTTTGTTCAGTCACAGCAGAGATGGCCCCACCCACTCCCTCAGTGAAGGCAGTGTTCCAACCTCCCTTAGCCCCGCCCCCTCTCCGCAGGTTACCATGGACTACATCTGCTGCATTCTGAGGCCGGGGCGTTCCGAGAATGCCAAGGGCAGACATGATGACCTTAAATGATTTCCTCTTGTGTCAATTTTGGTAAACTTTAGGAGCTAGGAAATGGTCCACTTTACACAAATGTTCAAATTGACTGGCATTTCATATATTCTCTGCTATAACACTGTCCTGATTCTTTCTGTATATTCTTTACTTATGTGTTGGTTTTCCTTAATCAAAGTGTGTCTTTTAAATCTTGTCAAAGAATATTCTTTGGACTTACTACCTCAACTGAATTTTATACGTTTTCTGTGGTATTAAGTTCTGCTCATATCTTTATTTATCTTTTTTCTATGTTCTCAGGGTTTATTGTTTTGATCTTCTGATGTCAATTAAAACACTTGGTTATTCATTTTAATAAATCTTTTTACTTATACAGATTTGAATTTTTAAATATTCCAGCTTACTTGTAATTTTCTAAGGGTCAGGTCCTCTACATTGTGGCTGGTCAAATGCTTAGTTCACAATATAGCAACGTATATATTGACCTATTTTCCCCTCGACTTTCTGTGATTTCCTACATCTCACCTTTCTTTGCAGACAAAACCTTTGAAATAACCTTAACTTATTTCACAGCCAATAACTCTTTGAAATAATGTATAGTTTTCAGAGAAATCTTCTTATATATTTAGGCAGAAAATCTGACTTGCCATAGTTTTCAAAACAGCATAATTTCACTCTTCTCAGTGATGAATCTGTTGTATTACACAACCTTTGAGTATTTAGTTTTATCAATGACATGTACTTTAAAAAGGTTTTACAGATCCTAGCAGTCTTTGAAAACATCCTTGTTCCTTGTTTCCGTTCCAGTTTTATGTATATTTTCTGCCTTGCACCTGATTATTCCAACGTCTGATCGATGGCATAGGGAATCTAATTCTGGTATTGATTGTTTTTGCTGATAGTCTCCCCCTGTAGGTTATTTCTTCATTATTGTGTAAATTTAGATCATGAGCTCATGTTTAGCAAAACATCTGACTTTGTAAGAGGCTTAGGTGTGAACACTCGTAAGTTTCATCAGAAAGTCCGCAAAGATTTATTTGTGTCCCTCCAATGAGTTGCCCGCGAGGACCCCGTTTCCTACAAGTGTCGGTCCACTACTCCCTCTAGAGGCACGGCCTCAGACAGGGCTGCTTTGTGCCCCACGATCTGGGGCAGTGGCAGTGGGCGGCCTGTGGCCCGGGCAGGATACTCTCTGCGTGTGTCCCAGGGACCCATCTGCCTGCGAACTTTGGTCACCTGGCAGGAAGCTACCATGCCCAGACCTATGGTTAGCTGTTCAGCGAGGTGTACTGCGCGGACAGGTTCCACACACACTTCAGGTAAGAGGGCGGCCTGAGTGGAAAGGTGAGAGTTTGGGCAGCTGTGCAGACAAAGAAGGCGCCCTTTGTCCTGGGCCTAAATGCTTGTGACACACGACTGGGCCTGCCGGGCTCTGAGGGCCCTGCCCTGGGCCCCCTACTCCCCTGCCCTTTGTTCAGTCACAGCAGAGATGGCCACACCCACTCCCTCTGTGAGGGCAGTGTTCCAAAGTCCCTCAGACCCGCCCCTTCTCCGCAGGTTACCATGGACTACAGATGCTCCATTCTGAGGCCAGGGAATTCCGAGAATGCCAAGGGCAGACATGATGACCTTAAATGATTTCCTCTTGTGTCAGTTTTGGTAAACTTTAGGAGCTAGGAACTGGTCCACTTTACACAAATGTTCAAATTGACTGGCATTTCATATATTCTCTGCTATAACATTCTCCTGGTTCTTTCTGTATATTCTTTACTTATGTTTTGGTTTTCCTTAATCAAAGTTTGTCTTTTAATTTTGTCAAAGAATATTCTTAGGACTTACTACATCACCTGAATTTTATACGTTTTCTATTGTATTAAGTTCTGCTCATATCTTTATTTATATTTTTTCTATGTTCTCAGGTTTATTGTTTTGATATACTGATGTCAATTAAAACACTAGGTTATTCATATTAATAAATCTTTTTACTTATAAAGATTTGAACTTTTCAAGATTCCAGCTTACTTGTAAGTTTCTAAGGGTCAGGTCCTCTACATTGTACTGGCCTAAGTCTTAGTTCTCCATATAGCAATGTATATATTGACCTATTTTACCCTCAACTTTCTGTGATTCCCTACATCTCACCTTTCCTTGCAGACAAGCCATTTGAAATACCCTTAACTTATTTCACAGCCAAAAGTCTTTGAAATAATGTGTATTTTTTAGAGAAATCTTCTTATATAATAATGCAGAAATTCTGACCTGCCATAGTTTTCAAAACAGCCTAATTTCACTCTTCTCAATGATGAATCTGTTGTATTACACAACCATTGAGTATTTAGCTTTATCAATGACATGTACTTTAAAAATGTTTTAGAGATCGTACCAGTCTTTGAAAACATCCTTCTTCCTTGTTTCAGATCAAGTTTTGTGTATACTTTCTGCCTTGCACCTGATTATTCCAACATCTGATGGTTGGCCTAGGGAATCTAATTCTGGTATTGATTGTTTTTGCTCCTTGTCTCCCCTTGTAGCTGATTTCTTCATTATTGTGTAAATTTAGATCATGAGCTCATGTTTAGCTAAACAGCTGACCCTGTAAGAGGCTTAGGTGTGAACGCTCATAAGCTACAGCAGAAAGTCCGCAAAGATTTGTTTGTGTCCCTCCAATGAGTTACCCGCGCGGACCCCTTTTTCTACAAGTGTTGGTCCACTACTCACTCTAGAGGCTGGGACTCAGACAGGACTGGTTTGCTGCTCCCGATCTGGGATAGTGGCTTTGGGCGGCCTGTGGCCTGGGCAGGAGGCTCCCCACGTGTGTCCCACGACCCATCTTCCTGCGAACTTCGGTCACATGGCAGGAAGCTATGATGCCCAGACCTATGGTTAGCTTTGAATCGCGGTGTACTGCGCGTACCGGTTCCACACACACTTCAAGTAAGAGGGCGGCCTGAGTGGAAAGGTGAGAGTTTGGGCAGCTGTGCAGACAAAGAAGGCGCCCTTTGGCCTGGGCCTAAATGCTTGTGACACACGACTGGGCCTGCCGGGCTCTGAGGGCCCTGCCGTTGGCCCCCTTCTCCCCTGCCCTTTGTTCAGTCACAGCAGAGATGGCCACACCCACTCCCTCAGTGAAGGCAGTGTTCCAACCTCCCTCAGCCCCGCCCCCACTCCGCAGGTTACCATGGACTACAGATGCTGCATTCTGAGTCCAGGGCATTCCGAGAATGCCAAGGGCAGACATGATGACCTTAAATGATTTCCTCTTGTGTCAATTTTGGTAATCTTTAGGAGCTAGGAAATGGTCCACTTTACACAAATGTTCAAATTGACTGGCATTTCATATATTCTCTGCTATAACATTGTCCTGATTCTTTCTGTATATTCTGTACTTATGTTTTGGTTTTCCTTAATCAAAGTGTGTGTTTTAAATCTTGTCAAAGAATATTCTTTGGACTTACTACCTCAACTGTATTTTATACGTTTTCTGTGGTATTAAGTTCTGCTCATATCTTTATTTATCTTTTTTCTATGTTCTCAGGGTTTATTGTTTTGATCTTCTGATGTCAATTAAAAGACTTGGTTATTCATTTTAATAAATCCTTTTACTTATACATATTTGAATTTTTAAAGATTTCAGCTTACTTGTAAGTTTCTAAGGGTCAGGTCCTCTACATTGTGGCTGGCCAAAGGCTTAGTTCACAATATAGCAAAGTATATATTGACCTATTTTCCCCTCGAATTTCTGTGATTTCCTACATCTCACCTTTCTTTGCAGACAAGCCCTTTGAAATAACCTTAACTTATTTCACAGCCAATAACTCTTTGAAATAATGTGTAGTTTTCAGAGAAATCTTCATATATATATATAGGCAGAAAATCTCAACTGCCATAGTTTTCAAAACAGCATAATTTCACTCTTCTCAATGATGAATCTGTTGTATTACACAACCTTTGAGTATTTAGCTTTATCAATGACATGTACTTTAAAAAGGTTTTAGAGATCCTACAAGTCTTTGAAAACATCCTTGTTCCTTGTTTCAGTTCCAGTTTTATGTATATTTTCTGCCTTGAACCTGATTATTCCAACGTCTGATCAATGGCCTAGGGAATCTAATTCTGGTATTGATTGTTTTTGCTGATTGTCTCCCCCTGTAGCTGATTTCTTCATTATTGTGTAAATTTAGATCATGAGCTCATGTTTAGCTAAACATCTGACTTTGTAAGAGGCTTAGGTGTGAACACTCGTAAGTTTCATCAGAAAGTCCGCAAAGATTTATTGCTGTCCCTCCAATGAGTTGCCCGCGAGGACCCCGTTTCCTACAAGTGTTGGTCCACTACTCCCTCTAGAGGCACGGCCTCAGACAGGGCTGCTTTGTGACCCACGATCTGGGGCAGTGTCAGTGAGCGGCCTGTGGCCCGGGCAGGAGCCTCTCTGCCTGTGTCCCAGGAACCCATCTGCCTGCGAAGTTCGGTCACTTGGCAGGAAGCTACCATGCCCAGACCTATGGTTAGCTGTTCAGCGAGGTGTACTGCGCGGACAGGTTCCACACACACTTCAGGTAAGAGGGCGGCCTGAGTGGAAAGGTGAGAGTTTGGGCAGCTGTGCAGACAAAGAAGGCGCACTTTGGCCTGGGCCTAAATGCTTGTGACACACGACTGGGCCTGCCGAGCTCTGAGGGCCCTGCCCTGGGCCCCCTGCTCCCCAGCCCTTTGTTCAGTCACAGCAGAGATGGCCACACCCACTCCCTCTGTGAGGGCTGTGTTCCAACCTCCCTCAGACCCGCCCCTTCTCCGCAGGTTACCATGGACTACCGATGCTGCATTCTGAGGCCAGGGTATTCCGAATGTCAAGGGCAGACATGATGATCTTAAATGATTTCCTCTTGTGTCAGTTTTGGTAAACTTTAGGAGCTAGGAACTGGTCCACTTTACACAAATGTTCAAATTGACTGGCATTTCATATATTCTCTGCTATAACATTCTCCTGATTCTTTCTGTATATTCTTTACTTATGTTTTGTTTTCCCTTAATCAAAGTTTGTCTTTTAATCTTGTCAAAGAATATTCTTTGGACTTACTACATCACCTGAATTTTATACGTTTTCTATTGTATTAAGTTCTGCTCATATCTTTATTTATATTTTTTCTATGTTCTCAGGTTTATTGTTTTGATATTCTGATGTCAATTAAAACACTTGGTTATTCATTTTAATAAATCTTTTTACTTATAAAGATTTGAACTTTTCAAGATTCCAGCTTACTTGTAAGTTTCTAAGGGTCAGGTCCTCTACATTGTGGCTGGCCTAAGTCTTAGTTATCCATATAGCAATGTATATATTAACCTATTTTCCCCTCGACTTTCTGTGATTCCCTACATCTCACCTTTCTTTGCAGACAAGCCATTTGAAATACACTTAACTTATTTCACAGCCAATAACTCTTTGAAATAATGTGTATTTTTTAGAGAAATCTTCTTATATAATTAGGCAGAAATTCTGACCTGCCATAGTTTTCAAAACAGCCTAATTTCACTCTTCTCAATGATGAATCTGTTGTATTACACAACCATTGAGTATTTAGCTTTCTCAATGACATGTACTTTGAAAATGTTTTAGAGATCCTACCAGTCTTTGAAAACATCCTTCTTCCTTGTTTCAGATAAAGTTTTGTGTATACTTTCTGCCTTGCACCTGATTATTCCAACATCTGATGGTTGGCCTAGGGAATCTAATTCTGGTATTGATTGATTTTGCAGCTTGTCTCCTCTTGTAGCTGATTTCTTCATTATTGTAAATTTAGATTATGAGCTCATGTTTAGCTAAACAGCTGACCCTGTAAGAGGCTTAGGTGTGAACGCTGTAAGCTTCTGCAGAAAGTCCGCAAAGATTTGTTTGTGTCCCTCCAATGAGTTACCCGCGCGGACCCCTTTGTCTACAAGTGTTGGTCCACTACTCCCTCTAGAGGCTGGGACTCAGACAGGACTGCTTTGCTTCCCCCAATCTGGGATAGTGGCTTTGGGCGGCCTGTGGCCTGCGCAGGAGGCTCCCCACGTGTGTCCCACGACCCATCTGCCTGCGAACTTCGGTCACCTGGCAGGAAGCTATGATGCCCAGACCTATGGTTAGCTTTGCATCGAGGTGCACTGCGCGGATCGGTTCCACACACACTTCAAGTAAGAGGGCGGCCTGAGTGGAAAGGTGAGAGTTTGTGCAGCTGTGCAGACAAAGAATGCGCCCTTTGGCCTGGGCCTAAATGCTTGTGACACACCACTGGGCCTGCCGTGCTCTGAGGGCCCTGACCTGGGCCCCCTGCTACCCTGCACTTTGTTCAGTCACAGCAGAGATGGCCCCACCCACTCCCTCAGTGAAGGCAGTGTTCCAACCTCCCTCAGACCCGCACCCTTTCTGCAGGTTACCATGGAATACAGATGCTACATTCTGAGGCCAGGGCGTTCAGAGAATTCCAAGGGCAGACATGATGACCTTAAATGATTTCCTCTTGTGTCAATTTTGGTAAACTTTAGGAGCGAGGAAATGGTCCACTTTACACAAATGTTCAAATTTACTGGCATTTCATATATTCTCTGCTATAACATTGTCCTGATTCTTTCTGTATATTCTTTACTTATGTTTTGGTTTTCTTTAATCAAAGTGTGTCTTTTAAATCTTGTCAAAGAATATTCTTTGGACTTACTACCTCAACTGAATTTTATACGTTTTCTGTGGTATTAAGTTCTGCTCATATCTTTATTTATCTTTTTTCTATGTTCTCAGGGTTTATTGTTTTGATCTTCTGATGTCAATTAAAACACTTGGTTATTCATTTTAATAAATCTTTTTACTTATAGAGATTTGAACATTTAAAGATTCCAGCTTACTTGTAAGGTTCTAAGGGTCAGGTCCTCTACATTGTGGTTGGCCAAAGGCTTAGTTCACAATATAGCAACGTATACATTGACCTATTTTCCCCTCGACTTTCTGTGATTTCCTACATCTCACCTTTCTTTGCAGACAAGCCCTTTGAAATAACCTTAACTTATTTCACAGCCAATAAGTCTTTGAAATAATGTGTAGTTTTCAGAGAAATCTTCTTATATATTTAGGCAGAAAATCTGACCTGCCATAGTTTTCAAAACAGCATAATTTCACTCTTCTCAGTGATGAATCTGTTGTATTACACAACCTTTGAGTATTTAGCTTTATCAATGACATGTACTTTAAAAAGGTTTTAGAGATCCTACCAGTCTTTGAAAACATCCTTGTTCCTTGTTTCAGTTCCAGTTTTATGTATATTTTCTACCTTGCACCTGATTATTCCAACGTCTGATCGATGGCCTAGGGAATCTAATTCTGGTATTGATAGTTTTTGCTGATTGTCTCCCCTGTAGCTGATTTCTTCATTACTGTGTAAATTTAGATCATGAGCTCATGTTTAGCTAAACATCTGTCTTTGTAATAGGCTTAGGTGTGAACATTCGTAAGTTTCATCAGAAAGTCCGCAAAGATTTATTTGTGTCCCTCCAATGAGTTGCCCGCGAGGACCCCGTTTCCTACAAGTGTTGGTCCTCTACTCCCTCTAGAGCCACGGCCTCAGACAGGGATGCTTTGTGCCCCACGATCTGTTGCAGTGGCAGTGGGCGGCCTGTGGCCCGGGCAGCAGCCTCTCTGCGTGTGTCCCAGGGACCCATCTGCCTGCGAACTTCGGTCCCCTGGCAGGAAGCTACGATGCCCAGAACTATGGTTAGCTGTGCAGCGAGGTGTTCTGCGCGGACGGGTTCCACACACACTTCAAGTAAGAGGGCGGCCTGAGTGGAAAGGTGAGAGTTTGGGCAGATGTGCAGACAAAGAAGGCGCCCTTTGTCCTGGGCCTAAATGCTTGTGACACCCCACTGGGCCTGCCGGGCTCTGAGGGCCCTGCCCTGGGACCCCTGCTCCACTGCCCTTTGTTCAGTCACAGCAGAGATGGCCACACCCACTCCCTCTGTGAGGGCAGTGTTCCAACCTCCCTCAGCCCCGCCCCTTCTCCGCAGGTTACCATGGACTACCGTTGCTGCATTCTGAAACCAGAGCATTCCGAGAATGCCAAAGGCAGACATGATGATCTTTAATGATTTCCTCTTGTGTCAGTTTTGGTAAACTTTAGGAGCTAGGAACTGGTCCACTTTACACAAATGTTCAAATTGACTGACATTTCATATATTCTCTGCTATAACATTGTCCTGATTCTTTCTCTATATTCTTTACTTATGTTTTGGTTTTCCTTAATCAAAGTTTGTCTTTTAATCTTGTCAAAGAATATTCTTTGGACTTACTACATCACCTGAATTTTATACGTTTTCTATTGTATTAAGTTCTGCTCATATCTTTATTTATATTTTTTCTATGTTCTCAGGTTTATTGTTTTGATATTCTGATGTCAATTAAAACACTTGGTTATTCATTTTAATAAATCTTTTTACTTATAAAGATTTGAACTTTTCAAGATTCCAGGTTACTTGTAAGTTTCTAAGGGTCAGGTACTCTACATTGTGGCTGGCCTAAGTCTTAGTTCTCCATATAGCAATGTATATATTGACGTATTTTCCCCACGACTTTCTGTGATTCCCTACATCTCACCTTTCTTTGCAGACAAGCCATTTGAAATACCCTTAACTTATTTCACAGCCAATAATTCTTTGAAATAATGTGTATTTTTTAGAGAAATCTTCTTATATAATTAGGCAGAAAATCTGACCTGCCATAGTTTTCAAAACAGCATAATTTCACTCTTCTCAATGATGAATCTGTTGTATTACACAACCATTGCGTATTTAGCTTTATCAATGACATGTACTTTAAAAATGTTTTAGAGATCCTACCAGTCTTTGAAAACATCCTTGTTCCTTGTTTCAGTTCAAGTTTTGTGTATACTTTCTGCCTTGCACCTGATTATTCCAACATCTGATGGTTGGCCTAGGGAATCTAATTCTGGTATTGATTGTTTTTGCTGCTTGTCTCCCCTTGTAGCTTATTTCTTCATTATTGTGTAAATTTAGATCATGAGTTCATGTTTAGCAAAACAGCTGACCTTGTAAGAGGCTTAGGTGTGAACGCTCGTAAGCTTCAGCAGAAATTCCGCAAAGATTTGTTTGTTTCCATCCAATGAGTTACCGCGCGGACCCCTTTTTCTACAAGTGTTGGTCCACTACTCCCTCTAGAGGCTGGGACTCAGACAGGACTGCTTCGCTGCCCCCGATCTGGGATAGTGGCTTTGGGCGGCCTGTGGCCTGGGCAGGATCGTCCACACGTGTGTCCCACGACCCATCTGCCTGCGAACTTCGGTCACCTGGCAGGAAGCTATGATGCCCAGACCTATGGTTAGCTTTGCATCGAGGTGTACTGCGCGGACCGGTTCCACACACACTGCAAGTAAGAGGGCGGCCTGAGTGGAAAGGTAAGAGTTGGGGCAGCTGTGCAGACAAAGAAGGCGCACTTTGGCCTGGGCCTAAATGCTTGTGACACACGACTGGGCCTGCCGGGCTCTGAGGGCCCTGCCGCTGGCCCACTTCAACCCTGCACTTTGTTCAGTCACAGCAGAGATGGCCCCAACCACTCCCTCAGTGAAGGCAGTGTTCCAAACTCCCTCAGCCCCGCCCCCACTCCGCAGGTTACCATGGACTATAGATGCTGCATTCTGAGGCCTGGGCATTCCGAGAATACCAAGGGCAGACATGATGACCTTAAATGATTTCCTCTTGTGTCAATTTTGGTAAACTTTAGGAGCTAGGAAATGGTCCACTTTACACAAATGTTCAAATTTACTGGCATTTCATATATTCTCTGCTATAACATTGTCCTGATTCTTTCTGTATATTCTTTACTTATGTTTTGGTTTTCCTTAATCAAAGTGTGTCTTTTAAATCTTGTCAAAGAATATTCTTTGGACATACTACCTCAACTGAATTTTATACGTTTTCTGTGGTATTAAGTTCTGCTCATGTCTTTATTTATCTTTTTTCTATGTTCTCAGGGTTTATTGTTTTTATCTTCAAATGTCAATTAAAACACTTGGTTATTCATTTTAATAAATCTTTTTACTTATACAGATTTGAATTTTTAAATATTCCAGGTTACTTGTAAGTTTCTATGGGTCAGGTCCTCTACATTGTGGCTGGCCAAAGGCTTAGTTCACTATATAGCAAAGTATATAGTGACCTATTTTCCCCTCGATTTTCTGTGATTTCGTACATCTCACCTTTCTTTGCAGACAAGCCATTTGAAATAACTTTAACTTATTTCACAGCCAATAAGTCTTTGAAATAATGTGTAGTTTTCAGAGAAATCTTCATATATATATTTAGGCAGAAAATCTGACCTGCCATAGTTTTCAAAACAGCATAATTTCACTCTTCTCAATGATGAATCTGTTGTATTACACAACCTTTGAGTATTTAGCTTTAGCAATGACGTACTTTAAAAATGTTTTAGAGATCCTACCAGTCTTTGAAAACATCCTTGTCCTTGTTTCAGTTCCAGTTTTATGTATATTTTCTGCCCTGCCCCTGATTATTCAAACGTCTGATCGATGGCCTAGGGAATCTAATACTGGTATTGATTGTTTTTGCTGAATATCTCCCCCTGTAGCTGATTTCTTCATTATTGTGTAAATTTAGATCATGAGCTCATGTTTAGCTAAACATCTGACTTTGTAAGAGGCTTAGGTGTGAGCACTCGTAAGCTTCATCAGAAAGTCCGCAAAGATTTATTTGTGTCCCTCCAATAAGTTGCCCACGAGGACCCCGTTTTCTACAAGTGTTGGTCCACTACTCCCTCTAGAGGCACGGCCTCAGACATGGCTGCTTTGCGCCCCACGATCTGGGTCAGTGGTAGTGGGCTGCCTGTGGCCCGGGTAGGAGCCTCTCTGCCTGTGTCCCATGGACCTATCTGCCTGCGAACTTCGGTCTCCTGGCAGGAAGCTACAATGCCACAACCTATGGTTAGCTGTGCAGCGAGGTGTACTGCGCAGACAGGTTCCACACACACTTCAAGTAAGAGGGCGGCCTGAGTGGAAAGGTGAGAGTTTGGGCAGCTGTGCAGACAAAGAAGGCGCCCTTTGTCCTGGGCCTAAATTCTTGTGAAATCCCACTGGGCCTGCCGGGCTCTGAGGGCACTGCCCTGGGCCCCCTGCTCCCCTGCCCTTTGTTCAGTCACAGCAGAGATGGCCACACCCACTCTCTCTGTGAGGGCAGTGTTCCAACCTCCCTCAGCCCCGCCCCCTCTCCGCAGGTTAACATGGACTACAGATGCTGCATTCTGAGTCCAGGGCATTCCGAGAATGCCAAGGGCAGACATGATGACCTTAAATGATTTCCTCTTGTGTCAGTTTTGGTAAATTATAGGAGCTAAGAACTGGTCCACTTTACACAAACGTTCAAATTTACTGGCATTTCATATACTCTCTGCTATAACATTGTCCTGATTCTTTCTGTATATTCTTTACTTATGTTTTGGTTTTCCTTAAGCAAAGAATGTCTTTTAAATCTTGTCAAAGAATATTCTTTGGCCTTACTACCACAACTGAATTTTATACGTTTTCTGTCGTATTAAGTTCTGCTCATATCTTTATTTATCTTTTTTCAATGTTCCCAGGGTTTATTGTTTTGATCTTCTGATGTCAATTAAAACACTTGGTTATTCAATTTAATAAATCTTTTTACTTATAAATATTTGAATTTTTAAAGATTCCAGCTTACTTGTAAGTTTCTAAGGGTCAGGTCCTCTACATTGTGGCTGGCCTAAGTCTTAGTTCTCCATATAGCAATGTATATATTGACCTATTTTCCCCTCGACTTTCTGTGATTCCCTACATCTCTCCTTTCTTTGCAGACAAGCCATTTGAAATACCCTTAACTTATTTCACAGCCAATAAGTCTTTGAAATAATGTGTAGTTTTCAGAGAAATCTTCTTATATTTTTAGGCAGAAAATCTGACCTGCCATAGTTTTCAAAACAGCATAATTTCACTCTTCTCAATGATGAATCTGTTGTATTACACAACCTTTGAGTTTTAGCTTTGTCAATGACATGTACTTTAAAAATGTTTTAGAGATCCTACCAGTCTTTGAAAACAACATTGTTCCTTGTTTCAGTTCCAGTTTTATATATATTTTCTGCCTTGCACCTGATTATTCCAAGGTCTGATCGATGTCCTAGGGAATCTAATTCTGGTATTGATTGTTTTTGCTGATTGTCTCCCCCTGTAGCTGATTTCTTCATTATTGTGTAAATTTAGATCATGAGCTCATGTTTAGCTAAACATCTGAGTTTGTAAGAGGCTTAAGTGTGAACACTTGTAAGCTTCATCAGAAAGTCCACAAAGATTTATTTATGTCCCTCCAATGATTTGCCCACGAGGACACCGTTTTCTACAAGGGTTGGTCCACTAATCCCTCTAGAGGCACGGCTTCAGACAGGGCTGATTTGCGCCCCACGACCTGTGGCATTGGAAGTGGGCGGCCTGTGGCCCGGGCAGGAGCCTCTCTGCGTGTGTCCATGGGACCCATCTGCCTGCGAACTTCGGTCACCTGGCAGGAAGCTACGATGCCCAGACCTATGGTTAGCTTTGCATCGAGGTGTACTGCGCGGACCGGTTCCACACACACTTCAAGTAAGAGGGCGGCCTGAGTGGAAAGGTGAGAGTTTGGGCCGCTGTGCAGACAAATATGGCGCACTTTGGCCTGAGCCTAAATGCTTGTGACACACGACTGGGCCTGCCGGGCTCTGAGGGCCCTGCCGTTGGCCCCCTTCTCCCCTGCCTTTTCTTCAATCACAGCAGAGATGGCCCCACCCACTCCCTCAGTGAAGGCAGTGTTCCAAACTCCCTCAGCCACGCCCCCTCTCCGCAGGTTACCATGGACTATAGATGCTGCATTCTGAGGCCAGGGCATTCCGAGAATGCCAAGGGCAGACATGATTACCTTAAATGATTTCCTCTTGTGTCAATTTTGGTAAAATTTAGGAGCTAGGAAATGGTCCACTTTACGCAAATATTCAAATTTACTGGCATTTCATATATTCTCTGCTATAACATTGTCCTGATTCTTTCTGTATATTCTTTACTTATGTTTTGGTTTTCCTTAATCAAAGTGTGTCTTTTAAATCTTGTCAAAGAATATTCTTTGGACTTACTACCTCAACTGAATTTTATACGTTTTCTGTGGTATTAAGTTCTGCTCATATCTTTATTTATCTTTTTTCTATGTTCTCAGGGTTTATTGTTTTGATCTTCTGATGTCAATTAAAACACTTGGTTATTTATTTCAATAAATCTTTTTACTTATACAGATTTGAATTTTTAAAGATTCCAGCTTACTTGTAAGTTTCTAAGGGTCAGGTTCTCTACATTGTGGCTGGCCAAAGGCTTAGTTCACTATATAGCAAAGTATATATTGACCTATTTTCCCCTCGACTTTCTGTGATTTCGTACATCTCACCTTTCTTTGCAGACAAGCCATTTGAAATAACTTTAACTTATTTCACAGCCAATAAGTCTTTGAAATAATGTGTAGTTTTCAGAGAAATCTTCATATATATATTTAGGCAGAAAATCTGACCTGCCATAGTTTTCAAAACAGCATAATTTCACTCTTCTCAATGATGAATCTGTTGTATTACACAACCTTTGAGTATTTAGCTTTATCAATGACATGTACTTTAAAAATGTTTTAGAGATCCTACCAGTCTTTGAAAACATCCTTGTTCCTTGTTTCAGTTCCAGTTTTATGTACATTTTCTGCTCTGCACCTGATTATTCAAACGTCTGATCGATGGCCTAGGGAATCTAATTCTGGTATTGATTGTTTTCGCTGATTGTCTCCCCCTGTAGCTGATTTCTTCATTATTGTGTAAATTTAGATCATGAGCTCATGTTTAGCTAAACATCTGACTTTGTAAGAGGCTTAGGTTTGAACACTCGTAAGCTTCATCAGAAAGTCCGCAAAGATTTATTTGTGTCCCTCCAATGATTTGCCCACGAGGACCCCGTTTACTACAAGGGTTGGTCCACTACTCCCTCTAGAGGCACGGCTTCAGATAGGGCTGATTTGCGCCCCACGATCTGGGGCAGTGGCAGTGGGCGGCCTGTGGCCCGGATAGGAGCATCTCTGCGTGTGTCCCAGGGACCCATCTGCCTGCGAAGTTCGGTCCCCTGGCAGGAAGCTACGATGCCCAGACCTATGGTTAGCTGTGCAGCGAGGTGTACTGCGCGGACAGGTTCCACACACACTTCAAGTAAGAGGGCGGCCTGAGTGGAATGCTGAGAGTTTGGGCAGCTGTGCAGACAAAGAAGGCGCCCTTTGTCCTGGGCCTAAATGCTTGTGACACCCCACTGGGCCTGCCAGGCTCTGAGGGCCCTGCCCTGGGCCCCCTTCACCCCTGCCCTTTGTTCAGTCACAGCAGAGATGGCCACACACACTCCCTCTATGAGGGCAGTGTTCCAACCTCCCTCAGCCCCGCCCCTTCTACGCAGGTTACCATGGACTACCGATGCTGCATTCTAAGTCCAGGGCATTCCGAGAATGCCAAGGGCAGACATGATTACCTTAAATGATTTCCTCTTGTGTCAATTTTGGCAAACTTTAGGAGCTAGG
This sequence comes from Mesoplodon bidens, assembly GCF_964165515.1. Taxonomy (NCBI): domain Eukaryota; kingdom Metazoa; phylum Chordata; class Mammalia; order Artiodactyla; family Ziphiidae; genus Mesoplodon; species Mesoplodon bidens. The sequence goes on from NC_138180.1 coordinate 8,387,043, forward strand.
AAATGGTCCACTTTACACAAATGTTCCAATTGACTGGCATTTCATATATTCTCTGCTATAACATTGTCCTGATTCTTTCTGTATATTCTTTACTTATGTTTTGGTTTTCCTTAATCAAAGTGTGTCTTTTAAATCTTGTCAGAGAATATTCTTTGGACTTACTACCTCAACTGAATTTTATACGTTTTCTGTGGTATTAAGTTCTGCTCATATCTTTATTTATCTTTTTTCTATGTTCTCAGGGTTTATTGTTTTGATCTTCTGATGTCAATTAAAAGACTTGGTTATTCATTTTAATAAATCTTTTTACTTATACAGATTTGAATTTTTAAAGATTCCAGCTTACTTGTAAGTTTCTAAGGGTCAGGTCCTCTACATTGTGGCTGGCCAAAGGCTTAGTTCACAATATAGCAACGTATATATTGACCTATTTTCCCCTCGACTTTCTGTGATTTCCTACATCACACCTTTCTTTGCAGACAAGCCCTTTGAAATAACCTTAACTTATTTCACAGCCAATAAGTCTTTGAAATAATGTGTAGTTTTCAAAGAAATCTTCTTATATATTTAGGCAGAAAATCTGACCTGCCATAGTTTTCAAAACAGCATAATTTCACTCTTCTCAATGATGAATCTGTTGTATTTCACAACCTTTGAGTATTTAGCTTTATCAATGACATGTACTTTAAAAAGGTTTTAGAGATCCTACCAGTCTTTGAAAACATCCTTGTTCCTTGTTTCAGTTCAAGTTTTGTGTATAATTTCTGCCTTGCACCTGATTATTTCAACATCTGATGGTTGGCCTTGGGAATCTAATTCTGGTATTGATTGTTTTTGCTGCTTGTCTCCCCTTGTAGCTGATTTCTTCATTATTGTGTAAATTTAGATCATGAGCTCATGTTTAGCTAAACAGCTGACCTTGTAAGAGGCTTAGGTGTGAACGCTGGTAAGCTTCAGCGGAAAGTCCGCAAAGATTTGATTGTGGCACTCCAATGAGTTACCCGCGCGGACCGCTTTGTCTACAAGTGTTGGTCCACTACTCCCTCTAGAGGCTGGGACTCAGACAGGACTGCTTTGCTGCCCCCCATCTGGGATAGTGGCTTTGGGCGTCCTGTGGCCTGGGCAGGAGGCTCCCCACGTTTGTCCCACGACCCATCTGCCTGCGAACTTCGGTCACCTGGCAGGAAGCTTTGATGCCCAGACCTATGGTTAGCTTTGCATCGAGGTGCACTGCGCGGACAGGTTCCACACACACTTCAAGTAAGAGGGCGGCCTGAGTGGAAAGGTGAGAGTTTGTGCAGATGTGCAGACAAAGATGGCGCACTTTGGACTGGGACTAAATGCTTGTGACACACGACTGGGCCTGCCAGGCTCTGAGGGCCCTGCCGTTGACCCCCTTCTCCCCTGCCCTTTGTTCAGTCACAGCAGAGATGGCCCCACCCACTCCCTCAGTGAAGGCAGTGTTCCAACCTCCCTTAGCCCCTCCCCCTCTCCGCAGGTAACCATGGACTACAGATGCTGCATTCTGAGGCCCGGGCGTTCCGAGAATGCCAAGGGCAGACATGATGACCTTAAATGATTTCCTCTTGTGTCAATTTTGGTAAACTTTAGGAGCTAGGAAATGGTCCACTTTACACAAATGTTCAAATTGACTGGCATTTCATATATTCTCTGCTATAACACTGTCCTGATTCTTTCTGTATATTCTTTACTTATGTTTTGGTTTTCCTTAATCAAAGTGTGTCTTTTAAATCTTGTCAAAGAATATTCTTTGGACTTACTACCTCAACTGAATTTTATACGTTTTCTGTGGTATTAAGTTCAGCTCATATCTTTATTTATCTTTTTTCTATGTTCTCAGGGTTTATTGTTTTGATCTTCTGATGTCAATTAAAACACTTGGTTATTCATTTTAATAAATCTTTTTACTTATACAGATTTGAATTTTTAAATATTCCAGCTTACTTGTAAGTTTCTAAGGGTCAGGTCCTCTACATTGTGGCTGGTCAAAGGCTTAGTTCACAATATAGCAACGTATATATTGACCTATTTTCCCCTCGACTTTCTGTGATTTCGTACATCTCACCTTTCTTTGCAGACAAAACCTTTGAAATAACCTTAACTTATTTCACAGCCAATAACTCTTTGAAATAATGTGTAGTTTTCAGAGAAATCTTCTTATATATTTAGGCAGAAAATCTGACCTGCCATAGTTTTCAAAACAGCATAATTTCACTCTTCTCAGTGATGAATCTGTTGTATTACACAACCTTTGAGTATTTAGTTTTATCAATGACATGTACTTTAAAAAGGTTTTAGAGATCCTACCAGTCTTTGAAAACATCCTTGTTCCTTGTTTCCGTTCCAGTTTTATGTATATTTTCTGCCTTGCACCTGATTATTCCAACGTCTGATCGATGGCCTAGGGAATCTAATTCTGGTATTGATTGTTTTTGCTGATAGTCTCCCCCTGTAGCTTATTTCTTCATTATTGTGTAAATTTAGATCATGAGCTCATGTTTAGCAAAACATCTGACTTTGTAAGAGGCTTAGGTGTGAACACTCGTAAGTTTCATCAGAAAGTCCGCAAAGATTTATTTGTGTCCCTCCAATAAGTTGCCCGCGAGGACCCCGTTTCCTACAAGTGTCGGTCCACTACTCCCTCTAGAGGCACGGCCTCAGACAGGGCTGCTTTGTGCCCCACGATCTGGGGCAGTGGCAGTGGGCGGCCTGTGGCCCGGGCAGGATACTCTCTGCGTGTGTCCCAGGGACCCATCTGCCTGCGAACTTTGGTCACCTGGCAGGAAGCTACCATGCCCAGACCTATGGTTAGCTGTTCAGCGAGGTGTACTGCGCGGACAGGTTCCACACACACTTCAGGTAAGAGGGCGGCCTGAGTGGAAATGTGAGAGTTTGGACAGCTGTGCAGACAAAGAAGGCGCCCTTTGTCCTGGGCCTAAATGCTTGTGACACACGACTGGGCCTGCCGGGCTCTGAGGGCCCTGCCCTGGGCCCCCTACTCCCCTGCCCTTTGTTCAGTCACAGCAGAGATGGCCACACCCACTCCCTATGTGAGGGCAGTGTTCCAACCTCCCTCAGACCCGCCCCTACTCCGCAGGTTACCATGGACTACAGATGCTGCATTCTGAGGCCCGGGCGTTCCGAGAATGCCAAGGGCAGACATGATGACCTTAAATGATTTCCTCTTGTGTCAGTTTTGGTAAACTTTAGGAGCTAGGAACTGGTCCACTTTACACAAATGTTCAAATTGACTGGCATTTCATATATTCTCTGCTATAACATTCTCCTGGTTCTTTCTGTATATTCTTTACTTATGTTTTGGTTTTCCTTAATCAAAGATTGTCTTTTAATTTTGTCAAAGAATATTCTTTGGACTTACTACATCACCTGAATTTTATACGTTTTCTATTGTATTAAGTTCTGCTCATATCTTTATTTATATTTTTTCTATGTTCTCACGTTTATTGTTTTGATATACTGATGTCAATTAAAACACTAGGTTATTCATATTAATAAATCTTTTTACTTATAAAGATTAGAACTTTTCAAGATTCCAGCTTACTTGTAAGTTTCTAAGGGTCAGGTCCTCTACATTGTGGCTGGCCTAAGTCTTAGTTCTCCATATAGCAATGTATATATTGACCTATTTTACCCTCAACTTTCTGTGATTCCCTACATCTCACCTTTCCTTGCAGATAAGCCTTTTGAAATACCCTTAACTTATTTCACAGCCAATAAGTCTTTGAAATAATGTGTATTTTTTAGAGAAATCTTCTTATATAATAATGCAGAAATTCTGACCTGCCATAGTTTTCAAAACAGCCTAATTTCACTCTTCTCAATGATGAATCTGTTGTATTACACAACCATTGAGTATTTAGCTTTATCAATGACATGTACTTTAAAAATGTTTTAGAGATCGTACCACTCTTTGAAAACATCCTTCTTCCTTGTTTCAGATAAAGTTTTGTGTATACTTTCTGCCTTGCACCTGATTATTCCAACATCTGATGGTTGGCCTATGGAATCTAATTCTGGTATTGATTGTTTTTGCTCCTTGTCTCCCCTTGTAGCTGATTTCTTCATTATTGTGTAAATTTAGATCATGAGGTCATGTTTAGCTAAACAGCTGACCCTGTAAGAGGCTTAGGTGTGAACGCTCGTAAGCTACAGCAGAAAGTCCGCAAAGATTTGTTTCTGTCCCTCCAATGAGTTACCCGCGCGGACCCCTTTTTCTACAAGTGTTGGTCCATTACTACCTCTAGAGGCTGGGACTCAGACAGGACTGCTTTGCTGCTCCCGATCTGGGATAGTGGCTTTGGGCGGCCTGTGGCCTGGGCAGGAGGCTCCCCACGTGTGTCCCACGACCCATCTGCCTGTGAACTTCGGTCACATGGCAGGAAGCTATGATGCCCAGACCTATGGTTAGCTTTGAATCGCGGTGTACTGCGCGTACCGGTTCCACACACACTTCAAGTAAGAGGGCGGACTGAGTGGAAAGGTGAGAGTTTGGGCAGCTGTGCAGACAAAGAAGGCGCACTTTGGCCCGGGCCTAAATGCTTGTGACACACGACTGGGCCTGCCGGGCTCTGAGGGCCCTGCCGTTGGCCCACTTCTCCCCTGCCCTTTGTTCAGTCACAGCAGAGATGGCCACACCCTCTCCCTCAGTGAAGGCAGTGTTCCAAACTCCCTCAGCCCCACCCCCTCTCCGCAGGTTACCATGGACTACAGATGCTGCATTCTGAGTCCAGGGCATTCCGAGAATGCCAAGGGCAGACATGATGACCTTAAATGATTTCCTCTTGTGTCAATTTTGGTAATCTTTAGGAGCTAGGAAATGGTCCACTTTACACAAATGTTCAAATTGACTGGCATTTCATATATTCTCTGCTATAACATTGTCCTGATTCTTTCTGTATATTCTTTACTTATGTTTTGGTTTTCTTTAATCAAAGTGTGTCTTTTAAATCTTGTCAAAGAATATTCTTTGGACTTACTACGTCAACTGAATTTTATACGTTTTCTGTGGCATTAATTTCTGCTCATATCTTTATTTATCTTTTTTCTATGTTCTCAGGGTTTATTGTTTTGATCTTCTGATGTCAATTAAAAGACTTGGTTATTCATTTTAATATATCTTTTTACTTATACATATTTGAATTTTTAAAGATTTCAGCTTACTTGTAAGTTTCTAAGGGTCAGGTCCTCTACATTGTGGCTGGCCAAAGGCTTAGTTCTCAATATAGCAAAGTATATATTGACCTATTTTCCCCTCGAATTTCTGTGATTTCCTACATCTCACCTTTCTTTGCAGACAAGCCCTTTGAAATAACCTTAACTTATTTCACAGCCAATAACTCTTTGAAATAATGTGTAGTTTTCAGAGAAATCTTCATATATATATTTAGGCAGAAAATCTCAACTGCCATAGTTTTCAAAACAGCATAATTTCACTCTTCTCAATGATGAATCTGTTGTATTACACAACCTTTGAGTATTTAGCTTTATCAATGACATGTACTTTAAAAAGGTTTTAGAGATCCTACCACTCTTTGAAAACATTCTTGTTCCTTGTTTCAGTTCCAGTTTTATGTATATTTTCTGCCTTGCACCTGATTATTCCAACGTCTGATCAATGGCCTAGGGAATCTAATTCTGGTATTGACTGTTTTTGCTGATTGTCTCCCCCTGTAGCTGATTTCTTCATTATTGTGTAAATTTAGATCATGAGCTCATGTTTAGCTAAACATCTGACTGTAAGAGGCTTAGGTGTGAACACTCGTAAGTTTCATCAGAATGTCCACAAAGATTTATTTGTGTCCCTCCAATGAGTTGCCCGCGAGGACCCCGTTTCCTACAAGTGTTGGTCCACTACTCCCTCTAGAGGTACGGCCTCAGACAGGGCTGCTTTGTGCCCCACGATCTGGGGCAGTGGCAGTGGGCGGCCTGTGGCCCGGGCAGGAGCCTCTCTGCGTGTGTCCCAGGGACCCATCTGCCTGCGAAGTTCGGTCCCCTGGCAGGAAGCTACCATGCCCAGACCTATGGTTAGCTGTTCAGCGAGGTGTACTGCGCGGACAGGTTCCACACACACTTCAGGTAAGAGGGCGGCCTGAGTGGAAAGGTGAGAGTTTGGGCAGCTGTGCAGAAAAAGAAGGCGCCCTTTGTCCTGGGCCTAAATGCTTGTGACACACGACTGGTCCTGCCCGGCTCTGAGGGCCCTGCCCTGGGCTCCCTTCTCCCCTGCCCTTTGTTCAGTCACAGCAGAGATGGCCACACCCACTCCCTTTGTGAGGGCAGTGTTCCAACCTCCCTCAGCCCCGCCCCTTCTCCGCAGGTTACCATGGACTACACTTGCTGCATTCTGAGACCAGAGCATTCCGAGAATGCCAAAGGCAGACATGATGATCTTAAATGATTTCCTCTTGTGTCAGTTTTGGTAAACTTTAGGAGCTAGGAACTAGTCCACTTTACACAAATGTTCAAATTGACTGGCATTTCATATATTCTCTGCTATAACATTCTCCTGGTTCTATCTGTATATTCTTTACTTATGTTTTGGTTTTCCTTAATCAAAGTTTGTCTTTTAATTTTGTCAAAGAATATTCTTTGGACTTACTACATCACCTGAATTTTATACGTTTTCTATTGTATTAAGTTCTGCTCATATCTTTATTTATATTTTTTCTATGTTCTCAGGTTTATTGTTTGATATACAGATGTCAATTAAAACACTTGGTTATTCATGTTAATCAATCTTTTTACTTATAAAGATTTGAACTTTTCAAGATTCCAGCTTACTTGTAAGTTTCTAAGGGTCAGGTCCTCTACATTGTGGCTGGCCTAAGTCTTAGTTCTCCATATAGCAATGTATATATTGACCTATTTTACCCTCAACTTTCTGTGATTCCCTACATCTCACCTTTCCTTGCAGACAAGGCATTTGAAATACCCTTAACTTATTTCACAGCCAATAAGTCTTTGAAATAATGTGTATTTTTTAGAGAAATCTTCTTATATAATAATGCAGAAATTCTGACCTGCCATAGTTTTCAAAACAGCCTAATTTCACTCTTCTCAATGATGAATCTGTTGTATTACACAACCATTGAGTATTTAGCTTTATCAATGACATGTACTTTAAAAATGTTTTAGAGATCGTACCAGTCTTTGAAAACATCCTTGTTCCTTGTTTCAGTTCAAGTTTTGTGTATACTTTCTGCCTTGCACCTGATTATTCCAACATCTGATGGTTGGCCTAGGGAATCTAATTCTGGTATTGATTGTTTTTGCTGCTTGTCTCCCCTTGTAGTTTATTTCTTCATTATTGTGTAAATTTAGATCATGAGCTCATGTTTAGCTAAACAGCTGACCCTGTAAGAGGCTTAGGTGTGAACGCTGTAATCTTCAGCAGAAAGTCCGCAAAGATTTTTTGTGGCCCTCCAATGAGTTACCCGCGCGGACCCCTTTGTCTACAAGTGTTGGTCCACTACTCCCTCTAGAGGCTGGGACTCAGACAGGACTGCTTTGCTGCCCCCGATCTCGGATAGTGGCTTTGGGCGGCCTGTGGCCTGGGCAGGAGGCTCCCCACGTGTGTCCCACGACCCATCTGCCTGCGAACTTCGGTCACCTGGCAGGAAGCTATGATGCCCAGACCTATGGTTAGCTTTGCATCGAGGTGCACTGCACGGAACGGTTCCACACACACTTCAAGTAAGAGGGCGGCCTGAGTGGAAAGGTGAGAGTTTGTGCAGCTGTGCAGACAAAGAAGGCGCCCTTTGGCCTGGGCCTAAATGCTTGTGACACAACTGGGCCTGCCGGGCTCTGAGGGCCCTGCCGTTGGCCCCCTTCTCCCCTGCCCTTTGTTCAGTCACAGCAGTGATGGCCCCACCCACTCCCTCAGTGAAGGCAGTGTTCCAACCTCCCTCAGCCCCGCCCCCTTTCCGCAGGTTACGATGGAATACAGATGCTGCATTCTGAGGCCAGGGCGTTCCGAGAATTCCAAGGGCAGACATGATGACCTTAAATGATTTCCTCTTGTGTCAATTTTGGTAAACTTTAGGAGCTAGGAAATGGTCCACTTTACACAAATGTTCAAATTTACTGGCAGTTCATATATTCTCTGCTATAACATTGTCCTGATTCTTTCTGTATATTCTTTACTTATGTTTTGGTTTTCTTTAATCAGAGTGTGTCTTTTAAATCTTGTCAAAGAATATTCTTTGGACTTACTACCTCAACTGAATTTTATACGTTTTCTGTGGTATTAAGTTCTGCTCATATCTTTATTTATCTTTTTTCTATGTTCTCAGTGTTTATTGTTTTGATCTTCTGATGTCAATTAAAACACTTGGTTATTCATTTTAATAAATCTTTTTAATTATAGAGATTTGAATTTTTAAAGATTCCAGCTTACTTGTAAGTTTCTAAGGGTCAGGTCCTCTACATTGTGGTTGGCCAAAGGCTTAGTTCACAATATAGCAACGTATACATTGACCTATTTTCCCCTCGACTTTCTGTGATTTCCTACATCTCACCTTTCTTTGCAGACAAGCGCTTTGAAATAACCTTAACTTATTTCACAGCCAATAAGTTTTTGAAATAATGTGTAGTTTTCACAGAAATCTTCTTATATATTTAGGCAGAAAATCTGACCTGCCATAGTTTTCAAAACAGCATAATTTCACTCTTCTCAGTGATGAATCTGTTGTATTACACAACCTTTGAGTATTTAGCTTTCTCAATGACATGTACTTTAAAAAGGTTTTAGAGATCCTACCAGTCTTTGAAAACATCCTTGTTCCTTGTTTCAGTTCAAGTTTTGTGTATAATTTCTGCCTTGCACCTGATTATTTCAACATCTGATGGTTGGCCTAGGGAATCTAATTCTGGTATTGATTGTGTTTGCTGCTTGTCTCCCCTTGTAGCTGATTTCTTCATTATTGTGTAAATTTAGATCATGAGTTCATGTTTAGCTAAACAGCTGACCTTGTAAGAGGCTTAGGTGTGAACGCTGTAAGCTTCAGCAGAAAGTTTGCAAAGATTTTTTTGTGGCCCTCCAATGAGTTACCCGCGCGGACCGCTTTGTCTACAAGTGTTGGTCCACTACTCCCTCTAGAGGCTGGGACTCAGACAGGACTGCTTTGCTGCCCCCGATCTCGGATAGTGGCTTTGGGCGGCCTGTGGCCTGGGCAGGAGGCTCCCCACGTGTGTCCCACGACCCATCTGCCTGCGAACATCGGTCACCTGGCAGGAAGCTATGATGCCCAGACCTATGGTTAGCTTTGCATCGAGGTGCACTGCGCGGACCGGTTCCACACACACTTCAAGTAAGAGGGCGGCCTGAGTGGAAAGGTGAGAGTTTGTGCAGATGTGCAGACAAAGATGGCGCACTTTGGACTGGGACTAAATGCTTGTGACACACGACTGGGCCTGCCAGGCTCTGAGGGACCTGCCGTTGGCCCCCTTCTCCCCTGCTCTTTGTTCAGTCACAGCAGAGATGGCCCCACCCACTCCCTCAGTGAAGGCAGTGTTCCAACCTCCCTTAGCCCCGCCCCCTCTCCGCAGGTTACCATGGACTACAGATGCTGCATTCTGAGGCCGGGGCGTTCCGAGAATGCCAAGGGCAGACATGATGACCTTAAATGATTTCCTCTTGTGTCAATTTTGGTAAACTTTAGGAGCTAGGAAATGGTCCACTTTACACAAATGTTCAAATTGACTGGCATTTCATATATTCTCTGCTATAACACTGTCCTGATTCTTTCTGTATATTCTTTACTTATGTTTTGGTTTTCCTTAATCAAAGTTTGTCTTTTAATTTTGTCAAAGAATATTCTTTGGACTTAATACCTCAACTGTATTTTATACGTTTTCTGTGGTATTAAGTTCTGCTCATATCTTTATTTATCTTTTTTCTATGTTCTCAGGGTTTATTGTTTTGATCTTCTGATGTCAATTAAAACACTTGGTTATTCATTTTAATAAATCTTTTTACTTATACAGATTTGAATTTTTAAATATTCCAGCTTACTTGTAAGTTTCTAAGGGTCAGGTCCTCTACATTGTGGCTGGTCAAAGGCTTAGTTCACAATATAGCAACATATATATTGACCTATTTTCCCCTCGACTTTCTGTGATTTCCTACATCTCACCTTTCTTTGCAGACAAAACCTTTGAAATAACCTTAACTTATTTCACAGCCAATAACTCTTTGAAATAATGTGTAGTTTTCAGAGAAATCTTCTTATATATTTAGGCAGAAAATCTGACCTGCCATAGTTTTCAAAACAGCATAATTTCACTCTTCTCAGTGATGAATCTGTTGTATTACACAACTTTGAGTATTTAGTTTTATCAATGACATGTACTTTAAAAAGGTTTTAGAGATCCTACCAGTCTTTGAAAACATCCTTGTTCCTTGTTTCCGTTCCAGTTTTATGTATATTTTCTGCCTTGCACCTGATTATTAGAACATCTGATCGATGGCGTAGGGAATCTAATTCTGGTATTGATTGTTTTTGCTGATAGTCTCCCCCTGTAGCTTATTTCTTCATTATTGTGTAAATATAGATCATGAGCTCATGTTTAGCAAAACATCTGACTTTGTAAGAGGCTTAGGTGTGAACACTCGTAAGTTTCATCAGAAAGTCCGCAAAGATTTATTTGTGTCCCTCCAATGAGTTGCCCGCGAGGACCCCGTTTCCTACAAGTGTCGGTCCACTACTCCCTCTAGAGGCACGGCCTCAGACAGGGCTGCTTTGTGCCCCACGATCTGGGGCAGTGGCAGTGGGCGGCCTGTGGCCCGGGCAGGATACTCACTGCGTGTGTCCCAGGGACCCATCTGCCTGCGAACTTCGGTCAACTGGCAGGAAGCTACCATGCCCAGACCTATGGTTAGCTGTTCAGCGAGGTGTACTGCGCGGACAGGTTCCACACACACTTCAGGTAAGAGGGCGGCCTGAGTGGAAAGGTGAGAGTTTGGGCAGCTGTGCAGACAAAGAAGGCGCCCTTTGTCCTGGGCCTAAATGCTTGTGACACACGACTGGGCCTGCCGGGCTCTGAGGGCCCTGCCCTGGGCCCCCTACTCCCCTGCCCTTTGTTCAGTCACAGCAGAGATGGCCACACGCACTCCCTCTGTGAGGGCAGTGTTCCAACCTCCCTCAGACCCGCCCCTTCACCGCAGGTTACCATGGACTACAGATGCTCCATTCTGAGGCCAGGGAATTCCGAGAATGCCAAGGGCAGACATGATGACCTTAAATGATTTCCTCTTGTGTCAGTTTTGGTAAACTTTAGGAGCTAGGAACTGGTCCACTTTACACAAATGTTCAAATTGACTGGCATTTCATATATTCTCTGCTATAACATTCTCCTGGTTCTTTCTGTATATTCTTTACTTATGTTTTGGTTTTCCTTAATCAAAGTTTGTCTTTTAATTTTGTCAAAGAATATTCTTTGGACTTACTACATCACCTGAATTTTATACGTTTTCTATTGTATTAAGTTCTGCTCATATCTTTATTTATATTTTTTCTATGTTCTCAGGTTTATTGTTTTGATATACTGATGTCAATTAAAACACTAGGTTATTCATATTAATAAATCTTTTTACTTATAAAGATTTGAACTTTTCAAGATTCCAGCTTACTTGTAAGTTTCTAAGGGTCAGGTCCTCTACATTGTGGCTGGCCTAAGTCTTAGTTCTCCATATTGCAATGTATATATTGACCTATTTTACCCTCAACTTTCTGTGATTCCCTACATCTCACCTTTCCTTGCAGACAAGCCATTTGAAATACCCTTAACTTATTTCACAGCCAATAACTCTTTGAAATAATGTGTAGTTTTCAGAGAAATCTTCTTATATATTTAGGCAGAAAATCTGACCTGCCATAGTTTTCAAAACAGCATAATTTCACTCTTCTCAGTGATGAATCTGTTGTATTACACAACCTTTGAGTATTTAGTTTTATTAATGACATGTACTTTAAAAAGGTTTTAGAGATCCTACCAGTCTTTGAAAACATCCTTGTTCCTTGTTTCCGTTCCAGTTTTATGTATATTTTCTGCCTTGCACCTGATTATTCCAACGTCTGATCGATGGCCTCGGGAATCTAATTCTGGTATTGATTGTTTTTGCTGATAGTCTCCCCCTGTAGCTTATTTCTTCATTATTGTGTAAATTTAGATCATGAGCTCATGTTTAGCAAAACATCTGACTTTGTAAGAGGCTTAGGTGTGAACACTCGTAAGTTTCATCAGAAAGTCCGCAAAGATTTATTTGTGTCCCTCCAATAAGTTGCCCGCGAGGACCCCGTTTCCTACAAGTGTCGGTCCACTACTCCCTCTAGAGGCACGGCCTCAGACAGGGCTGCTTTGTGCCCCACGATCTGGGGCAGTGGCAGTGGGAGGCCTGTGGCCCGGGCAGGATCCTCTCTGCGTGTGTCCCAGGGACCCATCTGCCTGCGAACTTCGGTCACCCGGCAGGAAGCTACCATGCCCAGACCTATGGTTAGCTGTTCAGCGAGGTGTACTGCGCGGACAGGTTCCACACACACTTCAGGTAAGAGGGCGGCCTGAGTGGAAATGTGAGAGTTTGGACAGCTGTGCAGACAAAGAAGGCGCCCTTTGTCCTGGGCCTAAATGCTTGTGACACACGACTGGGCCTGCCGGGCTCTGAGGGCCCTGCCCTGGGCCCCCTACTCCCCTGCCCTTTGTTCAGTCACAGCAGAGATGGCCACACCCACTCCCTATGTGAGGGCAGTGTTCCAACCTCCCTCAGACCCGCCCCTACTCCGCAGGTTACCATGGACTACAGATGCTGCATTCTGAGGCCCGGGCGTTCCGAGAATGCCAAGGGCAGACATGATGACCTTAAATGATTTCCTCTTGTGTCAGTTTTGGTAAACTTTAGGAGCTAGGAACTGGTCCACTTTACACAAATGTTCAAATTGACTGGCATTTCATATATTCTCTGCTATAACATTCTCCTGGTTCTTTCTGTATATTCTTTACTTATGTTTTGGTTTTCCTTAATCAAAGTTTGTCTTTTAATTTTGTCAAAGAATATTCTTTGGACTTACTACATCACCTGAATTTTATACGTTTTCTATTGTATTAAGTTCTGCTCATATCTTTATTTATATTTTTTCTATGTTCTCACGTTTATTGTTTTGATATACTGATGTCAATTAAAACACTAGGTTATTCATATTAATAAATCTTTTTACTTATAAAGATTAGAACTTTTCAAGATTCCAGCTTACTTGTAAGTTTCTAAGGGTCAGGTCCTCTACATTGTGGCTGGCCTAAGTCTTAGTTCTCCATATAGCAATGTATATATTGACCTATTTTACCCTCAACTTTCTGTGATTCCCTACATCTCACCTTTCCTTGCAGATAAGCCTTTTGAAATACCCTTAACTTATTTCACAGCCAATAAGTCTTTGAAATAATGTGTATTTTTTAGAGAAATCTTCTTATATAATAATGCAGAAATTCTGACCTGCCATAGTTTTCAAAACAGCCTAATTTCACTCTTCTCAATGATGAATCTGTTGTATTACACAACCATTGAGTATTTAGCTTTATCAATGACATGTACTTTAAAAATGTTTTAGAGATCGTACCACTCTTTGAAAACATCCTTCTTCCTTGTTTCAGATAAAGTTTTGTGTATACTTTCTGCCTTGCACCTTATTATTCCAACATCTGATGGTTGGCCTATGGAATCTAATTCTGGTATTGATTGTTTTTGCTCCTTGTCTCCCCTTGTAGCTGATTTCTTCATTATTGTGTAAATTTAGATCATGAGGTCATGTTTAGCTAAACAGCTGACCCTGTAAGAGGCTTAGGTGTGAACGCTCGTAAGCTACAGCAGAAAGTCCGCAAAGATTTGTTTCTGTCCCTCGAATGAGTTACCCGCGCGGACCCCTTTTTCTACAAGTGTTGGTCCATTACTCCCTCTAGAGGCTGGGACTCAGACAGGACTGCTTTGCTGCTCCCGATCTGGGATAGTGGCTTTGGGCGGCCTGTGGCCTGGGCAGGAGGCTCCCCACGTGTGTCCCACGACCCATCTGCCTGTGAACTTCGGTCACATGGCAGGAAGCTATGATGCCCAGACCTATGGTTAGCTTTGAATCGCGGTGTACTGCGCGTACCGGTTCCACACACACTTCAAGTAAGAGGGCGGCCTGAGTGGAAAGGTGAGAGTTTGGGCAGCTGTGCAGACAAAGAAGGCGCACTTTGGCCCGGGCCTAAATGCTTGTGACACACGACTGGGCCTGCCGGGCTCTGAGGGCCCTGCCGTTGGCCCACTTCTCCCCTGCCCTTTGTTCAGTCACAGCAGAGATGGCCACACCCTCTCCCTCAGTGAAGGCAGTGTTCCAAACTCCCTCAGCCCCGCCCCCTCTCCGCAGGTTACCATGGACTACAGATGCTGCATTCTGAGTCCAGGGCATTCCGAGAATGCCAAGGGCAGACATGATGACCTTAAATGATTTCCTCTTGTGTCAATTTTTGTAATCTTTAGGAGCTAGGAAATGGTCCACTTTACACAAATGTTCAAATTGACTGGCATTTCATATATTCTCTGCTATAACATTGTCCTGATTCTTTCTGTATATTCTTTACTTATGTTTTGGTTTTCTTTAATCAAAGTGTGTCTTTTAAATCTTTTCAAAGAATATTCTTTGGACTTACTACGTCAACTGAATTTTATACGTTTTCTGTGGCATTAATTTCTGCTCATATCTTTATTTATCTTTTTTCTATGTTCTCAGGGTTTATTGTTTTGATCTTCTGATGTCAATTAAAAGACTTGGTTATTCATTTTAATATATCTTTTTACTTATACATATTTGAATTTTTAAAGATTTCAGCTTACTTGTAAGTTTCTAAGGGTCAGGTCCTCTACATTGTGGCTGGCCAAAGGCTTAGTTCTCAATATAGCAAAGTATATATTGACCTATTTTCCCCTCGAATTTCTGTGATTTCCTACATCTCACCTTTCTTTGCAGACAAGCCCTTTGAAATAACCTTAACTTATTTCACAGCCAATAACTCTTTGAAATAATGTGTAGTTTTCAGAGAAATCTTCATATATATATTTAGGCAGAAAATCTCAACTGCCATAGTTTTCAAAACAGCATAATTTCACTCTTCTCAATGATGAATCTGTTGTATTACACAACCTTTGAGTATTTAGCTTTATCAATGACATGTACTTTAAAAAGGTTTTAGAGATCCTACCACTCTTTGAAAACATTCTTGTTCCTTGTTTCAGTTCCAGTTTTATGTATATTTTCTGCCTTGCACCTGATTATTCCAACGTCTGATCAATGGCCTAGGGAATCTAATTCTGGTATTGACTGTTTTTGCTGATTGTCTCCCCCTGTAGCTGATTTCTTCATTATTGTGTAAATTTAGATCATGAGCTCATGTTTAGCTAAACATCTGACTGTAAGAGGCTTAGGTGTGAACACTCGTAAGTTTCATCAGAATGTCCACAAAGATTTATTTGTGTCCCTCCAATGAGTTGCCCGCGAGGAACCCGTTTCCTACAAGTGTTGGTCCACTACTCCCTCTAGAGGTACGGCCTCAGACAGGGCTGCTTTGTGACCCACGATCTGTGGCAGTGGCAGTGGGCGGCCTGTGGCCCGGGCAGGAGCCTCTCTGCGTGTGTCCCAGGGACCCATCTGCCTGCGAAGTTCGGTCCCCTGGCAGGAAGCTACCATGCCCAGACCTATGGTTAGCTGTTCAGCGAGGTGTACTGCGCGGACAGGTTCCACACACACTTCAGGTAAGAGGGCGGCCTGAGTGGAAAGGTGAGAGTTTGGGCAGCTGTGCAGAAAAAGAAGGCGCCCTTTGTCCTGGGCCTAAATGCTTGTGACACACGACTGGGCCTGCCCGGCTCTGAGGGCCCTGCCCTGGGCTCCCTTCTCCCCTGCCCTTTGTTCAGTCACAGCAGAGATGGCCACACCCACTCCCTCTGTGAGGGCAGTGTTCCAACCTCCCTCAGCCCCGCCCCTTCTCCGCAGGTTACCATGGACTACACTTGCTGCATTCTGAGACCAGAGCATTCCGAGAATGCCAAAGGCAGACATGATGATCTTAAATGATTTCCTCTTGTGTCAGTTTTGGTAAACTTTAGGAGCTAGGAACTAGTCCACTTTACACAAATGTTCAAATTGACTGGCATTTCATATATTCTCTGCTATAACATTCTCCTGGTTCTATCTGTATATTCTTTACTTATGTTTTGGTTTTCCTTAATCAAAGTTTGTCTTTTAATTTTGTCAAAGAATATTCTTTGGACTTACTACATCACCTGAATTTTATACGTTTTCTATTGTATTAAGTTCTGCTCATATCTTTATTTATATTTTTTCTATGTTCTCAGGTTTATTGTTTGATATACAGATGTCAATTAAAACACTTGGTTATTCATGTTAATCAATCTTTTTACTTATAAAGATTTGAACTTTTCAAGATTCCAGCTTACTTGTAAGTTTCTAAGGGTCAGGTCCTCTACATTGTGGCTGGCCTAAGTCTTAGTTCTCCATATAGCAATGTATATATTGACCTATTTTACCCTCAACTTTCTGTGATTCCCTACATCTCACCTTTCCTTGCAGACAAGCCATTTGAAATACCCTTAACTTATTTCACAGCCAATAAGTCTTTGAAATAATGTGTAATTTTTAGAGAAATCTTCTTATATAATAATGCAGAAATTCTGACCTGCCATAGTTTTCAAAACAGCCTAATTTCACTCTTCTCAATGATGAATCTGTTGTATTACACAACCATTGAGTATTTAGCTTTATCAATGACATGTACTTTAAAAATGTTTTAGAGATCGTACCAGTCTTTGAAAACATCCTTGTTCCTTGTTTCAGTTCAAGTTTTGTGTATACTTTCTGCCTTGCACCTGATTATTCCAACATCTGATGGTTGGCCTAGGGAATCTAATTCTGGTATTGATTGTTTTTGCTGCTTGTCTCCCCTTGTTGTTTATTTCTTCATTATTGTGTAAATTTAGATCATGAGCTCATGTTTAGCTAAACAGCTGACCCTGTAAGAGGCTTAGGTGTGAACGCTGTAAGCTTCAGCAGAAAGTTTGCAAAGATTTTTATGTGGCCCTCCAATGAGTTACCCGCGCGGACCGCTTTGTCTACAAGTGTTGGTCCACTACTCCCTCTAGAGGCTGGGACTCAGACAGGACTGCTTTGCTGCCCCCGATCTCGGATAGTGGCTTTGGGCGGCCTGTGGCCTGGGCAGGAGGCTCCCCACGTGTGTCCCACGACCCATCTGCCTGCGAACATCGGTCACCTGGCAGGAAGCTATGATGCCCAGACCTATGGTTAGCTTTGCATCGAGGTGCACTGCGCGGAACGGTTCCACACCCACTTCAAGTAAGAGGGCGGCCTGAGTGGAAAGGTGAGAGTTTGTGCAGCTGTGCAGACAAAGAAGGCGCCCTTTGTCCTGGGCCTAAATGCTTGTGACACACGACTGGGCCTGCCGGGCTCTGAGGGCCCTGCTGTTGGCCCCCTTCTCCCCTGCCCTTTGTTCAGTCACAGCAGAGATGGCCCCACCCAATCCCTCAGTGAAGGCAGTGTTCCAACCTCCCTCAGGCCCGCCCCCTTTCCGCAGGTTACCATGGAATACAGATGCTGCATTCTGAGGCCAGGGCGTTCCGAGAATTCCAAGGGCAGACATGATGACCTTAAATGATTTCCTCTTGTGTCAATTTTGGTAAACTTTAGGAGCTAGGAAATGGTCCACTTTACACAAATGTTCAAATTTACTGGCATTTCATATATTCTCTGCTATAACATTGTCCTGATTCTTTCTGTATATTCTTTACTTATGTTTTGGTTTTCTTTAATCAAAGTGTGTCTTTTAAATCTTGTCAAAGAATATTCTTTGGACTTACTACGTCAACTGAATTTTATACGTTTTCTGTGGCATTAAGTTCTGCTCATATCTTTATTTATCTTTTTTCTATGTTCTCAGGGTTTATTGTTTTGATCTTCTGATGTCAATTAAAACACTTGGTTATTCATTTTAATAAATCTTTTTACTTATAGAGATTTGAATTTTTAAAGATTCCAGCTTACTTGTAAGTTTCTAAGGGTCAGGTCCTCTACATTGTGGTTGGCCAAAGGCTTAGTTCACAATATAGCAACGTATACATTGACCTATTTTCCCCTCGACTTTCTGTGATTTCCTACATCTCACCTTTCTTTGCAGACAAGCGCTTTGAAATAACCTTAACTTATTTCACAGCCAATAAGTCTTTGAAATAATGTGTAGTTTTCACAGAAATCTTCTTATATATTTAGGCAGAAAATCTGACCTGCCATAGTTTTCAAACAGCATAATTTCACTCTTCTCAGTGATGAATCTGTTGTATTACACAACCTTTGAGTATTTAGCTTTCTCAATGACATGTACTTTAAAAAGGTTTTAGAGATCCTACCAGTCTTTGAAAACATCCTTGTTCCTTGTTTCAGTTCAAGTTTTGTGTATAATTTCTGCCTTGCACCTGATTATTTCAACATCTGATGGTTGGCCTAGGGAATCTAATTCTGGTATTGATTGTTTTTGCTGCTTGTCTCCCCTTGTAGCTGATTTCTTCATTATTGTGTAAATTTAGATCATGAGTTCATGTTTAGCTAAACAGCTGACCTTGTAAGAGGCTTAGGTGTGAACGCTGGTAAGCTTCAGCGGAAAGTCCGCAAAGAATTGATTGTGGACCTCCAATGAGTTACTCGCGCGGACCCCTTTGTCTACAAGTGTTGGTCCACTACTCCCTCTAGAGTCTGGGACACAGACAGGACTGCTTTGCTGCCCCCCATCTGGGATAGTGGCTTTGGGCGGCCTGTGGCCTGGGCAGGAGGCTCCCCACGTGTGTCCCACGACCCATCTGCCTGCGAACTTCAGTCACCTGGCAGGAAGCTATGATGCCCAGACATATGGTTAGCTTTGCATCGAGGTGCATTGCGCGGACCGGTTCCACACACACTTCAAGTAAGAGGGCGGCCTGAGTGGAAAGGTGAGAGTTTGTGCAGATGTGCAGACAAAGATGGCGCACTTTGGACTGGGACTAAATGCTTGTGACACACGACTGGGCCTGCCAGGCTCTGAGGGACCTGCCGTTGGCCCCCTTCTCCCCTGCCCTTTGTTCAGTCACAGCAGAGATGGCCCCACCCACTCCCTCAGTGAAGGCAGTGTTCCAACCTCCCTTAGCCCCGCCCCCTCTCCGAAGGTTACCATGGACTACAGATGCTGCATTCTGAGGCCGGGGCGTTCCGAGAATGCCAAGGGCAGACATGATGACCTTAAATGATTTCCTCTTGTGTCAATTTTGGTAAACTTTAGGAGCTAGGAAATGGTCCACTTTACACAAATGTTCAAATTGACTGGCATTTCATATATTCTCTGCTATAACACTGTCCTGATTCTTTCTGTATATTCTTTACTTATGTTTTGGTTTTCCTTAATCAAAGTGTGTCTTTTAAATCTTGTCAAAGAATATTCTTTGGACTTAATACCTCAACTGAATTTTATACGTTTTCTGTGGTATTAAGTTCTGCTCATATCTTTATTTATCTTTTTTCTATGTTCTCAGGGTTTATTGTTTTGATCTTCTGATGTCAATTAAAACACTTGGTTATTCATTTTAATAAATCTTTTTACTTATACAGATTTGAATTTTTAAATATTCCAGCTTACTTGTAAGTTTCTAAGGGTCAGGTCCTCTACATTGTGGCTGGTCAAAGGCTTAGTTCACAATATAGCAACATATATATTGACCTATTTTCCCCTCGACTTTCTGTGATTTCCTACATCTCACCTTTCTTTGCAGACAAAACCTTTGAAATAACCTTAACTTATTTCACAGCCAATAACTCTTTGAACTAATGTGTAGTTTTCAGAGAAATCTTCTTATATATTTAGGCAGAAAATCTGACCTGCCATAGTTTTCAAAACAGCATAATTTCACTCTTCTCAGTGATGAATCTGTTGTATTACACAACCTTTGAGTATTTAGTTTTATCAATGACATGTACTTTAAAAAGGTTTTAGAGATCCTACCAGTCTTTGAAAACATCCTTGTTCCTTGTTTCCGTTCCAGTTTTATGTATATTTTCTGCCTTGCACCTGATTATTCCAACGTCTGATCGATGGCGTACGGAATCTAATTCTGGTATTGATTGTTTTTGCTGATAGTCTCCCCCTGTAGTTTATTTCTTCATTATTGTGTAAATATAGATCATGAGCTCATGTTTAGCAAAACATCTGACTTTGTAAGAGGCTTAGGTGTGAACACTCGTAAGTTTCATCAGAAAGTCGGCAAAGATTTATTTGTGTCCCTCCAATGAGTTGCCCGCGAGGACCCCGTTTCCTACAAGTGTCGGTCCACTACTCCCTCTAGAGGCACGGCCTCAGACAGGGCTGCTTTGTGCCCCACGATCTGGGGCAGTGGCAGTGGGCGGCCTGTGGCCCGGGCAGGATACTCACTGCGTGTGTCCCAGGGACCCATCTGCCTGCGAACTTCGGTCACCTGGCAGGAAGCTACCATGCCCAGACCTATGGTTAGCTGTTCAGCGAGGTGTACTGCGCGGACAGGTTCCACACACACTTCAGGTAAGAGGGCGGCCTGAGTGGAAAGGTGAGAGTTTGGGCAGCTGTGCAGACAAAGAAGGCGCCCTTTGTCCTGGGCCTAAATGCTTGTGACACACGACTGGGCCTGCCGGGCTCTGAGGGCCCTGCCCTGGGCCCCCTACTCCCCTGCCCTTTGTTCAGTCACAGCAGAGATGGCCACACCCACTCCCTCTGTGAGGGCAGTGTTCCAACCTCCCTCAGACCCGCCACTTCTCCGCAGGTTACCATGGACTACAGATGCTCCATTCTGAGGCCAGGGAATTCCGAGAATGCCAAGGGCAGACATGATGACCTTAAATGATTTCCTCTTGTGTCAGTTTTGGTAAACTTTAGGAGCTAGGAACTGGTCCACTTTACACAAATGTTCAAATTGACTGGCATTTCATATATTCTCTGCTATAACATTCTCCTGGTTCTTTCTGTATATTCTTTACTTATGTTTTGGTTTTCCTTAATCAAAGTTTGTCTTTTAATTTTGTCAAAGAATATTCTTTGGACTTACTACATCACCTGAATTTTATACGTTTTCTATTGTATTAAGTTCTGCTCATATCTTTATTTATATTTTTTCTATGTTCTCAGGTTTATTGTTTTGATATACTGATGTCAATTAAAACACTAGGTTATTCATATTAATAAATCTTTTTACTTATAAAGATTTGAACTTTTCAAGATTCCAGCTTACTTGTAAGTTTCTAAGGGTCAGGTCCTCTACATTGTGGCTGGCCTAAGTCTTAGTTCTCCATATTGCAATGTATATATTGACCTATTTTACCCTCAAATTTCTGTGATTCCCTACATCTCACCTTTCCTTGCAGACAAGCCATTTGAAATACCCTTAACTTATTTCACAGCCAAAAGTCTTTGAAATAATGTGTATTTTTTAGAGAAATCTTCTTATATAATAATGCAGAAATTCTGACCTGCCATAGTTTTCAAAACAGCCTAATTTCACTCTTCTCAATGATGAATCTGTTGTATTACACAACCATTGAGTATTTAGCTTTATCAATGACATGTA
Source organism: Mesoplodon bidens (assembly GCF_964165515.1). Classification (NCBI taxonomy): domain Eukaryota; kingdom Metazoa; phylum Chordata; class Mammalia; order Artiodactyla; family Ziphiidae; genus Mesoplodon; species Mesoplodon bidens. Next base: position 8,408,755 of record NC_138180.1, read on the forward strand.
CTTTAAAAATGTTTTAGAGATCGTACCAGTCTTTGAAAACATCCTTCTTCCTTGTTTCAGATAAAGTTTTGTGTATACTTTCTGCCTTGCACCTGATTATTCCAACATCTGATGGTTGGCCTAGGGAATCTAATTCTGGTATTGATTGTTTTTGCTCCTTGTCTCCCCTTGTAGCTGATTTCTTCATTATTGTGTAAATTTAGATCATGAGGTCATGTTTAGCTAAACAGCTGACCCTGTAAGAGGCTTAGGTGTGAACGCTCATAAGCTACAGCAGAAAGTCCGCAAAGATTTGTTTGTGTCCCTCCAATGAGTTACCCGCGCGGACCCCTTTTTCTACAAGTGTTGGTCCACTACTCCCTCTAGAGGCTGGGACTCAGACAGGACTGCTTTGCTGCTCCCGATTGGGATAGTGGCTTAGGGCGGCCTGTGGCCTGGGCAGGAGGCTCCCCACATGTGTCCCACGACCCATCTGCCTGCGAACTTCTGTCACATGGCAGGAAGCTATGATGCCCAGACCAATGGTTAGCTTTGAATCGCGGTGTACTGCGCGTACCGGTTCCACACACACTTCAAGTAAGAGGGCGGCCTGAGTGGAAAGGTGAGAGTTTGGGCAGCTGTGCAGACAAAGAAGGCGCAATTTGGCCTGGGCCTAAATGCTTGTGACACACGACTGGGCCTGCCGGGCTCTGAGGGCCCTGCCGTTGGCCCACTTCTCCCCTGCCCTTTGTTCAGTCACAGCAGAGATGGCCACACCCACTCCCTCAGTGAAGGCAGTGTTCCAACCTCCCTCAGCCCCGCCCCCACTCCGCAGGTTACCATGGACTACACATGCTGCATTCTGAGTCGAGGGCATTCCGAGAATGCCAAGGGCAGACATGATGACCTTAAATGATTTCCTCTTGTGTCAATTTTGGTAATCTTTAGGAGCTAGGAAATGGTCCACTTTACACAAATGTTCAAATTGACTGGCATTTCATATATTCTCTGCTATAACATTGTCCTGATTCTTTCTGTATATTCTGTACTTATGTTTTGGTTTTCCTTAATCAAAGTGTGTCTTTTAAATCTTGTCAAAGAATATTCTTTGGACTTACTACCTCAACTGTATTTTATACGTTTTCTGTGGTATTAAGTTCTGCTCATATCTTTATTTATCTTTTTTCTATGTTCTCAGGGTTTATTGTTTTGATCTTCTGATGTCAATTAAAAGACTTGGTTATTCATTTTAATAAATCTTTTTACTTATACATATTTGAATTTTTAAAGATTTCACCTTACTTGTAAGTTTCTAAGGGTCAGGTCCTCTACATTGTGGCTGGCCAAAGGCTTAGTTCACAATATAGCAAAGTATATATTGACCTATTTTCCCATCGAATTTCTGTGATTTCCTACATCTCACCTTTCTTTGCAGACAAGCCCTTTGAAATAACCTTAACTTATTTCACAGCCAATAACTCTTTGAAATAATGTGTAGTTTTCAGAGAAATCTTCATATATATATTTAGGCAGAAAATCTGACCTGCCATAGTTTTCAAAACAGCATAATTTCACTCTTCTCAATGATGAATCTGTTGTATTACACAACCTTTGAGTATTTAGCTTTATCAATGACATGTACTTTAAAAAGGTTTTAGAGATGCTACCAGTCTTTGAAAACATTCTTGTTCCTTGTTTCAGTTCCAGTTTTATGTATATTTTCTGCCTTGCACCTGATTATTCCAACGTCTGATCAATGGCCTAGGGAATCTAATTCTGGTATTGACTGTTTTTGCTGATTGTCTCCCCCTGTAGCTGATTTCTTCATTATTGTGTAAATTTAGATCATGAGCTCATGTTTAGCTAAACATCTGACTGTAAGAGGCCTAGGTGTGAACACTCGTAAGTTTCATCAGAATGTCCGCAAAGATTTATTTGTGTCCCTCCAATGAGTTGCCCGCGAGGACCCCGTTTCCTACAAGTGCTGGTCCACTACTCCCTCTAGAGGTACGGCCTCAGACACGGCTGCTTTGTGACCCACGATCTGTGGCAGTGGCAGTGGGCGGCCTGTGGCCCGGGCAGGAGCCTCTCTGCGTGTGTCCCAGGGACCCATCTGCCTGCGAAGTTCGGTCCCCTGGCAGGAAGCTACCATGCCCAGACCTATGGTTAGCTGTGCAGCGAGGTGTACTGCGCGGACAGGTTCCACACACACTTCATGTAAGAGGGCGGCCTGAGTGGAAAGGTGAGAGTTTGGGCAGCTGTGCAGACAAAGAAGGCGCCCTTTGTCCTGGGCCTAAATGCTTGTGACACACGACTGGGCCTGCCCGGCTCTGAGGGCCCTGCCCTGGGCTCCCTTCTCCCCTGCCCTTTGTTCAGTCACAGCAGAGATGGCCACACCCACTCCCTCTGTGAGGGCAGTGTTCCAAACTCCCTCAGCCCCGCCCCTTCTCCGCAGGTTACCATGGACTACCCTTGCTGCATTCTGAGACCAGAGCATTCCGAGAATGCCAAAGGCAGACATGATGATCTTAAATGATTTCCTCTTGTGTCAGTTTTGGTAAACTTTAGGAGCTAGGAACTGTTCCACTTTACACAAATGTTCAAATTGACTGGCATTTCATATATTCTCTGGTATAACATTCTCCTGGTTCTATCTGTATATTCTTTACTTATGTTTTGGTTTTCCTTAATCAAAGTTTGTCTTTTAATTTTGTCAAAGAATATTCTTTGGACTTACTACATCACCTGAATTTTATACGTTTTCTATTGTATTAAGTTCTGCTCATATCTTTATTTATATTTTTTCTATGTTCTCAGGTTTATTGTTTTGATATACAGATGTCAATTAAAACACTTGGTTATTCATGTTAATAAATCTTTTTACTTATAAAGATTTGAACTTTTCAAGATTCCAGCTTACTTGTAAGTTTCTAAGGGTCAGGTCCTCTACATTGTGGCTGGCCTAAGTCTTAGTTCTCCATATAGCAATGCATATATTGACATATTTTACCCTCAACTTTCTGTGATTCCCTACATCTCACCTTTCCTTGCAGACAAGCCATTTGAAATACCCTTAACTTATTTCACAGCCAATAAGTCTTTGAAATAATGTGTATTTTTTAGAGAAATCTTCTTATATAATAATGCAGAAATTCTGACCTGCCATAGTTTTCAAAACAGCCTAATTTCACTCTTCTCAATGATGAATCTGTTGTATTACACAACCATTGAGTATTTAGCTTTATCAATGACATGTACTTTAAAAATGTTTTAGAGATCGTACCAGTCTTTGAAAACATCCTTCTTCCTTGTTTCAGTTCAAGTTTTGTGTATACTTTCTGCCTTGCACCTGATTATTCCAACATCTGATGGTTGGCCTAGGGAATCTAATTCTGGTATTGATTGTTTTTGCTGCTTGTCTCCCCTTGTAGTTTATTTCTTCATTATTGTGTAAATTTAGATCATGAGCTCATGTTTAGCTAAACAGCTGACCCTGTAAGAGTCTTAGGTGTGAACGCTGTAATCTTCAGCAGAAAGTCCGCAAAGATTTTTTTGTGGCCCTCCAATGAGTTACCCGCGCGGACCCCTTTGTCTACAAGTGTTGGTCCACTACTCCCTCTAGAGGCTGGGACTCAGACAGGACTGCTTTGCTGCCCCCGATCTCGGATAGTGGCTTTGGGCGGCCTGTGGCCTGGGCAGGAGGCTCCCCACGTGTGTCCCACGACCCATCTGCCTGCGAACTTCGGTCACCTGGCAGGAAGATATGATGCCCAGACCTATGGTTAGCTTTGCATCGAGGTGCACTGCACGGAACTGTTCCACACACACTTCAAGTAAGAGGGCGGCCTGAGTGGAAAGGTGAGAGTTTGTGCAGCTGTGCAGACAAAGAAGGCGCCCTTTGGCCTGGGCCTAAATGCTTGTGACACAACTGGGCCTGCCGGGCTCTAAGGGCCCTGCCGTTGGCCCCCTTCTCCCCTGCCCTTTGTTCAGTCACAGCAGTGATGGCCCCACCCACTCCCTCAGTGAAGGCAGTGTTCCAACCTCCCTCAGCCCCGCCCCCTTTCCGCAGGTTACGATGGAATACAGATGCTGCATTCTGAGGCCAGGGCGTTCCGAGAATTCCAAGGGCAGACATGATGACCTTAAATGATTTCCTCTTGTGTCAATTTTGGTAAACTTTAGGAGCTAGGAAATGGTCCACTTTACACAAATGTTCAAATTTACTGGCATTTCATATATTCTCTGCTATAACATTGTCCTGATTATTTCTGTATATTCTTTACTTATGTTTTGGTTTTCTTTAATCAAAGTGTGTCTTTTAAATCTTGTCAAAGAATATTCTTTGGACTTACTACGTCAACTGAATTTTATACGTTTTCTGTGGTATTAAGTTCTGCTCATATCTTTATTTATCTTTTTTCTATGTTCTCAGTGTTTATTGTTTTGATCTTCTGATGTCAATTAAAACACTTGGTTATTCACTTTAATAAATCTTTTTAATTATAGAGATTTGAATTTTTAAAGATTCCAGCTTACTTGTAAGTTTCTAAGGGTCAGGTCTTCTACATTGTGGTTGGCCAAAGGCTTAGTTCACAATATAGCAACGTATACATTGACCTATTTTCCCCTCGACTTTCTGTGATTTCCTACATCTCACCTTTCTTTGCAGACAAGCCCTTTGAAATAACCTTAACTTATTTCACAGCCAATAAGTCTTTGAAATAATGTGTAGTTTTCACAGAAATCTTCTTATATATTTAGGCAGAAAATCTGACCTGCCATAGTTTTCAAAACAGCATAATTTCACTCTTCTCAGTGATGAATCTGTTGTATTACACAACCTTTGAGTATTTAGCTTTATCAATGACATGTACTTTAAAAAGGTTTTAGAGATCCTACCAGTCTTTGAAAACATCCTTGTTCCTTGTTTCAGTTCAAGTTTTGTGTATAATTTCTGCCTTGCACCTGATTATTTCAACATCTGATGGTTGGCCTAGGGAATCTAATTCTGGTATTGATTGTTTTTGCTGCTTGTCTCCCCTTGTAGCTCATTTCTTCATTATTGTGTAAATTTAGATCATGAGTTCATGTTTAGCTAAACAGCTGACCTTGTAAGAGGCTTAGGTGTGAACGCTGGTAAGCTTCAGCGGAAAGTCCGCAAAGATTTGATTGTGGCCCTCTAATGAGTTACCCGCGCGGACCCCTTTGTCTACAAGTGTTGGTCCACTACTCCCTCTAGAGTCTGGGACTCAGACAGGACTGCTTTGCTGCCCCCCATCTGGGATAGTGGCTTTGGGCGGCCTGTGGCCTGGGCAGGAGGCTCCCCACGTGTGTCCCACGACCCATCTGCCTGCGAACTTCGGTCACCTGGCAGGAAGCTATGATGCCCAGACCTATGGTTAGCTTTGCATCGAGGTGCACTGCGCGGAACGGTTCCACACACACTTCAAGTAAGATGGCGGCCTGAGTGGAAAGGTGAGAGTTTGTGCAGCTGTGCAGACAAAGATGGCGCACTTTGGACTGGGACTAAATGCTTGTGACACACGACTGGGCCTGCCAGGCTCTGAGGGCCCTGCCGTTGGCCCCCTTCTCCCCTGCCCTTTGTTCAGTCACAGCAGAGATGGCCCCACCCACTCCCTCAGTGAAGGCAGTGTTCCAACCTCCCTTAGCCCCGCCCCCTCTCCGCAGGTTACCATGGACTACATCTGCTGCATTCTGAGGCCGGGGCGTTCCGAGAATGCCAAGGGCAGACATGATGACCTTAAATGATTTCCTCTTGTGTCAATTTTGGTAAACTTTAGGAGCTAGGAAATGGTCCACTTTACACAAATGTTCAAATTGACTGGCATTTCATATATTCTCTGCTATAACACTGTCCTGATTCTTTCTGTATATTCTTTACTTATGTGTTGGTTTTCCTTAATCAAAGTGTGTCTTTTAAATCTTGTCAAAGAATATTCTTTGGACTTACTACCTCACCTGAATTTTATACGTTTTCTGTGGTATTAAGTTCTGCTCATATCTTTATTTATCTTTTTTCTATGTTCTCAGGGTTTATTGTTTTGATCTTCTGATGTCAATTAAAACACTTGGTTATTCATTTTAATAAATCTTTTTACTTATACAGATTTGAATTTTTAAATATTCCAGCTTACTTGTAATTTTCTAAGGGTAAGGTCCTCTACATTGTGGCTGGTCAAATGCTTAGTTCACAATATAGCAACGTATATATTGACCTATTTTCCCCTCGACTTTCTGTGATTTCCTACATCTCACCTTTCTTTGCAGACAAAACCTTTGAAATAACCTTAACTTATTTCACAGCCAATAACTCTTTGAAATAATGTGTAGTTTTCAGAGAAATCTTCTTATATATTTAGGCAGAAAATCTGACTTGCCATAGTTTTCAAAACAGCATAATTTCACTCTTCTCAGTGATGAATCTGTTGTATTACACAACCTTTGAGTATTTAGTTTTATCAATGACATGTACTTTAAAAAGGTTTTACAGATCCTACCAGTCTTTGAAAACATCCTTGTTCCTTGTTTCCGTTCCAGTTTTATGTATATTTTCTGCCTTGCACCTGATTATTCCAACGTCTGATCGATGGCATAGGGAATCTAATTCTGGTATTGATTGTTTTTGCTGATAGTCTCCCCCTGTAGCTTATTTCTTCATTATTGTGTAAATTTAGATCATGAGCTCATGTTTAGCAAAACATCTGACTTTGTAAGAGGCTTAGGTGTGAACACTCGTAAGTTTCATCAGAAAGTCCGCAAAGATTTATTTGTGTCCCTCCAATGAGTTGCCCGCGAGGACCCCGTTTCCTACAAGTGTCGGTCCACTACTCCCTCTAGAGGCACGGCCTCAGACAGGGCTGCTTTGTGCCCCACGATCTGGGGCAGTGGCAGTGGGCGGCCTGTGGCCCGGGCAGGATACTCTCTGCGTGTGTCCCAGGGACCCATCTGCCTGCGAACTTTGGTCACCTGGCAGGAAGCTACCATGCCCAGACCTATGGTTAGCTGTTCAGCGAGGTGTACTGCGCGGACAGGTTCCACACACACTTCAGGTAAGAGGGCGGCCTGAGTGGAAAGGTGAGAGTTTGGGCAGCTGTGCAGACAAAGAAGGCGCCCTTTGTCCTGGGCCTAAATGCTTGTGACACACGACTGGGCCTGCCGGGCTCTGAGGGCCCTGCCCTGGGCCCTCTACTCCCCTGCCCTTTGTTCAGTCACAGCAGAGATGGCCACACCCACTCCTTCTGTGAGGGCAGTGTTCCAACCTCCCTCAGACCCGCCCCTTCTCCGCAGGTTACCATGGACTACAGATGCTCCATTCTGAGGCCAGGGAATTCCGAGAATGCCAAGGGCAGACATGATGACCTTAAATGATTTCCTCTTGTGTCAGTTTTGGTAAACTTTAGGAGCTAGGAACTGGTCCACTTTACACAAATGTTCAAATTGACTGGCATTTCATATATTCTCTGCTATAACATTCTCCTGGTTCTTTCTGTATATTCTTTACTTATGTTTTGGTTTTCCTTAATCAAAGATTGTCTTTTAATTTTGTCAAAGAATATTCTTTGGACTTACTACATCACCTGAATTTTATACGTTTTCTATTGTATTAAGTTCTGCTCATATCTTTATTTATATTTTTTCTATGTTCTCAGGTTTATTGTTTTGATATACTGATGTCAATTAAAACACTAGGTTATTCATATTAATAAATCTTTTTACTTATAAAGATTTGAACTTTTCAAGATTCCAGCTTACTTGTAAGTTTCTAAGGGTCAGGTCCTCTACATTGTGGCTGGCCTAAGTCTTAGTTCTCCATATAGCAATGTATATATTGACCTATTTTACCCTCAACTTTCTGTGATTCCCTACATCTCACCTTTCCTTGCAGACAAGCCATTTGAAATACCCTTAACTTATTTCACAGCCAAAAGTCTTTGAAATAATGTGTATTTTTTAGAGAAATCTTCTTATATAATAATGCAGAAATTCTGACCTGCCATAGTTTTCAAAACAGCATAATTTCACTCTTCTCAATGATGAATCTGTTGTATTACACAACCATTGAGTATTTAGCTTTATCAATGACATGTACTTTAAAAATGTTTTAGAGATCGTACCAGTCTTTGAAAACATCCTTCTTCCTTGTTTCAGATCAAGTTTTGTGTATACTTTCTGCCTTGCACCTGATTATTCCAACATCTGATGGTTGGCCTAGGGAATCTAATTCTGGTATTGATTGTTTTTGCTGCTTGTCTCCCCTTGTAGCTGATTTCTTCATTATTGTGTAAATTTAGATCATGAGGTCATGTTTAGCTAAACAGCTGACCCTGTAAGAGGCTTAGGTGTGAACGCTCATAAGCTACAGCAGAAAGTCCGCAAAGATTTGTTTGTGTCCCTCCAATGAGTTACCCGCGCGGACCCCTTTTTCTACAAGTGTTGGTCCACTACTCACTCTAGAGGCTGGGACTCAGACAGGACTGGTTTGCTGCTCCCGATCTGGGATAGTGGCTTTGGGCGGCCTGTGGCCTGGGCAGGAGGCTCCCCACGTGTGTCCCACGACCCATCTTCCTGCGAACTTCGGTCACATGGCAGGAAGCTATGATGCCCAGACCTATGTTTAGCTTTGAATCGCGGTGTACTGCGCGTACCGGTTCCACACACACTTCAAGTAAGAGGGCGGCCTGAGTGGAAAGGTGAGAGTTTGGGCAGCTGTGCAGACAAAGAAGGCGCAATTTGGCCTGGGCCTAAATGCTTGTGACACACGACTGGGCCTGCCGGGCTCTGAGGGCCCTGCCGTTGGCCCACTTCTCCCCTGCCCTTTGTTCAGTCACAGCAGAGATGGCCACACCCACTCCCTTAGTGAAGGCAGTGTTCCAACCTCCCTCAGCCCCGCCCCCACTCCGCAGGTTACCATGGACTACACATGCTGCATTCTGAGTCGAGGGCATTCCGAGAATGCCAAGGGCAGACATGATGACCTTAAATGATTTCCTCTTGTGTCAATTTTGGTAATCTTTAGGAGCTAGGAAATGGTCCACTTTACACAAATGTTCAAATTGACTGGCATTTCATATATTCTCTGCTATAACATTGTCCTGATTCTTTCTGTATATTCTGTACTTATGTTTTGGTTTTCCTTAATCAAAGTGTGTCTTTTAAATCTTGTCAAAGAATATTCTTTGGACTTACTACCTCAACTGTATTTTATACGTTTTCTGTGGTATTAAGTTCTGCTCATATCTTTATTTATCTTTTTTCTATGTTCTCAGGGTTTATTGTTTTGATCTTCTGATGTCAATTAAAAGACTTGGTTATTCATTTTAATAAATCTTTTTACTTATACATATTTGAATTTTTAAAGATTTCACCTTACTTGTAAGTTTCTAAGGGTCAGGTCCTCTACATTGTGGCTGGCCAAAGGCTTAGTTCACAATATAGCAAAGTATATATTGACCTATTTTCCCATCGAATTTCTGTGATTTCCTACATCTCACCTTTCTTTGCAGACAAGCCCTTTGAAATAACCTTAACTTATTTCACAGCCAATAACTCTTTGAAATAATGTGTAGTTTTCAGAGAAATCTTCATATATATATTTAGGCAGAAAATCTGACCTGCCATAGTTTTCAAAACAGCATAATTTCACTCTTCTCAATGATGAATCTGTTGTATTACACAACCTTTGAGTATTTAGCTTTATCAATGACATGTACTTTAAAAAGGTTTTAGAGATGCTACCAGTCTTTGAAAACATTCTTGTTCCTTGTTTCAGTTCCAGTTTTATGTATATTTTCTGCCTTGCACCTGATTATTCCAACGTCTGATCAATGGCCTAGGGAATCTAATTCTGGTATTGACTGTTTTTGCTGATTGTCTCCCCCTGTAGCTGATTTCTTCATTATTGTGTAAATTTAGATCATGAGCTCATGTTTAGCTAAACATCTGACTGTAAGAGGCCTAGGTGTGAACACTCGTAAGTTTCATCAGAATGTCCGCAAAGATTTATTTGTGTCCCTCCAATGAGTTGCCCGCGAGGACCCCGTTTCCTACAAGTGCTGGTCCACTACTCCCTCTAGAGGTACGGCCTCAGACACGGCTGCTTTGTGACCCACGATCTGTGGCAGTGGCAGTGGGCGGCCTGTGGCCCGGGCAGGAGCCTCTCTGCGTGTGTCCCAGGGACCCATCTGCCTGCGAAGTTCGGTCCCCTGGCAGGAAGCTACCATGCCCAGACCTATGGTTAGCTGTGCAGCGAGGTGTACTGCGCGGACAGGTTCCACACACACTTCATGTAAGAGGGCGGCCTGAGTGGAAAGGTGAGAGTTTGGGCAGCTGTGCAGACAAAGAAGGCGCCCTTTGTCCTGGGCCTAAATGCTTGTGACACACGACTGGGCCTGCCCGGCTCTGAGGGCCCTGCCCTGGGCTCCCTTCTCCCCTGCCCTTTGTTCAGTCACAGCAGAGATGGCCACACCCACTCCCTCTGTGAGGGCAGTGTTCCAAACTCCCTCAGCCCCGCCCCTTCTCCGCAGGTTACCATGGACTACCCTTGCTGCATTCTGAGACCAGAGCATTCCGAGAATGCCAAAGGCAGACATGATGATCTTAAATGATTTCCTCTTGTGTCAGTTTTGGTAAACTTTAGGAGCTAGGAACTGTTCCACTTTACACAAATGTTCAAATTGACTGGCATTTCATATATTCTCTGGTATAACATTCTCCTGGTTCTATCTGTATATTCTTTACTTATGTTTTGGTTTTCCTTAATCAAAGTTTGTCTTTTAATTTTGTCAAAGAATATTCTTTGGACTTACTACATCACCTGAATTTTATACGTTTTCTATTGTATTAAGTTCTGCTCATATCTTTATTTATATTTTTTCTATGTTCTCAGGTTTATTGTTTTGATATACAGATGTCAATTAAAACACTTGGTTATTCATGTTAATAAATCTTTTTACTTATAAAGATTTGAACTTTTCAAGATTCCAGCTTACTTGTAAGTTTCTAAGGGTCAGGTCCTCTACATTGTGGCTGGCCTAAGTCTTAGTTCTCCATATAGCAATGCATATATTGACATATTTTACCCTCAACTTTCTGTGATTCCCTACATCTCACCTTTCCTTGCAGACAAGCCATTTGAAATACCCTTAACTTATTTCACAGCCAATAAGTCTTTGAAATAATGTGTATTTTTTAGAGAAATCTTCTTATATAATAATGCAGAAATTCTGACCTGCCATAGTTTTCAAAACAGCCTAATTTCACTCTTCTCAATGATGAATCTGTTGTATTACACAACCATTGAGTATTTAGCTTTATCAATGACATGTACTTTAAAAATGTTTTAGAGATCGTACCAGTCTTTGAAAACATCCTTCTTCCTTGTTTCAGTTCAAGTTTTGTGTATACTTTCTGCCTTGCACCTGATTATTCCAACATCTGATGGTTGGCCTAGGGAATCTAATTCTGGTATTGATTGTTTTTGCTGCTTGTCTCCCCTTGTAGTTTATTTCTTCATTATTGTGTAAATTTAGATCATGAGCTCATGTTTAGCTAAACAGCTGACCCTGTAAGAGTCTTAGGTGTGAACGCTGTAATCTTCAGCAGAAAGTCCGCAAAGATTTTTTTGTGGCCCTCCAATGAGTTACCCGCGCGGACCCCTTTGTCTACAAGTGTTGGTCCACTACTCCCTCTAGAGGCTGGGACTCAGACAGGACTGCTTTGCTGCCCCCGATCTCGGATAGTGGCTTTGGGCGGCCTGTGGCCTGGGCAGGAGGCTCCCCACGTGTGTCCCACGACCCATCTGCCTGCGAACTTCGGTCACCTGGCAGGAAGATATGATGCCCAGACCTATGGTTAGCTTTGCATCGAGGTGCACTGCACGGAACTGTTCCACACACACTTCAAGTAAGAGGGCGGCCTGAGTGGAAAGGTGAGAGTTTGTGCAGCTGTGCAGACAAAGAAGGCGCCCTTTGGCCTGGGCCTAAATGCTTGTGACACAACTGGGCCTGCCGGGCTCTAAGGGCCCTGCCGTTGGCCCCCTTCTCCCCTGCCCTTTGTTCAGTCACAGCAGTGATGGCCCCACCCACTCCCTCAGTGAAGGCAGTGTTCCAACCTCCCTCAGCCCCGCCCCCTTTCCGCAGGTTACGATGGAATACAGATGCTGCATTCTGAGGCCAGGGCGTTCCGAGAATTCCAAGGGCAGACATGATGACCTTAAATGATTTCCTCTTGTGTCAATTTTGGTAAACTTTAGGAGCTAGGAAATGGTCCACTTTACACAAATGTTCAAATTTACTGGCATTTCATATATTCTCTGCTATAACATTGTCCTGATTATTTCTGTATATTCTTTACTTATGTTTTGGTTTTCTTTAATCAAAGTGTGTCTTTTAAATCTTGTCAAAGAATATTCTTTGGACTTACTACGTCAACTGAATTTTATACGTTTTCTGTGGTATTAAGTTCTGCTCATATCTTTATTTATCTTTTTTCTATGTTCTCAGTGTTTATTGTTTTGATCTTCTGATGTCAATTAAAACACTTGGTTATTCACTTTAATAAATCTTTTTAATTATAGAGATTTGAATTTTTAAAGATTCCAGCTTACTTGTAAGTTTCTAAGGGTCAGGTCTTCTACATTGTGGTTGGCCAAAGGCTTAGTTCACAATATAGCAACGTATACATTGACCTATTTTCCCCTCGACTTTCTGTGATTTCCTACATCTCACCTTTCTTTGCAGACAAGCCCTTTGAAATAACCTTAACTTATTTCACAGCCAATAAGTCTTTGAAATAATGTGTAGTTTTCACAGAAATCTTCTTATATATTTAGGCAGAAAATCTGACCTGCCATAGTTTTCAAAACAGCATAATTTCACTCTTCTCAGTGATGAATCTGTTGTATTACACAACCTTTGAGTATTTAGCTTTATCAATGACATGTACTTTAAAAAGGTTTTAGAGATCCTACCAGTCTTTGAAAACATCCTTGTTCCTTGTTTCAGTTCAAGTTTTGTGTATAATTTCTGCCTTGCACCTGATTATTTCAACATCTGATGGTTGGCCTAGGGAATCTAATTCTGGTATTGATTGTTTTTGCTGCTTGTCTCCCCTTGTAGCTCATTTCTTCATTATTGTGTAAATTTAGATCATGAGTTCATGTTTAGCTAAACAGCTGACCTTGTAAGAGGCTTAGGTGTGAACGCTGGTAAGCTTCAGCGGAAAGTCCGCAAAGATTTGATTGTGGCCCTCTAATGAGTTACCCGCGCGGACCCCTTTGTCTACAAGTGTTGGTCCACTACTCCCTCTAGAGTCTGGGACTCAGACAGGACTGCTTTGCTGCCCCCCATCTGGGATAGTGGCTTTGGGCGGCCTGTGGCCTGGGCAGGAGGCTCCCCACGTGTGTCCCACGACCCATCTGCCTGCGAACTTCGGTCACCTGGCAGGAAGCTATGATGCCCAGACCTATGGTTAGCTTTGCATCGAGGTGCACTGCGCGGAACGGTTCCACACACACTTCAAGTAAGATGGCGGCCTGAGTGGAAAGGTGAGAGTTTGTGCAGCTGTGCAGACAAAGATGGCGCACTTTGGACTGGGACTAAATGCTTGTGACACACGACTGGGCCTGCCAGGCTCTGAGGGCCCTGCCGTTGGCCCCCTTCTCCCCTGCCCTTTGTTCAGTCACAGCAGAGATGGCCCCACCCACTCCCTCAGTGAAGGCAGTGTTCCAACCTCCCTTAGCCCCGCCCCCTCTCCGCAGGTTACCATGGACTACATCTGCTGCATTCTGAGGCCGGGGCGTTCCGAGAATGCCAAGGGCAGACATGATGACCTTAAATGATTTCCTCTTGTGTCAATTTTGGTAAACTTTAGGAGCTAGGAAATGGTCCACTTTACACAAATGTTCAAATTGACTGGCATTTCATATATTCTCTGCTATAACACTGTCCTGATTCTTTCTGTATATTCTTTACTTATGTGTTGGTTTTCCTTAATCAAAGTGTGTCTTTTAAATCTTGTCAAAGAATATTCTTTGGACTTACTACCTCACCTGAATTTTATACGTTTTCTGTGGTATTAAGTTCTGCTCATATCTTTATTTATCTTTTTTCTATGTTCTCAGGGTTTATTGTTTTGATCTTCTGATGTCAATTAAAACACTTGGTTATTCATTTTAATAAATCTTTTTACTTATACAGATTTGAATTTTTAAATATTCCAGCTTACTTGTAATTTTCTAAGGGTAAGGTCCTCTACATTGTGGCTGGTCAAATGCTTAGTTCACAATATAGCAACGTATATATTGACCTATTTTCCCCTCGACTTTCTGTGATTTCCTACATCTCACCTTTCTTTGCAGACAAAACCTTTGAAATAACCTTAACTTATTTCACAGCCAATAACTCTTTGAAATAATGTGTAGTTTTCAGAGAAATCTTCTTATATATTTAGGCAGAAAATCTGACTTGCCATAGTTTTCAAAACAGCATAATTTCACTCTTCTCAGTGATGAATCTGTTGTATTACACAACCTTTGAGTATTTAGTTTTATCAATGACATGTACTTTAAAAAGGTTTTACAGATCCTACCAGTCTTTGAAAACATCCTTGTTCCTTGTTTCCGTTCCAGTTTTATGTATATTTTCTGCCTTGCACCTGATTATTCCAACGTCTGATCGATGGCATAGGGAATCTAATTCTGGTATTGATTGTTTTTGCTGATAGTCTCCCCCTGTAGCTTATTTCTTCATTATTGTGTAAATTTAGATCATGAGCTCATGTTTAGCAAAACATCTGACTTTGTAAGAGGCTTAGGTGTGAACACTCGTAAGTTTCATCAGAAAGTCCGCAAAGATTTATTTGTGTCCCTCCAATGAGTTGCCCGCGAGGACCCCGTTTCCTACAAGTGTCGGTCCACTACTCCCTCTAGAGGCACGGCCTCAGACAGGGCTGCTTTGTGCCCCACGATCTGGGGCAGTGGCAGTGGGCGGCCTGTGGCCCGGGCAGGATACTCTCTGCGTGTGTCCCAGGGACCCATCTGCCTGCGAACTTTGGTCACCTGGCAGGAAGCTACCATGCCCAGACCTATGGTTAGCTGTTCAGCGAGGTGTACTGCGCGGACAGGTTCCACACACACTTCAGGTAAGAGGGCGGCCTGAGTGGAAAGGTGAGAGTTTGGGCAGCTGTGCAGACAAAGAAGGCGCCCTTTGTCCTGGGCCTAAATGCTTGTGACACACGACTGGGCCTGCCGGGCTCTGAGGGCCCTGCCCTGGGCCCTCTACTCCCCTGCCCTTTGTTCAGTCACAGCAGAGATGGCCACACCCACTCCTTCTGTGAGGGCAGTGTTCCAACCTCCCTCAGACCCGCCCCTTCTCCGCAGGTTACCATGGACTACAGATGCTCCATTCTGAGGCCAGGGAATTCCGAGAATGCCAAGGGCAGACATGATGACCTTAAATGATTTCCTCTTGTGTCAGTTTTGGTAAACTTTAGGAGCTAGGAACTGGTCCACTTTACACAAATGTTCAAATTGACTGGCATTTCATATATTCTCTGCTATAACATTCTCCTGGTTCTTTCTGTATATTCTTTACTTATGTTTTGGTTTTCCTTAATCAAAGATTGTCTTTTAATTTTGTCAAAGAATATTCTTTGGACTTACTACATCACCTGAATTTTATACGTTTTCTATTGTATTAAGTTCTGCTCATATCTTTATTTATATTTTTTCTATGTTCTCAGGTTTATTGTTTTGATATACTGATGTCAATTAAAACACTAGGTTATTCATATTAATAAATCTTTTTACTTATAAAGATTTGAACTTTTCAAGATTCCAGCTTACTTGTAAGTTTCTAAGGGTCAGGTCCTCTACATTGTGGCTGGCCTAAGTCTTAGTTCTCCATATAGCAATGTATATATTGACCTATTTTACCCTCAACTTTCTGTGATTCCCTACATCTCACCTTTCCTTGCAGACAAGCCATTTGAAATACCCTTAACTTATTTCACAGCCAAAAGTCTTTGAAATAATGTGTATTTTTTAGAGAAATCTTCTTATATAATAATGCAGAAATTCTGACCTGCCATAGTTTTCAAAACAGCATAATTTCACTCTTCTCAATGATGAATCTGTTGTATTACACAACCATTGAGTATTTAGCTTTATCAATGACATGTACTTTAAAAATGTTTTAGAGATCGTACCAGTCTTTGAAAACATCCTTCTTCCTTGTTTCAGATCAAGTTTTGTGTATACTTTCTGCCTTGCACCTGATTATTCCAACATCTGATGGTTGGCCTAGGGAATCTAATTCTGGTATTGATTGTTTTTGCTGCTTGTCTCCCCTTGTAGCTGATTTCTTCATTATTGTGTAAATTTAGATCATGAGGTCATGTTTAGCTAAACAGCTGACCCTGTAAGAGGCTTAGGTGTGAACGCTCATAAGCTACAGCAGAAAGTCCGCAAAGATTTGTTTGTGTCCCTCCAATGAGTTACCCGCGCGGACCCCTTTTTCTACAAGTGTTGGTCCACTACTCACTCTAGAGGCTGGGACTCAGACAGGACTGGTTTGCTGCTCCCGATCTGGGATAGTGGCTTTGGGCGGCCTGTGGCCTGGGCAGGAGGCTCCCCACGTGTGTCCCACGACCCATCTTCCTGCGAACTTCGGTCACATGGCAGGAAGCTATGATGCCCAGACCTATGTTTAGCTTTGAATCGCGGTGTACTGCGCGTACCGGTTCCACACACACTTCAAGTAAGAGGGCGGCCTGAGTGGAAAGGTGAGAGTTTGGGCAGCTGTGCAGACAAAGAAGGCGCCCTTTGGCCTGGGCCTAAATGCTTGTGACACACGACTGGGCCTGCCGGGCTCTGAGGGCCCTGCCGTTGGCCCCCTTCTCCCCTGCCCTTTGTTCAGTCACAGCAGAGATGGCCACACCCACTCCCTCAGTGAAGGCAGTGTTCCAACCTCCCTCAGCCCCGCCCCCACTCCGCAGGTTACCATGGACTACAGATGCTGCATTCTGAGTCCAGGGCATTCCGAGAATGCCAAGGGCAGACATGATGACCTTAAATGATTTCCTCTTGTGTCAATTTTGGTAATCTTTAGGAGCTAGGAAATGGTCCAATTTACACAAATGTTCAAATTGACTGGCATTTCATATATTCTCTGCTATAACATTGTCCTGATTCTTTCTGTATATTCTGTACTTATGTTTTGGTTTTCCTTAATCAAAGTGTGTCTTTTAAATCTTGTCAAAGAATATTCTTTGGACTTACTACCTCAACTGTATTTTATACGTTTTCTGTGGTATTAAGTTCTGCTCATATCTTTATTTATCTTTTTTCTATGTTCTCAGGGTTTATTGTTTTGATCTTCTGATGTCAATTAAAAGACTTGGTTATTCATTTTAATAAATCTTTTTACTTATACATATTTGAATTTTTAAAGATTTCAGCTTACTTGTAAGTTTCTAAGGGTCAGGTCCTCTACATTGTGGCTGGCCAAAGGCTTAGTTCACAATATAGCAAAGTATATATTGACCTATTTTCCCCTCGGATTTCTGTGATTTCCTACATCTCACCTTTCTTTGCAGACAAGCCCTTTGAAATAACCTTAACTTATTTCACAGCCAATAACTCTTTGAAATAATGTGTAGTTTTCAGAGAAATCTTCATATATATATATAGGCAGAAAATCTCAACTGCCATAGTTTTCAAAACAGCATAATTTCACTCTTCTCAATGATGAATCTGTTGTATTACACAACCTTTGAGTATTTAGCTTTATCAATGACATGTACTTTAAAAAGGTTTTAGAGATCGTACCAGTCTTTGAAAACATTCTTGTTCCTTGTTTCAGTTCCAGTTTTATGTACATTTTCTGCCTTGCATCTGATTATTCCAACGTCTGATCAATGGCCTAGGGAATCTAATTCTGGTATTGATTGTTTTTGCTGATTGTCTCCCCCTGTAGCTGATTTCTTCATTATTGTGTAAATTTAGATCATGAGCTCATGTTTAGCTAAACATCTGACTGTAAGAGGCTTAGGTGTGAACACTCGTAAGTTTCATCAGAATGTCCGCAAAGATTTATTTGTGTCCCTCCAATGAGTTGCCCGCGAGGACCCCGTTTCCTACAAGTGTTGGTCCACTACTCCCTCTAGAGGCACGGCCTCAGACAGGGCTGCTTTGTGACCCACGATCTGGGGCAGTGGCAATGGGCGGCCTGTGGCCCGGGCAGGAGCCTCTCTGCGTGTGTCCCAGGGACCCATCTGCCTGCGAAGTTCGGTCCCCTGGCAGGAAGCTACCATGCCCAGACCTATGGTTAGCTGTGCAGCGAGGTGTACTGCGCGGACAGGTTCCACACACACTTCATGTAAGAGGGCGGGCTGAGTGGAAAGGTGAGAGTTTGGGCAGCTGTGCAGACAAAGAAGGCGCCCTTTGTCCTGGGCCTAAATGCTTGTGACACACGACTGGGCCTGCCCGGCTCTGAGGGCCCTGCCCTGGGCTCCCTTCTCCCCTGCCCTTTGTTCAGTCACAGCAGAGATGGCCACACCCACTCCCTCTGTGAGGGCAGTGTTCCAACCTCCCTCAGCCCCGCCCCTTCTCCGCAGGTTACCATGGACTACCCTTGCTGCATTCTGAGACCAGAGCATTCCGAGAATGCCAAAGGCAGACATGATGATCTTAAATGATTTCCTCTTGTGTCAGTTTTGGTAAACTTTAGGAGCTAGGAACTGGTCCACTTTACACAAATGTTCAAATTGACTGGCATTTCATATATTCTCTGCTATAACATTCTCCTGGTTCTATCTGTATATTCTTTACTTATGTTTTGGTTTTCCTTAATCAAAGTTTGTCTTTTAATTTTGTCAAAGAATATTCTTTGGACTTACTACATCACCTGAATTTTATACGTTTTCTATTGTATTAAGTTCTGCTCATATCTTTATTTATATTTTTTCTATGTTCTCAGGTTTATTGTTTTGATATACAGATGTCAATTAAAACACTTGGTTATTCATGTTAATAAATCTTTTTACTTATAAAGATTTGAACTTTTCAAGATTCCAGCTTACTTGTAAGTTTCTAAGGGTCAGGTTCTCTACATTGTGGCTGGCCTAAGTCTTAGTTCTCCATATAGCAATGTATATATTGACCTATTTTACCCTCAACTTTCTGTGATTCCCTACATCTCACCTTTCCTTGCAGACAAGCCATTTGAAATACCCTTAACTTATTTCACAGCCAATAAGTCTTTGAAATAATGTGTATTTTTTAGAGAAATCTTCTTATATAATAATGCAGAAATTCTGACCTGCCATAGTTTTCAAAACAGCCTAATTTCACTCTTCTCAATGATGAATCTGTTGTATTACACAACCATTGAGTATTTAGCTTTATCAATGACATGTACTTTAAAAATGTTTTAGAGATCGTACCAGTCTTTGAAAACATCCTTCTTCCTTGTTTCAGTTCAAGTTTTGTGTATACTTTCTGCCTTGCACCTGATTATTCCAACATCTGATGGTTGGCCTAGGGAATCTAATTCTGGTATTGATTGTTTTTGCTGCTTGTCTCCCCTTGTAGTTTATTTCTTCATTATTGTGTAAATTTAGATCATGAGCTCATGTTTAGCTAAACAGCTGACCCTGTAAGAGGCTTAGGTGTGAACGCTGTAAGCTTCAGCAGAAAGTCCGCAAAGATTTTTTTGTGGCCCTCCAATGAATTACCCGCGCGGACCGCTTTGTCTACAAGTGTTGGTCCACTACTCCCTCTAGAGGCTGGGACTCAGACAGGACTGCTTTGCTGCCCCCGATCTCGGATAGTGGCTTTGGGCGGCCTGTGGCCTGGGCAGGAGGCTCCCCACGTGTGTCCCACGACCCATCTGCCTGCGAACTTCGGTCACCTGGCAGGAAGCTATGATGCCCAGACCTATGGTTAGTTTTGCATCGAGGTGCACTGCGCGGAACGGTTCCACACACACTTCAAGTAAGAGGGCGGCCTGAGTGGAAAGGTGAGAGTTTGTGCAGCTGTGCAGACAAAGAAGGCGCCCTTTGGCCTGGGCCTAAATGCTTGTGACACACGACTGGGCCTGCCGGGCTCTGAGGGCCCTGCCGTTGGCCCCCTTCTCCCCTGCCCTTTGTTCAGTCACAGCAGAGATGGCCACACCCACTCCCTCAGTGAAGGCAGTGTTCCAACCTCCCTCAGGCCCGCCCCCTTTCCGCAGGTTACCATGGAATACAGATGCTGCATTCTGAGGCCAGGGCGTTCCGAGAATTCCAAGGGCAGACATGATGACCTTAAATGATTTCCTCTTGTGTCAATTTTGGTAAACTTTAGGAGCTAGGAAATGGTCCACTTTACACAAATGTTCAAATTTACTGGCATTTCATATATTCTCTGCTATAACATTGTCCTGATTCTTTCTGTATATTCTTTACTTATGTTTTGGTTTTCTTTAATCAAAGTGTGTCTTTTAAATCTTGTCAAAGAATATTCTTTGGACTTACTACGTCAACTGAATTTTATACGTTTTCTGTGGTATTAAGTTCTGCTCATATCTTTATTTATATTTTTTCTATGTTCTTAGGTTTATTGTTTTGATATTCTGATGTCAATTAAAACACTTTGTTATTCATTTTAATAAATCTTTTTACTTATAAAGGTTTGAACTTTTCAAGATTCCAGCTTAATTGTAAGTTTCTAAGTGTCAGGTACTCTTCATTGTGGCTGGCCTAAGTCTTAGTTCTCCATATAGCAATGTATATATTGACCTATTTTCCCCTCGACTTTCTGTGATTCCCTACATCTCACCTTTCTTTGCAGACAAGCCATTTGAAATACCCTTAACTTATTTCACAGCCAATAAGTCTTTGAAATAATGTGTATTATTTAGCGAAATCTTCTTATATAATTAGGCAGAAAATCTGATCTGCCATAGTTTTCAAAACAGCCTAATTTCACTCTTCTCAATGATGAATCTGTTGTATTACACAACCATTGAGTATTTAGCTTTATCAATGACATGTACTTTAAAAATGTTTTAGAGATCGTACCAGTCTTTGAAAACATCCTTGTTCCTTGTTTCAGTTCAAGTTTTGTGTATACTTTCTGCCTTGCACCTGATTATTCCAACATCTGATGGTTGGCCTAGGGAATCTAATTCTGGTATTGATTGTTTTTGCTGCTTGTCTCCCCTTGTAGCTGATTTCTTCATTATTGTGTAAATTTAGATCGTGAGCTCATGTTTAGCTAAACATCTGACTTTGTAAGAGGATTAGGTGTGAACACTCGTAAGTTTCATCAGAAAGTCCGCAAAGATTTATTTGTGTCCCTCCAATGAGTAGCCCGCGAGGACCCCGTTTACTACAAGGGTTGGTCCACTACTCCCTCTAGAGGCTCGGCCTCAGACAGGGCGGCTTTGTGGCCCACGATCCTTGGCAGTGGCATTGGGCGGCCTGTGGCCCAGGCAGGAGCCTCTCTGCATGTGTCCCAGGGACCCATCTGCCTGCGAACTTTGGTCACCTTGTAGGAAGCTACGATGCCCAGACCTATGGTTAGCTGTGCAGCGAGGTGTACTGTGCGGACAGGTTCCACACACACTTCAAGTAAGAGGGCGGCCTGAGTGGAAAGGTGAGAGTTTTGGCAGCTGTGCAGACAAAGAAGGCGCACTTTGTCCTGGGCCTAAATGCTTGTGAAACCCCACTGGGCCTGCCGGGCTCTGAGGGCCCTGTCCTGGGTCCCCTGCTCCCCTGCCCTTTGTTCAGTCACAGCAGAGATGGCCACACCCACTCCCTCTGTGAGGGCAGTGTTCCAACCTCTCTCAGCCCCGCCCCTTCTCCGCAGGTTACCATGGACTACAGATGCTGCATTCTGGGTCCAGGGCATTCCGAGAATGCCAAGGGCAGACATGATGACCTTACATGATTTCCTCTTGTGTCAGTAATGGTAAACTTTAGGAGCTAGGAACTGGTCCACTTTACACAAATGTTCAAATTTACTGGCATTTCATATATTCTCTTCTATAACATTGTCCTGATTCTTTCTGTATATTCTTTACTTATGTTTTGGTTTTCCTTAATCAAAGTTTGTCTTTTAATCTTGTCAAAGAATATTCTTTGGACTTACTACATCCCCTGAATTTTATACGTTTTCTATTGTATTAAGTTCGGCTCATATCTTTATTTATATCTTTTCTATGTTCTCAGGTTTATTGTTTGATATTCTGATGTCAATTAAAACACTAGGTTATTCATTTTAATAAATCTTTTTACTTATAAAGATTTGAACTTTTGAAGATTCCAGCTTACTTGTAAGTTTCTAAGGGTCAGGTCCTCTACATTGTGGCTGGCCTAAGTCTTAATTCACCATATAGCAATGTATATAATGACCTATTTTCCCCTCGACTTTCTGTGATTCCCTACATCTCACCTTTCTTTGCAGACAAGCCATTTGAAATACCCTTAACTTATTTCACAGCCAATAAGTCTTTGAAATAATGTGTACTTTTTAGAGAAATCTTCTTATATATTTAGGCAGAAAATCTGACCTGCCATAGTTTTCAAAACAGCATAATTTCACTCTTCTCAATGATGAATCTGTTGTATTACACAACCTTTGAGTAATTAGCTTTATCAATGACATGTACTTTAAAAATGTTTTAGAGATCCTGTCAGCCATTGAAAACATCCTTTTTCCTGGTTTCAGTTCCAGTTTTGTGTATATTTTCTGCCTTGCACCTGATTATTCCAACATCTGATGGATGGCCTAGGGAATCTACTTCTGGTATTGATTGTTTTTGCTGATTGTCTCCCCTTGTAGCTGATTTCTTCATTATTGTGTAAATTTAGATAATGAGCTCATGATTAGCTAAACAGCTGACCTTGTAAGAGACATAGGTGTGAACGATCGAAAGCTTCAGCAGAAAGTCGGCAAAGATTTATTTGTGTCCCTCCAATGAGTTGCTCGAGAGGACCCCGTTTTCTACAAGTGTTGGTCCAATACTCCCTCGAGAGGCAGGGGACTCAGTGAGGGCTGCTTTGCGGCCCGCGATCTGGGGCAGGGGCTGTGGGCGGCCTGTGGCCCAGGCAGGAGCCTCTGCGCGTGTGTCCCAGGGACCCATCTGCCTGCGAAGTTCCGTTACCTGGCAGGAAGCTACGATGCCCAGACCTATGGTTAGCTGTGCAGCGAGGTGTACTGCGCAGACAGGTTCCACACACACTTCAAGTAAGAGGGTGGCCTGAGTGGAAAAGTGAGAGTTTGGGCACCTGTGCAGACAAAGAAGGCGACCTTTGCACCGGGCCTAAATGCTTGAGACACCCCACTGGGCCTGCCGGACTCTGAGGGCCCTGCACTGGTTTCCCTGCTCTCCTGCTCTATGTTCAGTCAGAGCAGAGATGGCCACACCCACTCCCTCAGTGAGGGCAGTGTTCCAACCTCCCTCAGCCCCTCTACCTCACCACAGGTTACCATGGACTATAGATGCTGCATTCTGATTCCAGGGCGTTCCGAGAATGCCAAGGGCAGACATGATGACCTTAAATGATTTCCTCTTGTGTCACTTTTGGTAAACTTTAGGAGCTAGGAAATGCTCCACTTTACACAAATGTTCAAATTTACTGGCATTTCATATATTCTCTGCTGTAACATTGTCCTGATTCTTTCTATATATTCTTTATTTATGTTTTTGTTTTCCTTAATCAAAGTGTGTCTTTTAAATCTTTTCAAAGAATATTCTTTGGACTTACTAAATAAACTCAATTTTATACGTTTTCTGTTGTATTAAGTTCTGCTCATGTGTTTATTTATCTTTTTTCTATGTTCTCAGGGTTTATTGTTTTGATCTTTTGATGTCAATTAAAGCACTTGGTTATTCGTTTTCATAAATCTTTTTAGTTATAAAGATTTGAACTTTTGAAGATTCCAGCTTACTTGTAAGTTTCTAAGGTTCAGGTCGTCTACATTGTTGCTGGCCTAAGGCTTAGTTCACCATATAGCAATGTATATATTGACCTATTTTCCCCTCGACTTTCTGTGATTCCCTACATCTCACCTTTCTTTGCAGACAAGCCATTTGAAATACCCTTAACTTATTTCACACCCAATAATTCTTTGAAATAATGTGTATTTTTTAGAGAAATCTTCTTATATAAATAGGCAGAAAATCTGACCTGCCATAGTTTTCAAAACAGCATAATTTCACTCTTCTCAATGATGAAACTGTTGTATTACACAACCTTTGAGTATTTAGCTTTATCAATGACATGTACTTTAAAAATGTTTTAGACATCCTACCAGTTTTGAAAACATCCTTGTTCCTTGTTTTTGTTCCAGGTTTGTGTATATTTTCTGCCTTGCACCTGATTATTCCAACATCTGAAGGATTGCCTAAGGAATTTAATTCTTGTATTGATTGTTTTTGCAAATTGTCTCCCCTTGTAGCTGATTTCTTCATTATTGTGTAAATTTAGATCATGAGCTCATGTTTAGCAAAACAGGAGACCTTGTAAGAGGCTTAGGTGTGAACGCTCGTAAGCTTCAGCAGAAAGTCGGCAAAGATTTATTTGTGTCCCTCCAATGAGTTGCCCACGAGGACCCCTTTTTCTACAAGTGTTGGACCTTTTCTCCCTCTAGAGGCAGGGGACTCAGACAGAGCTGCTTTGCGGCACCCGATCTGGGGCAGGGGCAGTGGACAGCCTGTGGTGCGGGCAGGAGCCACTCCGCGTGTGTCCCAAGGACCCATCTGCCTTTGAACTACGGTCACCTGTGAGGAAGTTACAATGACCAGACCTATGGTTAGCTGTGCAGCGAGGTGCTCTGCGCGGACAGGTTCCACACACACTTCAAGTAAGAGGGCTGCCTGAGGGAAAGGTGAGGGTTTGGGCAGCTGTGCACACAAAGAAGGTGACCTTTGGCCTTGGCATAATTCTTGTGAAACCCCACTTGGACTGCCGGACACTGAGGGCCCTGCCCTGGCCCCCCTGCTCCCCTGTCCTTTGTTCAGTCACCGCAGAGATGGCCATACCCACTCCCTCAGTGAGTGCAGTGTTCAAACCTTCCTCAGCCCCTCCCCCTCTCCGCAGGTTACCGTGGACTACATATGCTGCATTCTGAGGCCAGCGCTTTCCGAGAATGCCAAGGGCAGACATGATGACCTTAAATGATTTCTTCATGTGTAACTCTTGGTAAACTTTAGGAGCTAGTAAATGGTCGCCTTTACAGAAATGTTCAAATTTACTGGCATTTCCTATATTCTCTGCTATAACTTTGTCCTGATTCTTTCTGTATATTCTTTACTTATGTTTTTGTTTTCCTTAATCAAAGTGTGTCTTTTAAATCTTGTCAAAGAATATTCTTTGGACTTACTAGATCACCTGAATTTTATACGTTTTCTGTTGTATTAAGTTCTGCTCATATCTTTATTTATCTTTTTTCAATGTTCTCAGGGTTTATTGTTTTGATCATCTGATGTCAAATAAAACACTTGGTTATTCATTTTCATAAATCTTTTTACTTATAAAGATTTGAACTTTTGAAGATTCCAGCTTACTTGTAAGTTTCTAAGGGTAGTGTCCTCTACATTGTTGCTGGCCTAGGGCTTAGTTCACCATATTGCAATGTATATATTGACATATTATCCCCTCGGCTTTCTGTGATTCCGTACATCTCACCTTTCTTTGCAGACAAGCCATTTGAAATACCCTTAACTTATTTCACAGCCAATAAGTCTTTGAAATTATGTGTATTTTTTAGAGAAATCTTCTTTTATAATTAGGCAGAAAATCTGACCTGCCATAGTTTTCAAAACAGCATAATTTCACTCTTCTCAATGATGAATCTGTTGTGTTACACAATCTTTGAGTATTTAGCTTTATCGATGACATGTACTTTAAAAAGGTTTTAGAGATCCTACCAGTCTTTGAAAACATCCTTGTTCCTTGTTTCAGTTCCACTTTATGTATATTTTCTGCCTTGCACCTGATTATTCCAACGTCTGATCGATGGCATAGGGAATCTAATTCTGGTATTGATTGTTTTTGCTGATTGTCTCCCCCTGTAGCTGATTTCTTCATTATTGTGTAAATTTAGATCATGAACTCATGTTTAGCTAAACATCTGACTTTGTAAGAGGCTTAGGTGTGAACACTCGTAATTTTCATCAGAAAGTCCGCAAAGATTTATTTGTGTCCCTCCAATGAGTAGCCCGCGAGGACCCCGTTTCCTATAAGGGTTGGTCCACTACTCCCTCTAGAGGCTCGGCCTCAGACAGGGCTGCTTTGTGCCCCACGATCTGTGGCAGTGGCAGTGGGCGGCCTGTGGCCCGGGCAGGAGCCTCTTTGCGTGAGTCCCAGGGACCCATCTGCCTGCGAACTTTGGTCATCTTGCAGGAAGCTACGATGCCCAGACCTATGGTTAGCTGTGCAACGAGGTGTACTGTGCGGACAGGTTCCACACACACTTCAAGTAAGAGGGCGGCCTGAGTGGAAAGGTGAGAGTTTGGGCAGCTGTGCAGACAAAGAAGGCGCCCTTTGTCCTGGGCCTAAATGCTTGTGACACCCCACTAGGCCGGCCGGGCTCTGAGGACCCTGCCCTGGGCCCCCTGCTCCCCTGCCCTTTGTTCAGTCACAGCAGAGATGGCCACACCCACTACCTCTGTGAGTGCGGTGTTCCAACCTTCCTCAGCCCCGCCCCTTCTCCGCAGGTTACTATGGACTACCGATGCTGCATTCTGTGTCCAGGGCATTCCGAGAATGCCAAGGGCAGACATGATGACCTTAAATGATTTCCTCTTTTGTCAGTTATGGCAAACTTTAGGAGCTAGGAACTGGACCACTTTACACAAATGTTCAAATTTACTGGCATTTCATATATTCTCTGCTATAACAATCTTCTGATTCTTTCTGTATATTTTTACTTATGTTTTGGTTTTCCTTAATCAAACTTTCTCTTTTAATCATGTCAAAGAATATTCTTTGGACTTACTACATCACCTGAATTTTATACGTTTTCTATTGTATTAAGTTCTGCTCATATCTTTATTTATATTTTTTCAATGTTCTCAGGTTTATTGTTTTGATATTCTGATGTCAATTAAAACACTTGGTTTTTCATTTTAATAAATCTTTTTACTTATAAAGATTTGAACTTTTGAAGATTCCAGCTTACTTGTAAGTTTCTAAGGGTCAGGTCCTCTACATTGTGGCTGGGCTATATCTTAGTTCACCATATAGCAATGTATATATTGACCTATTTTCCCCTCGACTTTCTGTGATTCCCTACATCTCACCTTTCTTTGCAGACTAGCCATTTGAAATACCCTTAACGTATTTCACAGCCAATAAGTCTTTGAAATAATGTGTATTTTTAGAGAAATCTTCTTATATATTTATGCAGAAAATCTGACCTGCCATAGTTTTCAAAACAGCATAATTTCACTCTTCTCAATGATGAATCTGTTGTATTACACAACCTTTGAGTATTTAGCTTTACCAATGACATGTACTTTAAAAATGTTTTAGAGATCCTACCAGTCTTTGAAAACATCCTTGTTCCTTGTTTCAATTCCAGTTTTGTGTATACTTTCTGCCTTGCACATGATTATTCCAACATCTGATGGTTGGCCTAGGGAATCTAATTCTGGTATTGATTGTTTTTGCTGCTTGTCTCCCCTTGTAGCTGATTTCTTCATTATTGTATGAATTTAGATCATGAGCTCATGTTTTGCTAAACAGCTGACTTTGTAAGAGGCTTAGGTGTGAACGCTCGTAAGCTTCAGCAGAAAGTCCGCAAAGATTTTTTTGTGTCCCTCCAATGAGTTACCCGCGTGGACCACTTTTTCTACAAGTGTTGGTCCGCTACTCCCTCTAGAGGCTGGGACACAGACCGGACTGCTTTGCTGCCCCCAGTCTGGGATAGTGGCTTTGGGCGGCCTGTGGCCCGGGCAGGAGGCTCCCGACGTGTGTCCCACGACCCATCTGCCTGCGAACTTCGGTCACCTGACCGGAAGCCACGATGGCCAGACCTGTGGTTAGCTGTGCAGCGAGGTGTACTGCGCGGACAGGTTCAACACACACTTCAAGTAAGAGGGCGGCCTGGGTGGCAAGGTGAGAGTTTGGGCAGCTGTGCAGACAAAGAAGGCTCCATTTGTCCTGGGCCTAAATGCTTGTGACACCCCACTGGGCCTGCCGGGCTCGGAGGGCCCTGCCCTGGGCCCCTGCTCCCCTGCCCTTTGTTCAGTCACAGCAGAAATGGCCACACCCACTCCTTCTGTGAGGGCAGTGTTCAAACCTCCCTCAGACCCGCCCCCTCTCCGCAGGTTACCATGGACTACAGATGCTGCATTCTGAGTCCAGGGCATTTCGAGAATGCCAAGGGCAGACAGGATGACCTTAAATGATTCCCACTTGTGTCAATTTTGGTAAACTTTAGGAGCTAGGAACTGGTCCACTTTACACAAATGTTCAAATTGACTGGCATTTCATATATTCTCTGCTACAACATTCTCCTGATTCTTTCTGTATATTCTTTACTTATGTTTTGGTTTTCCATGGTCAAAGTGTGTCTTTTAATCTTGTAAGAATATTCTTTGGACTTACTACATCACCTGAATTTTATTCGTTTTCTATTGTATTAACTTCTGCTCATATCTTTATTTATATTTTTTCTATGTTCTCAGTTTTATTGTTTTGATATTCTGATGTCAATTAAACACTTGGCTATTCATTTTAATAAATCTTTTTACTTATAAAGATTTGAACTTTTCAAGATTCCAGCTTACTTGTAAGTTTCTAAGGGTCAGGTCCTCTACTTTGTGGCTGGCCTAAGGCTTAGTTCACCATAGAGCAATGTATATATTGACCTATTTTCCCCTCGACTTTCTGTGGTTCCCTACATCTCACCTTTCTTTGCAGACAAGCCATTTAAAATACCCTTAACTTATTTCACAGCCAATAAGTCTTTGAAATAATGTGTATTTTTTAGAGAAATCTTCGTATACAAATAGGCAGAAAATGTGACCTGCCATAGTTTTCAAAAGAGCATAATTTCATTCTTCTCAATGATGAATCTGTTGTATTACACAACCATTGATTATTTAGCTTTATCAATGACATGCACTTTAAAAATGTTTTAGAGATCCTACCAGTCTTTGAAAACATCCTTGTTCCTTGTTTCAGTTCCAGTTTTGTGTATACTTTCTGCCTGGCACCTGATTATTCCAACATCTGATGGATGGCCTAGGGAATCTAATTCTGGTATTGATTGTTTTTGCTTCTTGTCTCCCCTTGTAGCTGATTTCTCCATTACTGTGTAAATTTAGATCATGAGCTCATGTTTAGCTAAACAGCTGACCTTGTAAGAGGCTTAGGTGTGAACGCTCGTAAGCTTCAGCAGAAAGTCCGCAAAGATTTTTTTGTGTCCCTCCAGTGAGTTACCCGTGCGGACCCCGTTTTCTACAAGTGTTGGTCCACTACTCCCTGTAGAGGATGGGACTCAGACAGGACTGCTTTGCTTCCCCTGATCCGTGATAGTGGCTTTGGGCGGCCTGTGGCCTGGGCAGGGGGCTCCCCACGTGTGTCCCACGACACATTTGCCTGCGAACTTCGGTCACCTGGCAGGAAGCTATGATGCCCAGATCTATGGTTAGCTTTGCAGCGAGGTGTACTGCACGGACCGGTTCCACACACACTTCAAGTAAGAGGGCGGCCTGAGTGGATAGGTGAGAGTTTGGGCAGCTATGCAGACAGAGAAGGCGCACTTTGGCCTGGGCCCAAATGCTTGTGACACCCGACTGGGCATGCCGGGCTCTGAGGGCCCTGCCATTGGCCCCCTTCTCCCCTGCCCTTTGTTCAGTCACAGCAGAGATGGCCCCACCCACGCCCTCAGTGAAGGCAGTGTTCCAAGCTCCCTCAGCCCCGTCCTCTATCCGCAGGTTACCCTGGACTACAGATGCTGCATTCTGAGGCCAGGGCGTTCCGAGAATGCCAAGAGCAGACATGATGACCTTAAATGATTTCCACTTGTGTCAATTTTGGTAAACTTTAGGAGCTAGGAAATGGTCCACTTTACACAAATGTTCAAATTTACTGGCATTTCATATATTCTCTGCTATAACATTGTCCTGATTCTTTCTGTATATTATTTACTTATGTTTTGGTTTTCCTTAATCAAAGTGTGTCTTTTAAATCTTGTCAAATAATATTCTTTGGACTTTCTACCTCACCTGAATTTTATACGTTTTCTGTGGTATTAAGTTCTGCCCATATCTTTATTTATCTTTTTTCTATGTTCTCAGGGTTTATTGTTTTGATCTTCTGATGTCAATCAAAACACTTGGAAATTCATTTCAATAAATCTTTTTACTTATAAAGATTTGAACTTTTAAAGATTCCAGCTTACGTGTAAGTTTCTAAGGGTCAGGTCCTCTACATTGTGGCTGGCCTAAGGCTTAGTTCACAATATAGCAAAGTATATATTGACCTATTTTCCCCTCGACTTTCTGTGATTTCCTACATCTCACCTTTCTTTGCAGACAAGCCATTTGAAATACCCTTATCTTATTTCACAGCCAATAAGTCTTTGAAATAATGTGTATTTTTTAGAGAAATCTTCTTATATATTTAGGCAGAAAATCTGATCTGCCAATGTTTTCAAAACAGCATAATTTCACTCTTCTCAATAATGAATCTTTTGTATTACACAACCTTTGAGTATTTAGCTTTATCAATGACATGTACTTTAGAAATGTTTTAGAGATCCTACCAGTCTTTGAAAACATCCTTGTTCCTTGTTTCAGTTCCTGTTTTATGTATATTTTCTGCCTTGCACCTGATTATTCCAACGTCTGATCAATTGCCTAGGGAATCTAATTCTGGTATTGATTGTTTTTGCTGATTGTCTCCCCCTGTAGCTGATTTCTTCATTATTGTGTAAATTTAGATCATGAGCTCATTTTTAGCTAAACATCTGAATTTGTAAAAGGCTTAGGTGTTAACACTGGTAAGCTTCATCACAAACTCCGCAAAGATTTATTTGTCTCCCTCCAATGAGTTGCCCACGAGGACCTCGTTCTCTACAAGTGTGGTCCACTACTCCCTCTAGAGGCACGGCCTCAGACAGGGCTGCTTTGCGAGGGATTGGGTGTGGCCATCTATGCTGTGACTGAACAAAGGGCAGGGGAGCAGTGGGAACAGGTCAAGGCCCTCAGAACCCGGCAGGACAGGGGGGTGTCACAAGCATTTAGGCACAGGGCAAAGTGTGCTTTCTTTGCCTGCACAACTACCCAAGCTCTCAACTTTCCACTCAGGACGCACTCTTACATGAAGTGTGCGTGGATCGTTTCCGCGAACAACACCTCGCTGCACATCTCACCACAGGTCTGGGCATTGTTGATTCCTGCAAGGTGACTGAAGTTCGCAGGCAGATGGGTGCCTGACACAGGCAGATATGCTCCTGCCTGATGCACAGGACGCCACCTGACCGTGCTCTAGATTGGGGGCCGCAAAGCGGCCCTGTCTGAGTCTCCTGCCTCTAGAGGGAGTATTATACCAACACTTCTAGGAAACGGTGTCCTTGCGGGCAACTCATTGGAGGGACACAAATATAGCTTTGCCGACATTCTGATGAAGGTTACGAGCGTTCACACCTAAGCCTCTAACAAGGTCAGCTGTTTAGCTGAACATGAGCTCATGATCTAACTTTACACAATAATGAAAAATCAGCTACAAGGGGAGACAATCAGCAATAACAATCAATACCAGAATTAGATTCCCAAGGCCATTATTCAGATATTGGAATAATCAGTTGAAAGGCAGAAAATATACATAAAACTGGAACTGAAGCAAGGAACAAGGATGTTTTCAAAGACTGGTAGGATCTCTAAAACATTTCTAAAGTACATGTCATTGACAAAGCTAAATATTCAAAGGTTGTGTAATACAACAGATTAATCTATGAGAAAGTGAAATTATGCTGTTTTGAAAACTATGGCAGGTCAGATTTTCTGCCTAATTATATAAGAAGATTTCGCTAAATAATACACATTATTTCAAAGACTTATTGGCTGTGAAATAAGTTAAGGGTATCTCAAATGGCTTCTCTGCAAAGAAAGGTGAGATGTAGGGAATCACAGAAAGTCGAGGGG
This sequence comes from Mesoplodon bidens, assembly GCF_964165515.1. Lineage (NCBI taxonomy): Eukaryota > Metazoa > Chordata > Mammalia > Artiodactyla > Ziphiidae > Mesoplodon > Mesoplodon bidens. The sequence goes on from NC_138180.1 coordinate 8,440,896, forward strand.
AAAATAGGTCAATATAAACATTGCTATATGTTGAACTAAGCTTTAGGCCAGCAACAATGTAGAGGACCTGACCCTTAGAAACTTAGAAGTAAGCTGGAATCTTCAAAAGTTCAAATCTTTATAAGGAAAAAGATTTACGAAAATGAATAATCAAGTGTTTTAATTGACATCAGAAGATCAAAACAATAAACCCTGAGAAAGTAGAAAAAAGATAAATAAAGATATGAGCAGAACTTAATAAAACAGAGGACGTATAAAATTCAGGTGATGTAGTAAGTCCAAAGAATATTCTTTGAAAAGATTTAAAAGACACACTTTGATTAAGCAAAACAAAAATATAAGTAAAGAATATAAAGAAAGAATCAGGACAACGTTATAGCAGAGAATATCTGAAATGACAGTAAATTTGAATATTTCTGTAAAGTGGACCATTTCCTAGCTCCTAAAGTTTACCAAAATTGACACAAGAGGAAATCATTTAAGGTCATCATGTCTGCCCTTGGCATTCTCGGAATGCCCTGGCCTCAAAGTGTAGCATCTGTAGTCCATGGTAACCTGCGGAGAGGGGGCGGGGCTGAGGGAGGTTGGAACACTGCCCTCACTGAGGGAGTTGGTGTGGCCATCTCTGCTGTGACTGAACAAAGGGCAGGTGAGCAGTGGCCCAGGTCAGGGCCCTCAGAGCCCAGCAGTGGCAGTGGGGTGTCACAAGCATTTAGGCCCCTGCCGAATAGAGCGGTCTTTGTCTGCACAGCCACCCAAACTCTCACCTATCCACTCAGGCCGCCCTCTTACTTGAAGTGTTTGTGAAACCTGTCCGCGCAATACACATCGCTGCACAGCTAACCAAAGGTCTGGGCATCGAATCTTCCTGCCAGGTGACTGAAGTTCACAGCTAGATGGGTCCATGGTACACACGCGGAGAGGCTCTTGCCCGGGCCACAGGCCGCTCACTGCCACTGCCCCAGATCTGCGGCCGTAAAGGAGCCGTGTCTGAGTCCCTGCCACTAGAGGAAGTATTGGACCAACACTTGTAGAATACGGGGTCATCGCGGGCAACTCATTGGAGGGACACAAATAAATCTTTGCCGACTTTCTGATGAAGCTTATGAGCATTCACACCTAAGCCTCTTACAAGGTCAGCTGTTTAGCTAAAGATGAGCTCATGATCTAAATTTACACAATAATGAAGAAATCAGCTACAAGGAGAGAAAATCAGCAAAAACAATCAATACCAGAATTAGATTCCCAAGGCCATCCATCAGATGTTGTTATAATCAGTTTCAAGGCAGAAAATACACATAAAACTGGAACTGAAACAAGGAACAGGATGTTTTCAAGGACTGGTAGGATCTTTAAAACATTTTTAAGGTACATGTCATTGATAAAGCTAAATACTCAAAACAGATTCATCATTGAGAAGAGTGAAATTATGATGTTTTGAAAACTATGGCAGGTCAGATTTTCTGCCTTATTATATAAGAAGATTTCTCTTAAAAATACACATTATTTCAAAGAATTATGGGCTGTGAAATAAGTTAAGTGTATTTCAAATGGCTTGTCTGCAAACAAAGGTGAGATGTAGGGAATCACAGAACGTCGAGGGGAAAATAGGTCAATATATACATTGCTATAGGGTGAACTAAGCCTTAGGCCAACAACAATGTAGAGGACCTGATCCTTAGAAACTTACAAGTAAGCTGGAATCTTCAAGAGTTCAAATCTGTATAAGTAAAAAGATTTATTAAAATGAATAACCAAGGGCTTTAATTGACATCAGAACATCCAAACTATAAACACTGAGAACATAGAAAAAAGATAAATAAATATATGAGCAGAATTTAATACAACAGAAAACGAATAAAATTGAGGTGATTTAGTACGTCCAAAGAATATTCTTTGAAAATATTTAAATGACACACTTTGATTAAGGAAAACAAAAACATATGTAAACAATATACAGAAAGAATCAGGACAAAGTTATAGCAGAGAATATAGGAAATGTCAGTAAATTTGAACATTTCTGTAAACTGGACCATTTCCTAGCTCCTAAAGTTTACCAAAGCTGACACAAGAGGAAATCATTTAAGGTCATCATGTCTGCCCTTGGCATTCTCTGAACGCCCAGGCCTCAGAATGCAGCATCTGTAGTCCATGGTACCCTGCGCAGAGGGGGCGGGGCTGAGGGAGGTTGGAACACTGCCCTCACTAAGAGAGTGGATGAGGCCATCTCTGCTGTGACTGAACAAAGGCAAGGGAGCTGGGGGTCCAGGGCAGGGCTCTCAGAGAACGCCAGGCCCAGTGGTGTGTCACAAGCATTAAGGCACAGGCCAAAGAGCGCCTTCTTTGTCTGCACAGCTGCACAAACACTAACCTTTCCACTCAGCCCGCCCTCATACTTGAAGTGTGTGTGGAACCTGTCCACGCAGTACACCTCGCTGCATAGCTAACCAGAGGACTGGGTATCGTAGCTTCCTGCCAGGGGACCGAAAATCGCAGGCTGTTGGGTCCCTGGAACCCACGCAGAGAGGCTCCTGCCCGGGCCACTGGCCGCCCACTGCCCCTGCCCCAGATCGGGGGCCGCAAAGCAGCCTTGTCTGAGTCACTGCCTCTAGAGGGAGTATTGGACCAACAGTTATAGAAAACGGGGTCCTCGCGGGCAACTCAATGGAGCTACACAAATAAATCTTTGCCGACTTTCTAATGAAACTTACGAGCCTTCACACCTAAGCCTCTTACATGGTCAGCTGTTTAGGTAAAGATGAGCTCATGATCTAAATTTACACAATAATGAAGAAATCAACTACAAGGGGAGACAATCAGCAAAAACAATCAATACCAGAATTAGATTCCCAAGGACATCCATCAGATGTTGGAATAATCACGTGCAAGGCAGAAAATATACATAAAACTGGAACTGAAACAAGGAACAAGGATGTTTTCAAAGACTGGTAGGATCAATAAAACATTTTTAAAGTACGTGTCATTGACAAAGCTAAATATTCAAAGGTTGTGTAATACAACAGATTAATCTTTGAGAAGAGTGAAATTATGCTGTTTTGAAAACTATGGCAGGTCAGATATTCTGCCTAATTATATAAGAAGATTTCGCTAAAAAATACACATTATTTCAAAGACTTATTGGCTGTGAAATAAGTTAAGGGTATCTCAAATGGCTTGTCTGCAAAGAAAGGTGAGATGTAGGGAATCACAGAAAGTCGAGGGGAAAATAGGTAAATATAAACATTTTTATATGTTGAACTAAGCCTTAGGCCAGCAACAATGTAGAGGACCTGACCTTTAGAAAATTACAAGTAAGGTGGTACCATCAAAGTTCAAATCTTTATAAGGAAAAAGATTTATTAAAATGAATAACCAAGTTTTTTAATTGACATCAGAAGATCAAAACAATAAACCCTGAGTACATAGAAAAAAGATAAATAAAGATATGAGCAGAATTTAATACAACAGAAAACGTATAAAATTCAGGTGATGTAGTAAGTCCAAAGAATATTTTTGAAAAGATTTAAAAGACACACTTTGATTAAGGAAAACAAAAATATAAGTAAAGAATATACAGAGAGAATCAGGACAATGTTATAGCAGAGAATATAGGAAATGCCAGAAAATTTGAACATTTTTGTAAAGTGGACCATTTCCTAGCTCCTAAAGTTTACCAAAACTGACACAAGAGGAAATCATTTAAGGTCATCATGAATGCCCTTGGCATTCTCGGAACGCCCTGGCCTCATAATGCAGCATCTGTAGTCCATGGTAACCTGCGGAGAGGGGGCGGGGCTGAGGGACGTTGGAACACTGCCGTCACTTAGGGAGTGGGAGTGGCCATCTCTGCTGTGACAGAACAAAGGGCAGGGGAGCAGGGGCCCAAGGCAGGGCCCTCAGATCCCGGCAGGTGCAGTGGGGTGTCACAAGTATTTAGGCCCAGGCCGAAGATCGCCTTCTGTGTCTGCACAGCCGCCAAAACACTAACCTATCCACTCAGGCCGCCCTCTTACTTGAAGTGTGTGTGAAACCTCTCCGTGCAATACACTTTGCTGCACAGCTAACCATAGGTCTGGGCATCGTAGCTTCCTGCCAGTTGACCGAAGTTCGCAGGCAGATGGGTCCCCGGGACACACTCGGAGTGACTCCTGCCCGGGCCACAGGCCGCCCACGACCACTGCCCCAGATCGGGGGGCGCAAATCAGCCCTGTGTGAGTCCCTGACTCTAGAGGAAGTATTGGACCAACACTTGTAGAAAACAGGGTCCTCGCGGGCAACACATTGGAGGGACACAAATAAGTCTTTGCCGACTTTCTGATGAAGCTTATGAGCGTTCACACCCAAGCCTCTTACAAGGTCAGCTGTTTAGCTAAACATGAGATCATGATCTAAATTTACACAATAATGAACAAATCAGCTACAAGGGGGAGACAATCAGCAAAAACAATAAATACCAGAATTAGATTCCCTAGGCCATCCTTCAGATGTTGGAATAATCAGGTGCAAGGCAGAAAATATACATAAAACTGGAACTGAAACAAGGAACAAGTGTGTTTTCAAAGACTGGTAGGATCTCTAAAACATTTTTAAAGAACATATCATTGACAAAGCTAAATACTCAAAGATTGTGTAACACAACAGATTCATCATTGAGAAGAGTGAAATTATGCTGTTTTGAAAACTATGGCAGGTCAGGTTTTCTGCCTAATTATATAAGAAGATTTCTCTTAAAAATACACATTATTTCAAAGACTTATGTGCTGTGAAATAAGTTAAGGGTATTTCAAATGGCTTGTCTGCAAAGAATGGTGAGATGTAGGGAATCACAGAAAGTCGAGGGGAAAATAGGTCTATATATACATTGCTATAGGGTGAACTAAGCCTTAGGCCAGCAACAATGTAGAGGACCTGACCCTTAGAAATTTACAAGTAAGCTGGAATCTTCAAAGTCCAAATATCTATAAGGAAAAAGATTTATTAAAATGAATAACGAAGTGTTTTAATTGACATCAGAAGATCAAAACAATAAACCCTGAGAACATAGAAAAAAGATAAATAAAGATATGAGCAGAACTTAATACAACAGAAAACGTGTAAAATTCAGGTGATGTAGTAAGTCCAAAGAATATTCTTTGAAAAGATTTAAAAGACACACTTTGATTTAGGAAAACACAAACATAAGTAAAGAATATACAGGAAGAATCAGGACAATGTTACAGCACAGAATATAGGAAATGCCAGTAAATTAGAACATTTCTGTAAAGAGGACCATTTCCTAGCTCCTAAAGTTTACCAAAACTCACACAAGAGGCAATCATTTAAGGTCATCATGTCTGCCCTTGGCATTCTCGGAACGCCCTGGCCTCAGAATGCAGCATCTGTAGTCCATGGTTACCTGCGGAGAAGGGGCGGGGCTGAGGGATGTTGGAACACTGCCCTCACTGAGGGAGTGGGAGTGACCATCTCTGCTGTGACTGAACAAAGGGCAGGGGAGCAGGGACCCAGGGCAGGGCCCTCAGAGCCCGGCAGGCCCAGTGGGGTGTCACAATCATTTAGGCCCAGGCCAAAGGGCGACTTCTTTTTCTGCACAACTGCCCAAACTCTCACCTCTCCACTCAGCCCGCCCTCATACTTGAAGTGTGTGTGGAAACTGTCTGCGCAGTACACCTCGCTGCAGAGCTATCCATAGGTCTGGTCATTGTAGCTTCTTGCTAGGGGACCGAAGATCGCAGTTAGTTTGGTCCCTGGCACCCACGCGAAGAAGCTCCGGCCCAGGCCACAGGCATCCCACTGCCCCTGCCCCAGATCGGGGGCCGCAAAACATCCCTGTCGGAGTCCCTGCCTCTAGAGGGACTATTGGACCAACAGTTATAGAAAACGGGGTCCTCGAGGGCAACTCATTGGAGGGACACAAATAAATCTTTGCCGACTTTCTGATGAAGCTTATGAGCCTTCAAACCTAAGCCTCTTACAAGGTCAGCTGTTTAGCTAAACATGAGCTCATGTTCTAAATTTACACAATAATGAAGAAATCAGCTACAAGGGGAGACAATCAGCAAAAACAATCAATACCAGAGTTAGATTCCCTAGGCCATCCATCAGATGTAGGAATAATCAAGTGCAAGGCAGAAAATATACATAAAACTGAACCTGAAAAAAGGAACAGGGATGTTTTCAAAGACTGGAAGGATCTCTAAAACATTTTTAAAGTACATGTCATTGACAAAGCTAAATATTCAAAGGTTGTGTAATACAACAGATTAATCTTTGAGAAGAGTGAAATTATGCTGTTTTGAAAACTATGGCAGGTCAGATTTTCTGCCTTATTATATAAGAAGATTTCTCTTAAAAATACACATTATTTCAAAGGCTTATGGGCTGTGAAATAAGTTAAGTGTATTTCAAATGGCTTGTCTGCAAAGAAAGGTGAGATGTAGGGAAACACAGAAAGTCGAGGGGAAAATAGGTCAATATATTCATTGCTATAGGGTGAACTAAGCTTTAGGCCAGTAACAATATAGAGGACCTGATCCTTCGAAACTTACAAGTAAGCTGGAATCTTCAAAAGTTCAAAACTTTATAAGTAAAAAGAATTATTAAAATGAATAACCAACTGTTTTAATTGACATCGGAACATCCAAACTATAAACCCTGAGAACATAGAAAAAATATAAATAAAGATATGAGCAGAATTTAATACAACAGAAAACGTATAAATATGTGGTGATTTAGTAAGTCCAAAGAATATTCTTTGAAAAGATTTAAAAGACACACTTTGATTAAGGAAAACAAAAACATAAGTAAACAATATACAGAAAGATTCAGGACAAAGTTATAGCAGAGAATATAGGAAATGCCAGTAAATTTGAACATTTCTGTAAAGTGGACCATTTCCTAGCTCCTAAAGTTTACCAAAACTGACACAAGAGGAAATCATTTAAGGTCATCATGTCTGCCCTTGGCATTCTCGGAACACCCTGGCCTCATAATGCAGCATCTGTAGTCCATGGTAACCTACGCAGAGGGAGCGGGGCTGAGGGAGGTTGGAACACTGCCCTCACTGAGGAAGTGGATGTGGCCATTTCTGCTGTGACTGAACAAAGGCAAGGGAGCAGGGGGTCCAGGGCAGGGCCCTCAGAGCCAGCCAGGCCCAGTGGGGTGTCACAAGCATTTAGGCCAAGGCCGAAGTGCGCCTTCTTTGTCTGCACAGCTAACAAAACACTAACATTTCCACTCAGCCCGCCCTCATACTTGAAGTGTTTGTGGAATCTGTCCGCGCAGTACACCTCGCTGAACAGCTAACCATAGGACGGGGCATCGTAGCTTCCTGCCAGGGTACTGAATATGGCAGGCAGTTGGTTCCCTGGCAACTACGCGGATAGGCTCCTGCCCGGGCCACAGGCCGCCCACTGCCCCTGCCCCAGATCGGAGGCCGCAAAGCAGCCCTGTCTGAGTCCCTGACTCTAGAGGGCGTATTGGACCAACAGTTATAGAAAACGGGGTCCTCGCGGGCAACTCATTGGTGTGACACAAATAAATCTTTGCCGACTTTCTAATGAAGATTACGAACCTTCACACCTAAGCCTCTTACAAGGTCAGCTGTTTAGCTAAACATGAGCTCATGATCTAAATTTACACAATAATGAACAAATCAGCTACAAGGGGAGACAATCAGCAAAAACAATAAATACCAGAATTAGATTCCCAAGGCCATCCATCAGATGTTGGAATAATCACGTGCAAGGCAGAAAATATACATAAAACTGCAAGAGAAAAAAGGAACAAAGATGTTTTCAAAGACTGGTAGGATCAATAAAACATTTCTAAAGTAAATGTCATTGACAAAGCTAAATATTCAAAGGTTGTGTAATACAACGGATTAATCTTTGAGAAGAGTGAAATTATGCTATTTTGAAAACTATGGCAGGTCAGATTTTCTGCCTAATTATATAAGAAGATTTCACTAAAAATTACACATTATTTCAAAGACTTATTGGCTGTGAAATAAGGTAAGGGTATCTCAAATGGCTTGTCTGCAAAGAAAGGTGCGATGTAGGGAATCACAGAAAGTCGAGGGGAATAGAGGTAAATATAAACATTGTTATATGCTGAACTAAGCCTTAGGCCAGCAACAATGTAGAGGAACTGACCTTTAGAAAATTACAAGTAAGCTGGAATCTTCAAAGTTCAAATCTTTATAAGGAAAAAGATTTATTAAAATGAATAACCAAGTGTTTTAATTGACATCAGAACATCAAAACAATAAACCCTGAGTACATAGAAAAAAGATAAATAAAGATATGAGCAGAATTTAATACAACAGAAAACGTATAAAATTGAGGTGATGTAGTAAGTCCAAAGAATATTTTTGAAAAGATTTAAAAGACACACTTTGAAATAGGAAAACAAAAACATAAGTAAAGAATATACAGAGAGAATCAGGACAATGTTATAGCAGAGAACATAGGAAATGCCAGTAAATTTGAACATTTTTGTAAAATGGACCATTACCTGGCTCCTAAAGTTTACCAAAACTGACACAAGAGGAAATCATTTAAGGTCATCATGTCTGCCCTTGGCATTCTCGGAACGCCCTGGCCTCATAATGCAGCATCTGTAGTCCATGGTAACCTGCGGAGAGGGGGCGGGGCTGAGGGAGTTTGGAACACTGCCCTCACTGAGGAAGTGGGAGTGGCCATCTCTGCTGTGACTGAACAATAGTCAGGGCAGCAGGTGCCTAGGGCAGGGCCCTCAGATCCCGGCAGGGGCAGTGGGGTGTCACAAGCATTTAGGCCCAGGACGAAGAGCGCCTTCTTTGTCTGCACAGCCGCCCAAACTCTCACCTATCCACTCAGGCCGCCCTCTTACTTGAAGTGTGTGTGAAATCTGTCCGTGCAATACACCTCGCTGCACAGCTAACCATAGGTCTGGGCATCGTATCTTCCTGCCAGGTGACTGAAGTTCACAGGCAGATGGGTCCCTGGGACACACACGGAGAGGCTCCTGCCCGGGCCACAGGCCGCCCACTGCCACTGCCCGAGATCGGGGGCCGCATTGCAGCCCTGTCTGAGTCACTGCCTCTAGAGGAAGTATTGAAACAACACTTGTAGAAAACGGGGTCTGCGCGGGCAACTCATTGGAGGGACACAAATAAATCTTTGCCGAATTTCTGATGAAGCTTACGAGCGTTCACGCCTAAGCCTCGTACAAGGTCAGCTGTTTAGCTATACATGAGCTCATGATCTAAATTTACACAATAATGAAGAAATCAGCTACAAGGGGAGGACAATCAGCAAAAACAATCAATACCAGAATTAGATTCCTTAGGCCATCCATCAGATGTTGGAATAATCAGGTGCAAGGCAGAAAATATACATAAAACTGGAACTGAAACAAGGAACAAGGATGTTTTCAAAGACTGGTAGGATCTCTAAAACATTTTTAAAGTACATGTCATTGATAAAGCTAAATACTCAAAACAGATTCATCATTGAGAAGAGTGAAATTATGCTGTTTTGAAAACTATGGCAGGTCAGATTTTCTGCCTAATTATATAAGAAGATTTCGCTAAAAAATACACATTATTTCAAAGACTTTTGTGCTGTGAAATAAGTTAAGGAAATTTCAAATGGCTTGTCTGCAAAGAAAGGTGAGATATAGGGAATCACAGAAAGTCGAGGGGAAAATAGGTCAATATATACATTGCTATAGGGTGAACTAAGCCTTAGGCCAGCAACAATGGAGAGGACCTGACCCTTAGAAATTTACAAGTAAACTGGAATCTTCAAAAGTTCAAATCTTTATAAGTAAAAAGATTTATTAAAATGAATAACCAACTGTTTTAATTGACATCAGAACATCCAAACTATAAACCCTGAAAACATAGAAAAAAGATAAATAAATATATGAGCAGAATTTAATACAACAGAAAACGTATAAAATTCAGGTGATGTAGTATGTCCAAAGAATATTCTTTGAAAAGATTTAAAAGACACACTTTGATTTAGGAAAACACAAACATAAGTAAAGACTATACAGAAAGAATCAGGACAATGTTACAGCAGAGAATATAGGAAATGCCAGTAAATTAGAACATTTCTGTAAAGAAGACCATTTCCTAGCTCCTAAAGATTACCAAAACTGACACAAGAGGAAATCATTTAAGGTCATCATGTCTGCCCTTGGCATTCTCCGTACGCCCTGGCCTCAGAATGCAGCATCTGTAGTCAATGGCAACCTGCGTTGAGGGGGCGAGGCTGAGGGAGTTTGGAACACTGACCTCACTGAGTGAGTGGGTGTGGCCATCTCTGCTGTAACTGAACAAATGCAAGGGAAAAGGGGGCCCATGGCAGGGCCCTCAGAGCCCGGCAGGCCCAGTGGGGTGTCACAAGCATTTAGGCCCAGGCCAAAGGGCGCCTTCTTTGTCTGCACAGCTGCCCAAACACTAACCTTTCCACTCAGCCCGCCCTCATACTTGAAGTGTGTGTGGAACCTGTCTGCGCAGTACACCTCGCTGCACAGCTAACCATAGGACTGGGCATCGTAGCTTCCTGCCGGGCGACCGAAGATCGCAGGCTGTTGGGTCCCTGGCACCCACGCGGAGAGGCTCCTGCACGGGCCACAGGCCTCCCACTGCCCCTGCACCAGATCGGGGGCCGCAAAGCAGCCCTGTCTGAGCCCCTGCATCTAGAGGGAGTATTGGACCAACAGTTATAGAAAACGGGGTCCTCGCGGGCAACTCATTGGAGGGACACAAATAAATCTTTGCCGACTTTCTAATGAAGCTTACGAGCCTTCACACCTAAGCCTCTTACATGGTCATCTGTTTAGATAAACATGAGCTCATGATCTAAATTTACACAATAATGAAGAAATCAGCTAGAGGGGAGAAAATCAGCAAAAACTATCAATACCAGAATTACATTCCCAAGGCCATCCATCAGATGTTGGAATAATCACGTGCAAGGCAGAAAATATACATAAAACTGGAACTGAAAAAAAGAACAAGGATGTTTTCAAAGACTGGTAGGATCAATAAAACATTTTTAAAGTACATGTCATTGACAAAGCTAAATATTCCAAGGTTGTGTAATACAACAGATTAATCTTTGAGAAGAGTGAAATTATGCTGTTTTGAAAACTTTGGCAGGTCAGATTTTCTGCCTAATTATATAAGAAGATTTCGCTAAAAAATACACATTATTTCCAAGACTTATTGGCTGTGAAATAAGTTAAGGGTATCTCAAATGGCTTGTCTGCAAAGAAAGGTGAGATGTAGGGAATCACAGAAAGTCGAGGGGAAAATAGGTAAATATAAACATTGTTATATGTTGAACTAAGCCATAGGCCAGCAACAATGTAGAGGACCTGACCTTTAGAAACTTACAAGTAAGGTGGAATCTTCAAAGTTCAAAACTTTATAAGGAATAAGACTTATTAAAATGCATAACCAAGTGTTTTAATTGACATCAGAACATCAAAACAATAAACCCTGAGTACATAGAAAAAAGATAAATAAAGATATGAGCAGAATTTAATACAACAGAAAACTTATAAAATTGAGGTGATGTAGTAAGTCCAAAGAATATTTTTGAAAAGATTTAAAAGAAACACTTTGATTAAGGAAAACAAAAACATAAGTAAAGAATATACAGAGAGAATCAGGACAATGTTATAGCAGAGAATATAGGAAATGCCAGTAAATTTGAACATTTTTGTAAAGTGAACCATTTGCTAGCTCCTAAAGTTTACCACAACTGACAGAAGAGGAAATCATTTAAGGTCATCATGTCTGCCCTTGGCATTCTCGGAACGCCCTGGCCTCATATTGCAGCATCTGTACTCCATGGTAACCTGCGGAGAGGGGGCGGGACTGAGGGAGTTTTGAACACTGCCCTCACTGAGGGAGTGGGAGTGGCCATCTCTGCTGTGACTGAACAAAGGGCAGGGGAGCAGGGGCCCAGGGCAGGGCCCTCAGACCCCGGCAGGGGCAGTGGGGTGTCACAAGCATTTAGGTCCAGGCCGAAGAGCGCCTTCTGTGTCTGCACAGCCGCCCAAACTCTCACCTATCCACTCAGGCCGCCCTCTTACTTGAAGTGTGTGTGAAACCTGTCCGTGCAATACACCTTGCTGCACAGCTAACCATAGGTCTGGGCATCGTAGCTTCCTGCCAGGTGACCGAAGTTCGCAGGCAGATGGGTCCCTGGGACACACTCGGAGAGGCTCCTGTCCGGGCCATAGGCCGCCCACTGCCACTGCCCCAGATCGTGGGGCGCAAAGCAGCCCTGTCTGAGGCCGTGCCTCTAGAGGGAGTAGTGAAACAACCCTTGTAGAAAACGGGGTCCTCGCTGGCAACTCATTGGAGGGACACAAATAAATCTTTGCAGACTTTCTGATGAAGCTTACGAGTGTTCACACCTAAGCGTCTTACAAAGTCAGATGTTTAGCTAAACATGAGCTCATGATCTAAATTTACACAATAATGAAGAAATCAGCTATAGGGGGAGACAATCAGCAAAAACAATCAATACCAGAATTAGATTCCCTAGGCCATCGATCAGACTTTTGAATAATCAGGTGCAAGGCAGAAAATATACATAAAACTGGAACTGAAACAAGGAACAAGGATGTTTTCAAAGACAGGTAGGATCTCTAAAACATTTTTAAAGTACATGTCATTGATAAAGCTAAATAATCAAAGGTTGTGTAATACAACAGATTCATCATTGAGAAGAGTGAAATTATGCTGTTTTGAAAACTATGGCAGGTCAGAATTTCTGCCTAAATATATAAGAAGATTTCTCTGAAAACTACACATTATTTCAAAGACTTATTGGCTGTGAAAAAAGTTAAGGGTATTTCGAATAGCTTGTCTGCAAAGAAAGTTGAGATGTAGGGAATCACAGAAAGTCGAGGGGAAAATTGGTCAATATATACTTTGACATATTGTAAACTAAGCCTTAGGCCAGCAACAATGTAGAGGATCTGACCCTTAGAAACTTACAAGTAAGCTGGAATCTTTAAAAGTTCAAATCTTTATAAGTAAAAAGATTTATTAAAATGAATAACCAAGTTTTTTAATTGATATCAGAAGATCAAAACAATAAAGCCTGAGAACATAGAAAAAAGATAAATAAAGATATGAGCAGAACTTAATACCACAGAAAACGTATAAAATTCAGGTGAGTTAGTAAGTCCAAAGAATATTCTTTGACAAGATTTAAAAGACACACTTTGATTAAGGAAAACCTATACATAAGTAAAGAATATACAGAAAGAATCAGGACAATGTTATAGCAGAGAATATATGAAATGCCAGTAAATTTGAACATTTGTGTAAAGTGCACCATTTCCTAGCTCCTAAAGTTTACCAAAATTGACACAAGAGGAAATCATTTAAGGTCATCATGTCTGCCCTTGGCATTCTCGGAACGCCCTGGACCCAGAATGCAGCATCTGTAGTCCATGGTAACCTGTGGAGAGGGGGCGGGGCTGAGGGAGGTGGGAACACTGCCCTCACTGAGGGAGTGGGTGTGGCCATCTCTGCTGTGACTGAACAAAGGGCAGGGGAGCAGGGGGCCCAGGGCAGGTCCCTCAGAGCCCGGCAAGCCCCGTCGTGTGTCTCAAGCATTTAGGCCCAGGACAAAGGGCTCCTTCTTTGTCTGCACAGAAGCCCAAACTCTCACCTTTCCACTCAGGCCGCCCTCTTACTTGAAGTGTGTGTGGACCCGGTCCGCTCAGTACACCTCACTGCAAAGCTAACCATAGGTCTGGGCATCATAGCTTCCTGCCAGGTGACCGAATTTCGCAGGCAGATCGGTCGTGGGACACACGCGGGGAGCCTCCTGCCCAGGCCAGAGGCCGCCCAAAGCCACTACCCCAGATTCGGGGAAGCAAAGCAGTCCTGTCTGAGTCCCAGCCTCTAGAGGGAGTAGTGGACCAACACTTGTAGAAAACGGGGTCCGCGCGGGAAACTCATTGGAGGAACACAAACAAATCTTTGTGGACTTTCTACTGAAGCTTACGAGCGTTCACACCTAAGCCTCTTACAAGGTCAGCTGTTTAGCTAAACATGAGCTCATGATCTAAATTTACACAATAATGAAGAAATCAGCTACAGGGGGAGACAATCAGTAAAAACTATCAATACCAGAATTAGATTCCCTAGGCCATCCATCAGATGTTGGAATAATCAGGTGCAAGGCAGAAAGTATACACAAAACTGGAATTGAAACAAGGAACAAGGATGTTTTCAAAGACTGGTTGGATCTCTAAAACATTTTTAAAGTACATGTCATTGATAAAGCTAAATATTCAAAGGTTGTGTCATACAACAGATTCATCATTGAGAAGAGTGAAATTATGCTGTTTTGAAAACTATGGCAGGTAAGATTTTCTGCCTAATTATAAAGGAAGATTGCTCTAAAAATACACATTATTTCAGAGACTTATTGGCTGAGAAATAAGTAAAGGGTATTTCAAATGGCGTGTCTGCAAAGAAAGGTGAGATAAAGGGAATCACAGAAAGTCGAGGGGAAAATAGGTCAATATATACATTGCTATATGGTGAACTAAGCCTTAGGCCAGCAACAATGTAGAGGATCTGACCCTTAGAAACTTACAAGTAAGCTGGAATCTTGAAAAGTTCAAATCTTTATAAGTAAAAAGATTTATTAAAATGAATAACCAAGTGTTTTAATTGACATCAGAATATCAAAACAATAAAACCTGAGAACATAGAAAAAGGATAAATAAAGATATGAGGAGAACTTAATACAATTGAAAACGTATAAAATTCAGGGGATGTAGTAAGTCCAAAGAATATATTTTGACAAGATTTAAAAGACACACTTTGATTAAGGAAAACCAAAACATAAAAAGAATATACAGAAAGAATCAGGACAATGTTATAGCAGAGAATATATGAAATGCCAGTAAATTTGAACATTTCTGTAATGTGGACATTTTCCTAGCTCCTAAGGTTTACCAAAACTGACACAAGAGGAAATCTTTTAAGGTCATCATGTCTGCCCTTGGCATTCTCGGAATGCTCTGGACTCAGAATGCAGCATCTGTAGTCCATGGTAAACTGCGGAGAGGGGGCAGGGCTGAGGGAGTTTGGAACACGGCCTTCATTGAGGGAGTGGGTGTGGCCAATTCTGCTGTGACTGAACAAAGGGCAGGTGAACAGGGGGTCCAGGGCAGGGTCCTCATAGCCCGGCAGGCCCAGTGAGGTGTCACAAGCATTTAGGCCCTGGACAAAGGGGTCCTTCTTTGTCTGCACAGCTGCCCAAAATTTCACCTTTCCACTCAGGCCGCCCTCTTACTTGAAGCGCTTGTGGAACCTGTCCGCGCAGTACACCTCGCTGCACAGCTAACCATAGCTCTGGGAATCGTAGCTTCCTGCCAGGTGACCGAAGTTCGCAGGCAGATGCGTCCCTGGGACACACGCGGAGAGGGTCCTAGACAGGCCAGAGGCCACCCACTGCCACTGCCACAGAACGTGGGGCACAAAGCAGCACTGTCTGAGGCCGTGCCTCTAGAGTGAGTATTGGACCAACACTTGTAGGAAACGGGGTCCTCGCGGGCAACTCATTGGAGGGACACAAATAAATCTTTGCGGATTTTCTGATGAAGCTTACGAGTGTTCACCCTTAAGCCTCTTACAAAGTCAGATGTTTAGCTAAACATGAGCTCATGATCTAAATTTACACAATAATGAAGAAATCAGCTACAGGGGGAGACATTCAGCAAAAACAATCAATACCAGAATTAGATTCCATAGGCCATCGATCAGACGTTGGAATAATCAGGTGCAAGGCAGAAAATATACATAAAACTGGAACTGAAACAAGGAACAAGGATGTTTTCAAAGACTGGTAGGATCTCTAAAACCTTTTTTAAAGTACATGTCATTCATAAAGCTAAATACTCAAAGGTTGTGTAATACAACAGATTCATCATTGAGAAGAGTGAAATTATGCTGTTTTGAAAACTATGGCAGGTCAGATTTTCTGCCTAAATATATAAGAAGATTTCTCTAAAAAATACACATTATTTCAAAGAAATATTAGCTGTGAAATAAGTTAAGGTTATTTCAAATGGCTTGTCTGCAAAGAAAGGTGAGATGTAGGAAATCACAGAAAGTCGAGGGGAAAATAGGTCAATATATACTTTGCTATATGGTGAACTAAGCCTTAGTCTAGCAACAATGTAGAGGACCGGACCCTTAGAAACGTACAAGTAAGCTGGAATCTTGAAAAGTTGAAATCGTTATAAGTAACAACATTTATTAAAATGAATAACCATGTCTTTTAATTGACATCAGAATATCAAAACAATAAACCTGAGAACACAGAAAAAATATAAATAAGGATATGAGGAGAACTTAATACAATAGAAAATGTATAAAATTCAGGTGAGGTAGTAAGTCCAAAGAATATTATTTGACAAGATTTAAAAGACACATTTTGATTAAGGAAAACCAAAACATAAGTAAAGAATATACAGAAAGAATCAGGACAATGTTATAGCAGAGAATATATGAAATGGCAGTTAATTTGAACATTTGTGTAAAGTGGACCATTTCCTAGCTCCTAAAGTTTACCAAAATTGACACAAGAGGAAATCATTTAAGGTCATTATGTCTGCCCTTAGCATTTTCGGAACGCCCTGGCCTCAGAATGCAGCATCTGTAGTCCATGGTAACCTGCGGAGATAGGGCGGGGCTGAGGGAGGTTGGAACACTGCACTCACTGAGGGAGTGTGTGAGGCCATCTCTGCTGTGACTTAACAAATGGCAGGGGAGAAGGGGGCCCAGGGCAGGGCCCTCAGAGCCCGGCAGGCCCAGTCGTGTGTCACAAGCATTTAGGCCCAGGCCAAAGTGCGCCTTCTTTTTCTGCACAGCTGCCCAAACTCTCATCTTTCCACTCAGGCTGCCCTTTAACTTGAAGTGTATATGGAACCGATCCGCGCAGTACACCTCGCAGCAAAGCTAACCAGAGGTCTGTGCATCATAGCTTCCTGCCAGGTGACCGAAGTTTGCAGGCAGATCGGTCGTGGGACACACGTGGGGAGCCTCCTGCCCAGGCCACAGGCCGCCCAAAGCCACTACCCCAGATCGGGTGAAGCAATGCAGTCCTGTCTGAGTCCCAGCCTCTAGAGGGAATAGAGGACCAACACTTGTAGAAAACGGGTTCTGCGCGGGTAACTCATTTGAGGGACACAAAAAAATCTTTGTGGACTTTCTGCTGAAGCTTATGAGCGTTCACACCTAAGCCTCTTACAAGGTCAGCTGTTTAGCTAAACATGAGCTCATGATCTAAATTTATACAATAATGAAGAAATCAGCTACAAGGGGAGACAAGCAGCAAAAACAATCAATACCTGAATTAGATTCCCTAGGCCATCCATCAGATGTTGGAATAATCAGGTGCAAGGCAGAAAGTATACAAAAACAGGAAATGAAACAAGGAACAAGGATGTTTTCAAAGACTGGTATGATCTCTAAAACATTTTTAAGGTACATGTCATTGATATAACTAAATATTCAATGGTTGTGTCACACAACAGATTCATCATTGAGAAGAGTGAAATTATGCTGTTTTGAAAACTATGGCAGGTCAGATATTCTACCTAATTATACAAGAAGATTTCGCTAAATAATACACATTATTTCAGAGACTTATTGGCTGTGAAATAAGTTAAGGGTATTTCACATGGCTTGTCTGCAAAGAAAGGTGAGATGTAGGGAATCACAGAAATTCGAGGGGAAAATAGGTCAATATATACATTGCTATATGGTGAACTAAGCCTTAGGCCAGCCACAATGTAGAGGACCTGACCCTTAGAAACTTACAAGTAAGCTGGAATCTTGAAAAGTTCAAATCTTTATAAGTAACAACATTTAATAAAATGAATAACCAAGTCTTTTAATTGACATCAGAATATCAAAACAATAAACCTGAGAACACAGAAAAAATATAAATAAAGATATGAGGAGACCTTAATACCACAGAAAATGTATAAAATTCAGGTGAGGTAGTAAGTCCAAAGAATATTCTTTGAAAAGATTTAAAAGACACACTTTGATTAAGGAAAACCAAAACATAAGTAAAGAATATACAGAAAGGATCAGGACAATGTTATAGCAGAGAATATATGAAATGCCAGTAAATTTGAACATTTGTGTAAAGTGGACCATTTCCTAGCTCCGAAAGTTTACCAAAATTGACACAAGGGGAAATCATTTAAGGTCATCATGTCTGCCCTTTGCATTCTCGGAACGCCTTGGCCTCAGAATGCAGAATCTGTAGTCCATGGTAACCTGCGGAGAGGGGGTGGGGCTGAGGGAGTTAGGAACACTGCCCTCACTGAGGGAGTGGGTGGGGCCATATCTGCTGTGACTGCACAAAGGGCAGGGGAGAAGGGGGCCAAGGGCAGGGTCCTCAGAGCCCGGCAGACCAAGTCGTGTGTCACAAGCATTGAGGCCCAGGCCAAAGTGCGCCTTCTTTGTCTGCCCAGCAGCCCAAACTCTCACCTTTCCACTCAGGCCGCCCTCTTACTTGAATTGTGTGTGGAACTGGTCCGCGCAGTACACCTCGCTGCAAAGCTATACATAGGTCTGGGCATCATAGCTTCCTGAGAGGTGACCGAAGTTCGCAGGCAGATGGGTCGTGGGACACACGTGGGGAGCCTCCTGCCCAGGCCACAGGCCGCCCAAAGGCACTACCCCAGATCGGGGGCAGCAAAGCTGTCCTGTTTGAGTCCCAGCCTCTAGAGGGAGTAGTGGACCAACACTTGTAGAAAACGGGGTCCTCGCGGGCAACACATTTGAAGGACACAAATAAATCTTTGCGGACTTTCTGATGAAGTTTTCGAGGGTTCACACCTAAGCCTCTTACAAGGTCAGCTGTTTGGCTAAACATGTGCTCATGATCTAAATTTACACAATAATGAAGAAATCAGCTACAGGGGGAGACAATCTGCAAAAACAACCAATACCAGAATTAGATTCCCTAAGCCATCGATCAGACGTTGGAATAATCAGGTGCAAGGCAGAAAATATACATAAAACTGGAACTGAAACAAGGAACAAGGATGTTTTCAAAGATTGGAAGGATCTCTAAAACATTTTTAAACTACATGTCATTGATAAAGCTAAATACTCAAAGGTTGTGTAATACAACAGATTCATCTTGAGAAGATTGAAATTATGCTGTTTTGAAAACTATGGCAGGTCAGATTTTCTGCTAAATATATAAGAATATTTCTCTCAAAATACACATTATTTCAAAGACTTATTGGCTGTGAAAAAAGTTAAGGGTATTTCAAATGGCTTGCCTGCAAAGAAAGTTGAGATGTACGGAATCACAGAAAGTCGAGGGGAAAATAGGTCAATATATACTTTGCCATATTGTGAACTAAGCCTTAGGCCAGCAACAATGTAGAGGACCTGACCCTTAGAAACTTACAAGTAAGCTGGAATCTTTAAAAGTTCAAATCTTTATAAGTAAAAAGATTTATTAAAATGAATAACCAAGTGTTTTAATTGACATCAGAAGATCAAAACAATAAACCCTGAGAACATAGAAAAAAGATAAATAAACATATGAGCAGAACTTAATACCTCAGAAAACGTATAAAATTCAGGTGTGGTAGTAAGTCCAAAGAATATTCTTTGACAAGATTTAAAAGACACACTTAGATTAAGGAAAACCAAAACATAAGTAAAGAATATACAGAAAGAATCAGGACAATGTTATAGCAGAGAATATATGAAATGCCAGTAAATTTGAACATTTGTGTAAAGTGGACAATTTCCTAGCTCCTAAAGTTTACCAAAATTGACACAAGAGGAAATCATTTAGGGTCATCATGTCTGCCCTTGGCATTCTCGGAATGCCCTGGCCTCAGAATGCAGCATCTGTAGTCCATGGTATCCTTTGGAGAGGAGCCGTGGCTGAGGGAGGTGGGAACACTGCCCACACTGAGGGAGTGGGTGTGGCCATCTCTGCTGTGACTTAACAAAGGGCAGGGGAGCAGGGGGCCCAGAACAGGGCCCTCAGAGCCCGGCAGGCCAAGTCGTGTGTCACAAGCATTTAGGCCCAGGACAAAGGGCGCCTTCTTTGGCTGCACAGCAGCCCAAACTCTCACCTTTCCACTCAGGCCGCCCTCTTACTTGAAGTGTGTTTGGACACGGTCCGCGCAGTACACCTCGCTGCAAAGCTAACCATAAGTCTGGGCATCATATCTTCCAGCCAGGTGACCGAAGTTGGCAGGCCGATCGGTAGTGGGACACACGCGGGGATCCTCCTGCCCAGGCCACAGGCCGCCCAAAGCCACGACCCCAGATCGGGGGAAGCAAAGCAGTCATGTCTGAGTCCCAGCCTCTAGAGGGAGTAGTGGCCCAACACTTGTAGAAAACGGAGTCCGCGCGGGTAACTCATTGGAGGGACACAAAAAAATCTTTGTGGACTTTCTGCTGAAGCTTACGAGCGTTCACACCTAAGCCTCTTACAAGGTCAGCTGTTTAGCTAAACATGAGCTCATGATCTAAATTTACACAATAATGAAGAAATCAGCTACAAGGGGAGACAAGCAGCAAAAACAATCAATACCAGAATGAGATTCCCTAGGCCATCCATCAGATGGTGGAATAATCATGTGCAAGGCAGAAAGTATACACAAAACTGGAACTGAGACAAGGAACAAGGATGTTTTCAAAGACTGGTAGGATCTCTAAAACATTTATAAAGTACATGTCATTGATAAAGCTAAATATTCAAAGGTTGTGTCATACAACAGATTCATCATTGAGAAGAGTGAAATTATGCTGTTTTGAAAACTATGGCAGGTCAGATTTTCTGCCTAATTATAAAAGAAGATTTCTCTAAAAAATACACATTATTTCAGAGACTTACTGGCTGGGAAATAAGTAAAGGGTATTTCAAATGGCTTGTCTGCAAAGAAAGGTGAGATATAGGGAATCACAGAAAGTCGAGGGGAAAATAGGTCAATATATACATTGCTATATGGTGAACTAAGCCTAAGGCCAGCAACAATGTAGAGGACCTGACAATTAGAAACTTACAAGTAAGCTGGAATCTTGAGAAGTTCAAATCTTTATACGTAAAAAGATTTATTAAAATGAATAATCAAGTGTTTAATTGACATCAGAATATCAAAACAATAAAACCTGAGAACATAGATAAAAGATAAATAAAGATATGAGGAGAACTTAATACAATTGAAAACGTATAAAATTCAGGATATGTAGTAAGTCCAAAGAATATTCTTTGACAAGATTTAAAAGACACACTTTGATTAAGGAAAACCAAAACATAAAAAGAATATACAGAAAGTTCCAGTACAATGTTATAGCAGAGAATATATGAAATGCCAGTAAATTTGAACATTTGTGTAAAGTGGACCTTTTCCTAGCTCCTAAAGTTTACCAAAACTGACACAAGAGGAAATCATTTAAGGTCATCATGTCTGCCCTTGGCATTCTCGGAATGCCCTGGATTCAGAATGCAGCATCTGTAGTCCATGGTAAACTGCGGAGAGGGGGCAGGGCTGAGGGAGTTTGGAACACGGCCTTCACTGAGGGAGTGGTTGTGGCCAATTCTGCTGTGACTGAACAAAGGGCAGGTGAACAGGGGGCCCAGGGCAGGGCCCTAAGAGCCCGGCAAGCCCAGTGAGGTGTCACAAGCATTTAGGCCCTGGACAAAGGGGTCCTTCTTTGTCTGCACATCTGCCCAAACATTCACCTTTCCACTCAGGCCGCCCTCTTACTTGAAGTGCTTGTGGAACCTGTCCGCGCAGTACACCTCTCTGCACAGCTAACCATAGGTCTGGGCATCGTAGCTTCCTGCCGGTGACCGAAGTTCGCAGGCCGATGCGTCCCTGGGACACACGCGGAGAGGCTCCTGCCCAGGCCAGAGGCCGCCCACTGCCACATCCCCAGATCGTGGGGCACAAAGCAGCCCTGTCTGAGGCCGTGCCTCTAGAGGGAGTATTGGACCAACACTTGTAGAAAACGGGGTCCTCGCGGGAAACTCATTGGAGGGACACAAATGAATCTTTGCCGACTTTCTGATGAAGCTGACGAGTGTTCACACCTAAGCCTCTTACAAAGTCAGATGTTTAGCTAAACATGAGCTCATGATCTAAATTTACACAATAATGAAGAAATCAGCTACAGGGGGAGACAATCAGCAAAAACAATCAATACCAGAATTAGATTCCCTAGGCCATCGATCAGACGTTGGAATAATCAGGTGCAAGGCAGAAAATATACATAAAACTGGAACTGAAACAAGGAACAAGGATATTTTTAAAGACTGGCAGGATCTCTAAAACATTTTTAAAGTACATGTCATTGATAAAGCTAAATACTCAAAGGTTGTGTAATACAACAGATTCATCATTGAGAAGAGTGAAATTATGCTGTTTTGAAAACTATGGCAGGTCAGGTTTTCTGCCTAAATATATAAGAAGATTTCTCTAAGAAATACACATTATTTCAAAGAAATATTAGCTGTGAAATAAGTTAAGGGTATTTCAATTGGCTTGTCTGCAAAGAAAGGTGAGATGTAGGAAATCACAGAAAGTCGAGGGGAAAATAGGTCAATATATACTTTGCTATATGGTGAACTAAGCCTTTCTCTAGCAACAATGTAGAGGACCTGACCCTTAGAAACTTACAATTAAGCTGGAATCTTGAAAAGTTGTAATCGTTATAAGTAACAACATTTATTAAAATGAATAACCATGTCTTTATTTGACATCAGAATATCAAAACAATAAACCTGAGAACACAGAAAAAATATAAATAAGGATATGAGGAGAACTTAATACAATAGAAAATGTATAAAATACAGGTGAGGAGGTAAGTCCAAAGAATATTCTTTAACAAGATTTAAAAGACACATTATGATTAAGGAAAACCAAAACATAAGTAAAGAATATACAGAAAGAATCAGGAAAATGTTATAGCAGAGAATATATGAAATGCCAGTAAATTTGAACATTTGTGTAAAGTGGACCATTTCCTAGCTCCGAAAGTTTACCAAAACTGACACAAGAGGAAATCATGTAAGGTCATCATGTCTGCCATTGGAATTCTCGGAATGCCCTGGACTCAGAAGGCAGCATCCTTAGTCCATGGTAACCTGCGGAGAGGGGGCGGGGCTGAAGGAGTTTGGAACACGGCCCTCACTGAGGGAGTGGGTGTGGCCATCTCTGCTGTGACTGAACAAAGGGCAGGGGAACAGTGGGCCCATGGCAGGGCCCTCAGAGCCCGGCAGGCCCATTGGGGTGTCACAAGCATTTAGGCCCAGGACAAAGGACACCTTCTGTGTCTGGACAGCTGCCCAAACTTTCACCTTTCCACTCAGGACGCCCTCTTACTTGAAGTGCATGTGGAACCTGTCCGTGATGTACACCTCGCTGCACAGCTAACCATAGGTCTGGGCATCATATCTTCCTGCCAGGTGACCGAAGTTCGCAGGCAGATGGACCCCTGGGAAACACGCGGAGAGGCTCCTGCCCAGGCCCGTGGCTGCTCACAGCCACTTCCAAAGATCGTGGGGCAGAAAGCAGCCCTGTCTGAGGCCGTGCCTGTAGAGGGAGTATTGGACCAACACTTGTAGAATACGGGGTCCTCCCGGGCAACTAATTGGAGAGACACAAATAAATCTTTGCGGACTTTCTGATGAAGCTTACGCGTGTTCACACCTAAGCCTCTTACAAAGTCAGATGTTTAGCTAAACATGAGCTCAAGATCTAAATTTACACAATAATGAATAAATCCGCTACAGGAGGAGACAATCAGCAAAAACAATCAATACCAGAAATAGATTCCCTAGGCCATCGATCAGACGTTGGAATAATCAGGTGCAAGGCAGAAAATATACATAAAACTGGAACTGAAACAAGGAACAAGGATGTTTTCAAAGACTGGTAGGATCTCTAAAACATTTTTAAGTACATGTCATTGATAAAGCTAAATACTCAAAGGTTGTGTAATACAACAGATTCATCATTCAGAAGAGTGAAATTATGCTGTTTTGAAAACTATGGCAGGTCAGATTTTCTGCCTAAATATATAAGAAGATTTCTCTTAAAAATACACATTATTTCAAAGACTTATTGGCTGTGAAATAAGTTAAGGTTATTTCAAATGGCTTGTCTGCAAAGAATGGTGAGATGTAAGAAATCACAGAAAGTCGAGGGGAAAATAGGTCAATATCTACTTTGCTATATTTTGAACGAAGCCTTAGGCCAGGTACAATGTAGAGGACCTGACCCTTAGAAACTTACAAGTAAGCTGGAATCTTTAAAAGTTCAAATCTTTATAAGTAAAAAGATTTATTAAAATGAATAACCAAGTGTTTTAATTGACATCAGAAGATCAAAACATTAAACCCTGAGAACATAGAAAAAAGATAAATATTGATATGAGCCGAACTTAATACAACAGAAAACGTATAAAATTCAGGTGAGGTAGAAAGTCCAAAGAATATTCTTTGGCAAGATTTATAAGACACACTTTGATTAAGGAAAACCAAAACATAAGTAAAGAACATACAGAAAGAACCAGGACAATGTTATAGGAGAGAATATATGAAATGCCTGTAAATTTGAACATTTCGGTAAAGTGGATCATTTCCTAGCTCTTAAAGTTTACCAAAATTGACACAAGAGGAAATCATTTAAGGTCATCATGTCTGCCCTTGGCATTCTCGGAACGCCCTGGCCTCAGAATGCAGCATCTCTAGTCCATGGTAAACTGCGGAGAGGGGTTGGCACTGAGGGAGTTCGGAACACTGCCCTCACTGAGGGAGTGGGTGGGGCCATCTCTGCTGTGACTGCACAAAGGGCAGGGGAGAACGGGGCCAAGGGCAGGGTCCTCAGAGCCCGGCAGACCCAGTCGTGTGTCACAAGCATTAAGGACAAGGCCAAAGTGCGCCTTCTTTGACTGCACAGCTGCCCAAACTCTCACCTTTCCACTCAGGCCGCCACATTACTTGAAGTCTGTGTGGAACCGGTCCGCGCAGTACACCTCGCTGCAAAGCTATCAATAGGTCTGGGCATCATAGCTTCCTCAGAGGTGACCGAAGTTCGTAGCAGATGTGTCGTTGGACACACGGGGGGAGCCTCCTGCCCAGGTCACAGGCAGCACAAAGGCATTACCCCAGATCGGGGGCAGCAAAGCAGTCCTGTCTGAGTCCCAGCCTCTAGAGGGAGTATTGGACCAACACTTGTAAAAAACGGGTGCTCGCGGGCAACTCATCGGAGGGACACAAATAAATCTTTGCGGACTTTCTGATGAAGCTTACGAGTGTTTACACCTAAGCCTCTTACAAAGTCAGATGTTTAGCTAAACATGAGCTCATGATCTAAATTTACACAATAATGAAGAAATCAACTACAAAGGGAGACAATCAGCAAAAACAATCAATACCAGAATTAGATTCCCTAGGCCATCGATCAGACGTTGGAATAATCAGGTGCAAGGCAGAAAATATACATAAAACTGGAACTGAAACAAGGAACAAGGATGTTTTCAAAGATTGGTACGATCTCTAAAATATTTTTTAAAGTACATGTCATTGATAAAGCTAAATACTCAAAGGTTGTGTAATACAACAGATTCATCATTGAGAAGAGTGAAATTATGCTGTTTTGAAAACTATGGCAGGTCAGATTTTCTGCCTAAATATATAAGAAGATTTCTCTAAAAAATACACATTATTTCAAAGAAATATTAGCTGTGAAATAAGTTAAGGGTATTTCAATTGGCTTGTCTGCAAAGAAAGGTGAGATGTAGGAAATCACAGAAAGTCGAGGGGAAAATAGGTCAATATATACTTTGCTATATGGTGAACTAAGCCTTAGGCTAGAAACAATGTAGAGGACCTGACCCTTAGAAAATTACAAGTAAGCTGGAATCTGGAAAAGTTGAAATCGTTATAAGTAACAACATTTACTAAAATGAATAACCAAGTCTTTTAATTGACATCAGAATATCAAAACAATAAACCTGAGAACACAGAAAAAATATAAATAAGGATATGAGGAGAACTTAATACAATAGAAAATGTATAAAATTCAGGTGAGGTAGCAAGTCCAAAGAATATTACTTGACAAGATTTAAAAGACACATTTTGATTAAGGAAAACCAAAACATAAGTAAAGAATATACAGAAAGAATCAGGACAATGTTATAGCAGAGAATATATGAAATGCCAGTAAATTTGAACATTTGTGTAAAGTGGACCATTCCTAGCTCCTAAAGTTTACCAAAATTGACACAAGAGGGAATCATTTAAGGTCATCATGTATGGCCTTGGCATTTTCGGAACGCCCTGGCCTCAGAATGAAGCATCTGGAGTCCATGGTAACCTGCGGAGAGGGGGCGGGGCTGAGGGAGGTTTTTAACACTGCCCTCACTGAGGGAGTGGGTGAGACCATCTCTGCTGTGACTTAACAAAGGTCAGGGGAGAAGGGGGCCCAGGGTAGGGCCCTCAGAGACAGGCAGGCCCAGTCGTGTGTCACAAGCATTTAGGCCCAGGCCAAAGTGCGCCTTCTTTGTCTGCACAGAAGCCCAAACTCTCACCTTTCCACTCAGTCCGCCCTCTTACTTGAAGTGTGTGTGGACCCGGTCGGCACAGTACACCTCGCTGCAAACCTAACCATAGGTCTGGGCATCATAGCTTCCTGCCAGGTGACCGAAGTTTGCAGGCAGATCGGTCGTGGGACACACGTGGGGAGCCTCCTGCCCCAGCCACAGGCCGCCCAAAGCCACTACCCCAGATCGAGGGAAGCAAAGCAATCCTGTCTGAATACCAGCCTCTAGAGGGAATAGTAGACCAAAACTTGTAGAAAACAGGGTCAGTGCGGGTAACTCATTGGAGGGACACAAAAAAATCATTGTGGTCTTTCTCCTGAAGCTTATGAGCTTTCACACCTAAGCCTCTTACAAGGTCAGCTGTTTAGCTAAACATGAGCTCATGATCTAAATTTACACAATAATGAAAAAATCAGCTACGAGGGGAGACAAGCAGCAAAACCAATCAATACAAGAATTAGAATCCCTACGCCATCCATCAGATGTTGGAATAATGAGTTGCAAGGCAGAAAGTATACACAAAACTGGAATTGAAACAAGGAACAAGGATGTTTTCAAAGACTGGTAGGATACCTAAAACATTTTTAAAGTACATGTCATTGATAAAGTTAAAAACTCAAAGGTTGTGTCATACAACAGATTCATCATTGAGAAGAGTGAAATTATGCTGTTTTGAAAACTATGGCAGGTCAGATTTTCTGCCTAATTATATAAGAAGATTTCTTTAAAAAATACACATTATTTCAAAGACTTATTGGCTGTGAAATAAGTTAAGGGTATTTCAAATGGCTTGTCTGCAAAGAAAGGTGAGATGTAGGAAATCACAGAAAGTCGAGGGGAAAATAGGTCAATATATACATTGCTATATGTTGAACTAAGCCATAGGGCAGCCACTATGTAGATGATCTGACCCTTAGAAACATACAAGTAAGCAGGAATCTTGAAAAGTTGAAATCTTTATAAGTAAAAACATTTATTAAAATGAATAACCAAGTGTTTTAATTCACATCAGAATATCGAAACCATAACCCTGAGAACACAGAAAAAATATAAATAAAGATATGAGGAGAACTTAATACAATAGAAAATGTATAAAATTCAGGTGAAGTAGTAAGTCTAAGATTATTCTTTGACAAGATTTAAAAGTCACACTTTGATTAAGGAAAACCAAAACATAAGTAAAGAATATACAGAAAGAATCAGGACAATGTTGTAGCAGAGAATATATGAAATGCCAGTAAATTTGAACATTTGTGTAAAGTGGACCATTTCCTAGCTCCTAAAGTTTACCAAAATTGACACAAGAGGAAATCATTTAAGGTTATCATGTCTGCCCTTAGCATTCTCGGAACGCCCTGGCCTCAGAATGCAGCATGTGTAGTCCATGGTAACCTGTGGAGAGGGGGCGAGGCTGAGGGAGGTGGGAACACTTCCCTCACTGAGGGAGTGGGTGTGACCATCTCTGCTGTGACTTAAGAAAGGGCAGGGGAGATGGGGGCCAACGGCAGGGCCCTCAGAGCCCGGCAGGCCATGTCGTGTGTCACAAGCATTTAGGCCCAGGCCAAAGTGCGCCTTCTTTGTCTGCACAGCTGCCCAAACTCTCATCTTTCCACTCAGGCCGCCCTCTTACTTGAACAGTGTGTGAAACCTGTCCGCGCATTACACCTCGCTGAACAGCTAACCATAGGTCGGGGCATCGTAGCTTCCTGCCAGGTGCCCGAAGTTCTCAGGGAGATTGGTCCCTGGGACACACGCAGAGAGGCTCCTACCCGGGCCACAGGGCGCCCACTGCCACTGCCCCAAATCGGGGGCTGAAAGCAGCCCTGTCTGAGGCCGTGCCTCTAGAGGGAGTAGTGGACCAACAATTGTAGAAAACGGGGCACTCGCGGGCAAATCATTGGAGGGACACAAATAAATCTTTGCGGACTTTCTGATGAGGCTTAGGAGTGTTCACACCTAAGCTTCTAACAAAGTCAGATGTTTAGCTAAACAAGAGCTCATGATCTAAATTTACACAATAATGAAGAAATCAGCTACAGGGGGAGAGAATCAGCAAAAACAATCAATACCAGAATTAGATTCCCTAGGCCATCGATCAGACGTTGGAATAATCAGTTGCAAGGCAGAAAATATACATAAAACTGGAACTGAAACAAGGAACAAGGATGTTTTCAAAGACTGGTAGGATCTCTAAAACATTTTCAAAGTGCATCTCATTGATAAAGGTAAATACTCTAAGGTTGTGTAATACAACAGATTCATCATTGAGAAGAGTGAAATTATGCTGTTTTGAAAACTATGGCAGGTCAGATTTTCTGCCTAAATATATAAGAAGATTTCTCTAAAAAATACACATTATTTCAAAGACTTATTAGCAGTGAAATAAGTTAAGGGTATTTCAAATGGCTTGTCTGCAAAGAAAGGTGAGATGTAGGGAATCTCAGAAAGTCTAGGG
Organism: Mesoplodon bidens; assembly: GCF_964165515.1. Lineage (NCBI taxonomy): Eukaryota > Metazoa > Chordata > Mammalia > Artiodactyla > Ziphiidae > Mesoplodon > Mesoplodon bidens. The sequence continues at coordinate 8,469,986 of NC_138180.1, forward strand.
GAAAATAGGTCAATATATACTATGCCATATTGTGAACTAAGCCTTAGGCCAGCCACAATATAGAGGCCCTGACCCTTAGAAACTTACAAGTAAGCTGGAATCTTTAAAAGTTCAAATCTTTATAAGTAAAAAAAATTTATTAAAATGAATAACCAAGTGTTTTAATTGACATCAGAATATCAAAACAATAAACCCTGAGAACATAGAAAAAAGATAAATAAAGATATGAGCAGAACTCTATACCACAGAAAACGTATAAAATTCAGGTGAGGTAGTAAGTACAAAGAATATTCTTTGACAAGATTTAAAAGACACACTTTGATTAAGGAATACCAAAACATAAGTAAAGAATATACAGAAAGAATCAGGACAATGTTATAGCAGAGAATATATGAAATGCCAGTAAATTTGAACATTTGTGTAAATTGGACCATTTCCTAGCTCCTAAAGTTTACGAAAATTGACACAAGAGCAAATCATTTAGGGTAATCATGTCTGCCTTTGGCATACTCAGAACGCCCTGGCCTCAGAATGCAGCATCTGTAGTCCATGGTAACCTGCGGACAGGGGCAGGGCTGAGGGAGGTGGGAACACTGCCCTCACTGAGGGAGTGGGTGTGGCCATCTCTGCTGTGACTGAACAAATGTCAGGGGAGCAGAGGGCCCAGGGCATGGCCCTCCGAGCCCGGCAGGCCCAGTGGGGTGTCACAAGCATTTAGGCCCAGGACAAAGTGCGCCTTATTTGTCTGCACAGCTGCCCAAATTCTCACCTTTCCACTCAGGCCGCCCTCTTACTTAAAGTGTGTGTGGACCCGGTCCGCGCAGTACACCTCGCTGCAAAGCTAACCATATGTCTAGGCATCATAGCTTCCTACAAGGTGACCGAAGTTCGCAGGCAGATCGGTCGTGGGACACACGCGGGGAGCCTCCTGCCCAGGCCACAGTCCGCCCAAAGCCACAACCCCAGATCGGGAGAAGCTAAGCAGTCCTGTGTGAGTCCCAGCCTCTAGAGGGACTAGTGGACCAACACTTGTAGAAAACGGGGTCCGCGCGGGTAACTCATTGGAGGGACACAAAAAAATCTTTGTGGACTTTCTGCTGAAGCTTACGAGCGTTCACACCTAAGCCTCTTACCAGGTTAGCTGTTTAGCTAAACATGAGCTCATGATCTAAATTTACAAAATAATGAAGAAATCAACTACAGGCGGAGACAATCAGCAAAAACTATCAATACCAGAATTAGATTCCCTAGGCCATCGATCTGACGTTGGAATAATCAGTTGCAAGGCAGAAAATATACATAAAACTGGAACTGAAACAAGGAACTAGGATGCTTTCAAAGACTGGTAGGATGTCTAAAACATTTTTAAAGTACATGTCTTTGATAAAGCTAAATACTCAAAGGTTGTGTAATACAACAGATTCATCATTGAGAAGAGTGAAATTATGCTGTTTTGAAAATTATGGCAGGTCAGATTTTCTGCCTGAATATATAAGAAGATTTCTCTAAAAATACACATTATTTCAAAGACTTATTGGCTGTGAAAAAAGTTAAGGGTATTTCAAATGGCTTGTCTGCAAAGAAAGTTGAGATGTAGGGAATCACAGAAAGTCGAGGGGAAAATAGGTCGATATATACTTTGCCATATGGTGAACTAAGCCTTAGGCCAGCAACAATGTAGAGGACCTGACCCTTAGAAACTTACAAGTAAGCTGGAATCTTTAAATGTTCAAATCTTTATAAGTAAAAAGATTTATTAAAATGAATAACCAAGTGTTTTAATTGACATCAGAAGATCAAAACAATAAACCCTGAGAACATAGAAAAACAATAAATAAAGATATGAGCAGAACTTAATACAACAGAAAACGTATAAAATTCAGGTGAGGTAGTAAGTCCAAAGAATATTCTTTGACAAGATTTAAAAGACACACTTTGATTAAGGAAAACCAAAACATAAGTAAAGAATATACAGAAAGAATCACGACAATGTTATAGCAGAGAATATATGAAATGCCAGTTAATTTGAACATTTGTGTAAAGTGGACCATATCCTAGCTCCTAAAGTTTACCAAAACTGACACAAGAGGAAATCATTTAAGGTCATCATGTCTGCCCTTGGCATTCTCGAAATGCCCTGGACTCGGAATGCAGCATCTGTAGTCCATGGTAACCTGTGGAGAGGGGGCGGGGCTGAGGGAGGTGGGAACACTGCCCTCACTGAGGGAGTAGGTGTGGCCATCTCTTCTGTGACTGAACAAAGGGCAGGGGAACAGGGGGCCCAGGGCAGGTCCCTCAGAGCCCGGAAGGCCCAGTGGGGTGTCACAAGCATTTAGGCCCAGGCCAAAGGGCGCCTTCTTTGTCGGCACAGCAGCCCAAACTCTCAGCTTTCCACTCAGGCCGCCCTCTTACTTGAAGTGTGTGTGGACCCGGTCCGCGCAGTACACCTCGCTGCAAAGCTAAACATAGGTCTGGGCATCATAGCTTCCTGCCAGGTGACCGAAGTTCGCAGGCAGATCCGTCGTGGGACACACGCGTGGAGCCTCCTGCCCAGGCCACAGGCCGCCCAAAGCCACTACCCCAGATCGGGGGAAGCAAAGCTGTCCTGTCTGAGTCCCAGCCTCTAGAGGGAGTAGTGGACCAACACTTGTAGAAAACGGGGTCCGCGCGGGTAACTCATTGGATGGACACAAAAAAATCTTCGTGGACTTTCTGCTGAAGCTTACGAGCGTTCACACCTAAGCCTCTTACAAGGTCAGCTGTTTAGCTAAACATGAACTCATGATCTAAATTTACACAATAATGAAGAAATCAGCTACAAGGGCAGAGAAGCAGCAAAAACAATCAATACCAGAATTAGATTCCCTAGGCCATCCATCAGATGTTGGAATAATCAGGTGCAAGGCAGAAAGTATACACAAAACTGGAACTGAAACAAGGAACAAGGATGTTTTCAAAGACTGGTAGGATCTCTAAAACATTTTTAAAGTACATGTCATTGATAAAGCTAAATACTCAAAGGTTGTGTCATACAACAGATTCATCACTGAGAAGAGTGAAATTATGCTGTTTTGAAAATTATGGCAGGTCAGATTTTCTGCCTGAATATATAAGAAGATTTCTCTAAAAATACACATTATTTCAAAGACTTATTGGCTGTGAAAAAAGTTAAGGGTATTTCAAATGGCTTGTCTGCAAAGAAAGTTGAGATGTAGGGAATCACAGAAAGTCGAGGGGAAAATAGGTCGATATATACTTTGCCATATGGTGAACTAAGCCTTAGGCCAGCAACAATGTAGAGGACCTGACCCTTAGAAACTTACAAGTAAGCTGGAATCTTTAAATGTTCAAATCTTTATAAGTAAAAAGATTTATTAAAATGAATAACCAAGTGTTTTAATTGACATCAGAAGATCAAAACAATAAACCCTGAGAACATAGAAAAACAATAAATAAAGATATGAGCAGAACTTAATACAACAGAAAACGTATAAAATTCAGGTGAGGTAGTAAGTCCAAAGAATATTCTTTGACAAGATTTAAAAGACACACTTTGATTAAGGAAAACCAAAACATAAGTAAAGAATATACAGAAAGAATCACGACAATGTTATAGCAGAGAATATATGAAATGCCAGTTAATTTGAACATTTGTGTAAAGTGGACCATATCCTAGCTCCTAAAGTTTACCAAAACTGACACAAGAGGAAATCATTTAAGGTCATCATGTCTGCCCTTGGCATTCTCGAAATGCCCTGGACTCGGAATGCAGCATCTGTAGTCCATGGTAACCTGTGGAGAGGGGGCGGGGCTGAGGGAGGTGGGAACACTGCCCTCACTGAGGGAGTAGGTGTGGCCATCTCTTCTGTGACTGAACAAAGGGCAGGGGAACAGGGGGCCCAGGGCAGGTCCCTCAGAGCCCGGAAGGCCCAGTGGGGTGTCACAAGCATTTAGGCCCAGGCCAAAGGGCGCCTTCTTTGTCGGCACAGCAGCCCAAACTCTCAGCTTTCCACTCAGGCCGCCCTCTTACTTGAAGTGTGTGTGGACCCGGTCCGCGCAGTACACCTCGCTGCAAAGCTAAACATAGGTCTGGGCATCATAGCTTCCTGCCAGGTGACCGAAGTTCGCAGGCAGATCCGTCGTGGGACACACGCGTGGAGCCTCCTGCCCAGGCCACAGGCCGCCCAAAGCCACTACCCCAGATCGGGGGAAGCAAAGCTGTCCTGTCTGAGTCCCAGCCTCTAGAGGGAGTAGTGGACCAACACTTGTAGAAAACGGGGTCCGCGCGGGTAACTCATTGGATGGACACAAAAAAATCTTCGTGGACTTTCTGCTGAAGCTTACGAGCGTTCACACCTAAGCCTCTTACAAGGTCAGCTGTTTAGCTAAACATGAACTCATGATCTAAATTTACACAATAATGAAGAAATCAGCTACAAGGGCAGAGAAGCAGCAAAAACAATCAATACCAGAATTAGATTCCCTAGGCCATCCATCAGATGTTGGAATAATCAGGTGCAAGGCAGAAAGTATACACAAAACTGGAACTGAAACAAGGAACAAGGATGTTTTCAAAGACTGGTAGGATCTCTAAAACATTTTTAAAGTACATGTCATTGATAAAGCTAAATACTCAAAGGTTGTGTCATACAACAGATTCATCACTGAGAAGAGTGAAATTATGCTGTTTTGAAAATTATGGCAGGTCAGATTTTCTGCCTGAATATATAAGAAGATTTCTCTAAAAATACACATTATTTGAAAGACTTATTGGCTGTGAAAAAAGTTAAGGGTATTTCAAATGGCTTGTCTGCAAAGAAAGTTGACATGTAGGGAATCACAGAAAGTCGAGGGGAAAATAGGTCAATATATACTTTGCCATATGGTGAAGTAAGCCTTAGGCCAGCAACAATGTAGAGGACCTGACCCTTAGAAACTTACAAGTAAGCTGGAATCTTGAAAAGTTCAAAACTTTATAAGTAAAAAGATTTATTAAAATGAATAACAAGGTGTTTTAATTGACATCAGAAGATCAAAACAATAAACCTGAGAACACAGAAAAAATATAAATAAAGATATGAGGAGAACTTAATACAATAGAAAACGTATAAAATTCAGGTGATATAGTAAGTCCAAAGAATATTCTTTGACAAGATTTAAAAGACACACTTTGATTAAGGAAAACCAAAACATAAGTAAAGAATATACAGAAAGAATCAGGACAATGTTAAAGCAGAGAATATATGAAATGCCAGTAAATTTGAACATTTGTGTAAAGTGGACCATTTCCTAGCTCCTAAAGTTTACCAAAACTGACACAAGAGGAAATCATTTAAGGTCATCATGTCTGCCCTTGGCATTCTCGGAATGCCCTGGCCTCAGAATGCAGCATCTGTAGTCCATGGTAACCTGCGGAGAGGGGGCGGGGCTGAGGGAGTTTGGAACACTGCCCTCACAGTGGGAGTGGGTGTGGCCAATTCTGCTGTGACTGAACAAAGGGCAGGGGAGCAGGGGGCCCAGGGCAGCGCCCTGAGAGCCCGGCAGGCTCAGTGGGGTGTCACAAGCATTTAGAACCAGTACAAAGGGCTCCTTCTTTGTCTGCACAGCTGCCAAAACTTTCACAGTTTTACGCAGGCCGCCACCTTACTTGAAGTGCATGTGGAACCTGTCCGCACAGTACACCTCGCTGCACAGCTAACCATAGCTCTGGGCATCGTAGTTTCCTGCCAGGTGACCGAAGTTCGCTGGCAGATGGGTCCCTGGGACACCCGCAGTGAGCCTACTGCCCAGGCCAGTGGCCGCCCACTGCCACTGCCCCAGATCATGGGGCACAAAGCAGCCCTATCTGAGGCCGTGCCTCTAGAGGGAGTATTGGACCAACACTTGTAGAAAAAGGGGTACGCGCGGGCAACTCATGGGAGGGACACAAATAAATCTTTGCGGACTTTCTGATGAAGCTTACGAGTGTTCACACCTAAGCCTCTTACAAGGTCAGCTGTTTAGCTAAACATGAGCTCATGATCTAAATTTACACAATAATGAAGAAATCAGCTACAGGGAGAGACAATCAGCAAAACAATCAATACCAGAATTAGATTCCCTAGGCCATCGATCTGACGTTGGAATAATCAGGTGCAAGAAAGAAAATATACATACAACTGGAACTGAAACAAGGAAGAAGGATGTTTTCAAAGACTTGTACGATCTCTAAAATATTTGTAAAGTACATGTCTTTGAAAAAGTTAAATACTCATAGTTGTGTAATACAACAGATTCAACATTGAAAATAGTGAAATTATGCTGTTTTGAAAACTATGGCAGTTCAGATTTTCTGCCTAATTATATAAGAAGAGTTCTGTAAAAAATAAACATTATTTCAAACACTTATTGGCTGTGAAATAATTTAAGGTTATTTCAAATGACTTGTCTGCAAAGAAAGGTGAGATGTAGGGAATCACAGAAAGTCGAGGGGAAAATATGTCTCTATATACATTGCTATATGGAGAACTAAGCCTTAGTCCAGCAACAATGTAGAGGACGTGACACTTAGAAACTTACATGTGAGCTGGCATCTTCAAAAGTTCAAATATTTATAAGTAAAAAGATTTATGAAAATGAATAACCAAGTGTTTTAATTGACATCAGAAGATCAATGCATTAAGCCCTGAGAACATAGAAAAAAGATAAATAAAGATAGGAGCTGAACTTAATACCACAGAAAACGTATAAAATTCAGGTGAGGTAGTAAGTCCAAAGAATATTCTTTGACAAGATTTAAAAGACACACTTTGATTAAGGAAAACCAAAACATAAGTAAAGAATATACAGAAAGAATCACGACAATGTTATAGCAGAGAATATATGAAATGCCAGTAAATTTGAACATTTGTGTAAAGTGGACCATATCCTAGCTCCTAAAGTTTACCAAAACTGACACAAGAGGAAATCATTTAAGGTCATCATGTCTGCCCTTGGCATTCTCGGAATGCCCTGGACTCGGAATGCAGCATCTGTAGTCCATGGTAACCTGTGGAGAGGGGGCGGGGCTGAGGGAGGTGGGAACACTGCCCTCACTGAGGGAGTAGGTGTGGCCATCTCTTCTGTGACTGAACAAAGGGCAGGGGAACAGGGGGCCCAAGGCAGGTCCCTCAGAGCCCGGAAGGCCCAGTGGGGTGTCACAAGCATTTAGGCCCAGGCCAAAGGGCGCCTTCTTTGTCTGCACAGCAGCCCAAACTCTCACCTTTCCACTCAGGCCTCCCTCTTACTTGAAGTGTGTGTGGAACCGGTACGCGCAGTACACCTCGCTGCAAAGCTAAACATAGGTCTGGGCATCATAGCTTCCTGCCAGGTGACCGAAGTTCGCAGGCAGATCCATCGTGGGACACACGCGTGGAGCCTCCTGCCCAGGCCACACGCCGCCCAAAGCCACTACCCCAGATCGGGGGAAGCAAAGCAGTCCTGTCTGAGTCCCAGCCTCTAGAGGGAGTAGTGGACCAACACTTATAGAAAACGGGGTCCGCGCGGGTAACTCATTGGATGGACACAAAAAAATCTTCGTGGACTTTCTGCTGAAGCTTACGAGCGTTCACACCTAAGCCTCTTACAAGGTCAGCTGTTTAGCTAAACATGAACTCATGATCTAAATTTACACAATAATGAAGAAATCAGCTACAAGGGCAGAGAAGCAGCAAAAACAATCAATACCAGAATTAGATTCCCTAGGCCATCCATCAGATGTTGGAATAATCAGGTGCAAGGCAGAAAGTATACACAAAACTGGAACTGAAACAAGGAACAAGGATGTTTTCAAAGACTGGTAGGATCTCTAAAACATTTTTAAAGTACATGCCATTGATAAAGCTAAATACTCAAAGGTTGTGTCATACAACAGATTCATCACTGAGAAGAGTGAAATTATGCTGTTTTGAAAATTATGGCAGGTCAGATTTTCTGCCTGAATATATAAGAAGATTTCTCTAAAAATACACATTATTTGAAAGACTTATTGGCTGTGAAAAAAGTTAAGGGTATTTCAAATGGCTTGTATGCAAAGAAAGTTGACATGTAGGGAATCACAGAAAGTCGAGGGGAAAATAGGTCAATATATACTTTGCCATATTGTGAAGTAAGCCTTAGGCCAGCAACAATGTAGAGGACCTGACCCTTAGAAACTTACAAGTAAGCTGGAATCTTGAAATGTTCAAAACTTTATAAGTAAAAAGATTTATTAAAATGAATAACAAGGTGTTTTAATTGACATCAGAAGATCAAAACAATAAACCTGAGAACACAGAAAAAATATAAATAAAGATATGAGGAGAACTTAATACAATAGAAAACGTATAAAATTCAGGTGATATAGTAAGTCCAAAGAATATTCTATGACAAGATTTAAAAGACACACTTTGATTAAGGAAAACCAAAACATAAGTAAAGAATATACAGAAAGAATCAGGACAATGTTAAAGCAGAGAATATATGAAATGCCAGTAAATTTGAACATTTGTGTAAAGTGGACCATTTCCTAGCTCCTAAAGTTTACCAAAACTGACACAAGAGGAAATCATTTAAGGTCATCATGTCTGCCCTTGGCATTCTCGGAATGCCCTGGCCTCAGAATGCAGCATCTGTAGTCCATGGTAACCTGCGGAGAGGGGGCGGGGCTGAGGGAGTTTGGAACACTGCCCTCACAGTGGGAGTGGGTGTGGCCAATTCTGCTGTGACTGAACAAAGGGCAGGGGAGCAGGGGGCCCAGGGCAGGGCCCTGAGAGCCCGGCAGGCTCAGTGGGGTGTCACAAGCATTTAGAACCAGGACAAAGGGCTCCTTCTTTGTCTGCACAGCTGCCAAAACTTTCACAGTTTTACGCAGGCCGCCACCTTACTTGAAGTGCATGTGGAACCTGTCCGCACAGTACACCTCGCTGCACAGCTAACCATAGCTCTGGGCATCGTAGTTTCCTGCCAGGTGACCGAAGTTCGCTGGCAGATGGGTCCCTGGGACACCCGCAGTGAGCCTACTGCCCAGGTCAGTGGCCGCCCACAGCCACTGCCCCAGATCGTGGGGCAAAAAGCAGCCCTGTCTGAGGCCGTGCCTCTAGATGGAGTATTGGACCAACACTTGTAGAAAAAGGGGTACGCACGGGCAACTCATGGGAGGGACACAAATAAATCTTTGCGGACTTTCTGATGAAGCTTACGAGTGTTCACACCTAAGCCTCTTACAAGGTCAGCTGTTTAGCTAAACATGAGCTCATGATCTAAATTTACACAATAATGAAGAAATCAGCTACAGGGAGAGACAATCAGCAAAACAATCAATACCAGAATTAGATTCCCTAGGCCATCGATCTGACGTTGGAATAATCAGGTGCAAGAAAGAAAATATACATACAACTGGAACTGAAACAATGAAGAAGGATGTTTTCAAAGACTTGTACGATCTCTAAAATATTTGTAAAGTACATGTCTTTGAAAAAGTTAAATACTCATAGTTGTGTAATACAACAGATTCAACATTGAAAATAGTGAAATTATGCTGTTTTGAAAACTATGGCAGTTCAGATTTTCTGCCTAATAATATAAGAAGAGTTCTGTAAAAAATACACATTATTTCAAACACTTATTGGCTGTGAAATAATTTAAGGTTATTTCAAATGACTTGTCTGCAAAGAAAGGTGAGATGTAGGGAATCACAGAAAGTCGAGGGGAAAATATGACTCTATATACATTGCTATATGGAGAACTAAGCCTTAGTCCAGCTACAATGTAGAGGACGTGACACTTAGAAACTTACATGTGAGCTGGAATCTTCAAAAGTTCAAATATTTATAAGTAAAAAGATTTATGAAAATGAATAACCAAGTGTTTTAATTGACATCAGAAGATCAATGCATTAAGCCCTGAGAACATAGAAAAAAGATAAATAAAGATAGGAGCAGAACTTAATACAACTGAAAACGTATACAATTCAGCTGATGTAGTAAGTCCGAAGAATATCCTTTTAAAAGATTTGAAAGACAGAGTTTGATTAAGGAAAACTTAAACATAAGTAAAGAATATAGAGAAAGAATCAGGACAATGTTATAGCAGAGAATACATGAAATGCCAGTAAATTTGAATATTTCTGTAAAGTGGACCATTTCCTAGCTCCTAAAGTTTACCAAAACTGACACAAGAGGAAATCATTTAAGGTCATCATGTCTGCCCTTGGCATTCTCGGAACGCCCTGGCCTCAGAATGCAGCATCTGTAGTCCATGGTAACCTGCGGAGAGGGGGCGCGGCTGAGGGCGGCTGAAACAATGCCCTCACTGAGGTAGTGGGTGTGGCCATCTCTGCTGTGACTGAACAAAGGACAGTGGAGCAGGGCGTCCAGTGCAGGGCCCACAGAGCCGGGCAGGGCCAGTACGGTTTCATAAGAATTTAGGCCCAGGCCAAAGAGAGCCTGTTTTGTCTGCACAGCTGCCCAACTCTTACCTTTCCACTAAGGATGCCTTCTTACTTGAAGTGTGTGTGGAACCTGTCCGCGCAGTACATTTCGCTGCACAGCTAACCATATGTCTGGGCATCGTAGCTTCCTGCCAGGTGACCGAAGTTCGCAGGCAGATGGGTGCCTAGGACACATTCGGAGAGGCTCCTGACCGGGCTTCTGGCCGCCCACTGCCCCTTCCTCAGATCGGGGGCCGCAAAGCAGCCCTGTCCGAATCCCTGCCTCTTGAGGGAGTATTTGACAAAAACTTGTAGAAAACGGGGTCCTTGCAGGAAACTCATTGGAGGGACACAAATAAATCTTTGCAGACTTTCTGATGAAGCTTACGAGCGTTCACACCTAACCCTCTTACAAGGTCAGCTGTTTGGCTGAAGATGAGCTCATGATCTAAATTTACACAATAATGAATAAATCAGCTACAAGGGGAAGACAATCAGCAAAAACAATCAATACCAGAATTAGATTCCCTAGGCCATCCATCAGATGTTGGAATAATCAGGTGCAAGGCAGAAAATACACATAAAACTGGAACTGAAACAAAGAAAAAGGATGTTTTCAAAGACTGGTAGGACCTCTAAAACTTTTTTAAGTACATTTATTGATAACGCTAGATACTCAAAGTTTCTGTAATAAAAGAGATTCATCATTGAGAACAGTGAAATTATGCTGTATTGAAAACTATGGCAGGTCAGATTTTCTGCCTAATTATATACGAAGATTTCTCGAAAAAATACACATTATTTCAAAGAATTATTGGCTGTGAAATAAGTTAAGGGTATGTCAAATGGCTTGTGTGCAAAGAAAGTTGAGATGTAGGGATCACATACAGTCGAGGGGAAAATAGGTCAATATATACATTGCTATATGGTGAACTAAGCCTTAGGCCAGCAACAATGTAGAGGACCTGACACCTATAAACTTACAAGTAAGCTGGAATCTTCCAAAGTTCAAATCTTTATAAGTAAAAAGATTTATCAAAATGAATAACCAAGTGTTTTAATTGACATCAGATGATCAAAACAATAAACCATGAGAACATAGAAAAAACATAAATAAAGATATGAGCAGAACTTAATACAACAGAAAACGTATAAAATTGAGGTGAAGTAGTAAGTCCAAAGAATATTCTTTGAAAAGATTTAAAAGACATACATTGATTAAGGAAAACAAAAGCATAAGTAAAGAATATACAGAAATAATCAGGACAAAGTTATAGCAGAGAATATATGAAATGCCAGTAAATTGGAAGATTTCTGTAAAGTGGACCTTTTCCTAGGTCCTAAAGTTTACCAAAACTGACACAAGAGGAAATCCTTTAAGGTCATCATGTCTTCCCATATCATTCTCAGAACACACTGGCCTCAGAATGCAGCATCTGTAGGCCATGGTAACCTGCGGAGAGTGGGCGGGGCTGAGGGATTTTGGAACACAGCCCTCACTGAGGGAATGGGTTTGGCCATCTCTGCTATGACTGAACAAAAGGCAGGGGAGCAGGGGGCCCAGGGCAAGTCCCTCAGAGCCCGGCAGGCCCAGTGGGTTGTCACAAGCATTTAGGCCCAATCCAAAGAGCGTCTTCTTTGTCTTCACAGCTGCACAATCTCTCACCTTTCCACTCAGTCCACCATCTTACTTGAAGTGTGTGTGGCACCTGTCCGCACAGTACACCACGCTGCAGAGCTAGGCATAGGTCTGGGCATTGTAGCTTCCTGCCAGGTGACCGAAGTTCGCAGGCAGATGGGTCCGTGGGACACACGCGGAGAGGCTCATGCCTGGACCACGGGCGGCCCAAAGTCCCTGCCCCAGATCGGCGGCCGCAAAGCAGCCCTGTGTGAGTCCCTGCCTCTAGAGGGAGTATTGGACCAACACTTGAGGAAAACGGGGTCCTCGCGGGCAACTCATTGGAGGGACACAAATAAATCTTTGCCGAATTTCTGATGAAGCTTTCGAGCGTTCACACCTAAGCCTCTTACAAGGTCAGCTGTTTATCTAAACCTGAGCTCATGATCTAAATTTACACAATAATGAGGAAATCAGCTACAAGGGAGAGACAATCCGCAAAAACAATCAATACCAGAATTAGATGCCCTAGGCCATCCATCAGATGTTGGATTAATCAGGTGCAAGGCAGAAAATATACATAAAACTGAAACTGAAACAAGGAACATGGATGTTTTCAAAGACTGGTAGGATATCTAAAATATTTTTAAAGTACATGTCATTGATAAAGCTAAATACTCAAAGGTTGTGTAATACAACAGATTCATCATTGAGAAGAGTGAAACTATGCTGTTTTGAAAACTATGGCAGGTCAGATTTTCTGCCTAATTATATAAGTAGATTTCTCTAAAAAATACATATTATTTCAGATAATTAATGGCTGTGAAATAAGTTAAGGTTATTTCAAATGGTTTGTCTGAAAAGAAAGGTGACATGTAGGGAATCACAGAAAATCGAGGTGAAAATAGGGCTATATATACATTGCTATATGGTGAACTAAGCCTTAGTCCAGCAACAATGTAGAGGACATGACCCTTAGAAACTTACATGTAAGCTGGAATCTTCAAAAGTTCAGATATTTATAAGTAAAAAGATTTATAAAAATGAATAACCAAGTGTTTTAATTGACATCAGAATATCAAAACAATAAACCCTGAGAACATAAAAAAAGATAAGTCAAGATATGAGCAGAACTTAATACAACAGAAAACGTATAAAATTCAGGTGATGTAGTAAGTCCAAAGAATATTCTTTGAAAAGATTTAAAAGACACACTTTGATTAAGGAAAACAAAAACATAAGTCAAGAATATACAGAAAGAATCAGGACAATGTTATAGCATAGAAGATCTGAAATGCTAGTAAATTTGAACATTTCTGTAAAGTGGACCATTTCCTAGCTCCTAAAGTTTACCAAAACTGACACAAGGGGTAATCATTTAAGGTCATCATGTCTGCCCTTGGCATTCTCGGAACGCCCTGGCCTCAGAATGCAGCATCTGTAGTCCATGGTAACCTGCGGAGAGGGGGCTGGGCTGAGGGACGCTGGAACACTGCCCTCACTGAGGGAGTGGGTGTGGCCATCTCTGCTGTGACTGAACAAAGGTCAGGGGAGCAGGGTGGCCAGGGCAGGGCCGTCAGAGCCGCCAGGCACAATGGGGTGTCACACGCATTAAGGCCCAGGCAAAAGAGCTCCATCTTTGTCTGCAGAGCTGCCCAAACTCTCATCTTTACACCCAGGCCGCCATCTTACTTGAAGTGTGCGAGGAACTTGTCCGCAAAGTACACCTCGCTGCGCAGCTAATCATAGGTCTGGGCATCGTAGCTTCCTGCCAGGTGACCGAGGATCGCAGGCAGATGATTCTCTGGGACACATTCGAAGAGGTTCCTGACCGGGACACAGACCGCCCACTGCCCCTTCCCCAGATCGGGGGCCGCAAAACAGCCCTGTCCGAGTCCCTGCCTCTAGAGGGAGTATTACACCAACACTCGTAGAAAACGGGGTCCTTGCAGGAAACTCATTGGAGGGACACAAATAAATCTTTGCAGACTTTCTGATGAAGCTTACGAGCGTTCACACCTAAGCCTCTTACAAGGTCAGCTGTTTGGCTAAACAGGAGCTCATGATCTAAATTTACACAATAATGAAGAAATCAGCTACAAGGGGGAGACAGTCAGCAAAATCAATCAATACCAGAATTAGATTCCCTAGGCCATCCATCAGATGTTGGAATAATCAGGTGCAAGGCAGAAAATATACATAAAACTGGAACTGAAAGAAAGAAAAAGGATGTTTTCAAAGACTTGTAGGATCTCTAAAACATTTTTAAATTACATGTCATTGAAAAAGCTAAATACTCAAAGGTTGTGTAATATAACAGATTCATCATTGAGAATAGTGAAATTATGCTGTTTTGAAAACTATGGCAGGTCAGATTTTCTGCCTAATTATATACGAAGATTTCTCGAAAAAATACACATTATTTCAAAGACTTATTGGCTGTGAAATAAGTTAAGGGTATTTCAAATGGCTTGTCTGCAAAGTAACGTGAGATGTAGGGATCACAGAAAGTCGAGGGGAAAATAGGTCAATGTATACATTGGTATAGGGTGAACTAAGCCTTACGCCAGCAACAACGTAGAGGAACTGACCCTTAGTAATTTACAAGTAAGCTGTAATATTCAAAAGTTCATATCTTTTTAAGTAAAAAGTTTTATTAATATGAATAACCAAGTGTTTTAATTGACATCAGAAGACCAAACCAACAAACTCTGAGAACATAGAAAAAAGATAAATAAAGATATGAGCCGAACTTAATACTACAGAAAACGAGTAAAATTGAGGTGATTTAGTAAGTCCAAAGAATATTCGTCGAAAAGATTTAAAAGACACACTTTGATTAACAAAACAAAAATATAATTAAAGAATATATAGAAAGAATCAGGACAATGTTATAGCAGAGAATATGTGAAATGCCAGGAAATTTGAATATTTCTGTAAAGTGGACCATTTCCTAGCTCCTAAAATTTACGAAAACTGACACAAGAGGAAATCATTAAAGGTCATCATGTCTGCACTTGGCAGTCTCCAAACGCCCTGGCCACAGAAAGCAGCATCTGTAGTCCATGATAACGTGCGGAGACGGGGCGGGGCTGAGGGAGAATGGAACACTGCCCTCACTGACGGAGTGGGTGTGGCCATCTCTGCTGTGACGGTACAAAGGGCAGGCGAGCAGGGGGCCCAGGACAGGGCCGTCAGAGCCGCAGGCACAATGGGGTGTCACACGCATTAAGGCCCAGGCCAAAGAGCGCCATCTTTGTCTGAACAGCTGCCCAAATTCTCACCTTTCTACTCAGGCCGCCCTCTTACTTGAAGTGTGTGTGGAACCTGTCCGCGCAGTACACCTCTGTGCACAGCTAACCATAGGTCTGGGCTTCGTAGCTTCCTACCAGGTACATAGATCGCAGGCAGATGGTTCCCTAGGACACACGTGGAGGGCCTCCTGTTCAGGCCATAAGCTGCCCACAGCCCCCGCCCCAGACCGGGGGCCACAAAGCAGCCCGCTCTGAGTCCCTGCCTCTAGAGGGAGTATTGGACCAACACTTGTAGAAAACGTGGTCCTCACGGGCAACTCATTGGAGGGACACAAATAAATCTTTGCCGACATCCTGCTGAAGATTACGAGCGTTCACACCTAAGCCTCTTACAAGGTCAGCTGTTTAGCTAAACATGAGGTCATGATCTAAATTTACACAATAATGAAGTAATCAGCTACAAGGGGAGACAATCTGCAAAAACAATCAATACCAGAATAAGATTCCCTAGGCCATCCATCAGAGGTTGGAATAATCAGGTGCAAGGCAGAAAATATACATAAAACTGGAACTGAAACAAGGAACATGGATGTTTTCAAAGACTGGTAGGTTCTCTGAAAACTTTTTAAAGTATATGTCAATGATAAAGCTAAATATTCAAAGGTTATGTAATACAACAGATTCATCATTGAGAAGAGTGAAATTATGCTGTTTTGAAAACTATGGCAGTTCAGATTTTCTGCCTAATTATATAACAAGATTTCTTTAAAAAATACACATTATTTCAAAGACTTATTGGCTGTGAAATAAGTTAAGGGTATTTCAATGGCTTGTGTGCAAAGAAAGTTGAGATATAGGGAATCACAGAAAGTCGAGGGGAAAATATGGCAATATATACATTGCTATATTGTGAACTAAGCAGTAGCCCTGCAACAATGTAGAGGACCTGACCCTTAGAAACATACAAGTAAGCTGGAATCTTCAAAAGTTCAAATCTTTATAAGTAAAAAGATTGATTAAAATGAATAACCATGTGTTTTAATTGACATCAGAAGATCAAACAAATAAACCCTGAGAACATAGAAAAAACATAAATAAAGATATGAGCAGAACTTAATACAACAGAAAACGTATAAAATTGAGGTGATGTAGTAAGTCCAAAGAATATTCTTTGAAAAGATTTAAAAGACACACTTTGATTAAGGAAAACAAAAACATAAGTAAAGAATATACCAAAGAATCAGGACAATGTTATAGCAGAGAATATAAGAAATTCCAGTAAATTTGAACATTTCTGTAAAGTGGACCATTTCCCAGCTCCTAAAGTCTACCAAAACTGAAGCAAGAGGAAATCATTTAAGGTCATCATGTCTGCCCTTGGCATTCTCGGAACGCCCTGGCCTCAGAATGCAGCATCTCTAGTCCATGGTAACCTGCGGAGAGTAGGCGGGGGTGAGGGAGGTTGGAACACTGCCCTAAATGAAGGAGTGGGTGTGGCCATATCTGCTGCTCTTGAACAAATGGCAGGGGAGCAGAAGGCCCAGGGCAGGACCCTCAAAGTCCGGCTGGCCCAGTGGGGTGTCACAAGCATTTAGTCTCAGGCCAAAGGTCGCATTCTTTGTCTGCACAGCTGCCCAGGCTCTCACCTTTCCACTCGGTGCGCCCTCTTACTTGAAGTGTTTGTGGAATCTGTCCGAGAAGTACACCTCGGTAGACAACTAACCAAAGGTCTGGGCATCGTTGCTTCCTGCCAGGTGACCGAAGTTCGCAGGCAGATGTGTACCTGGGACACACGCGGAGAGGCTCCAGCCCGGGTCACAGGCCGCCGAAAGCCCCTGCCTCAGATCGGGGTCCGAAAAGAAGCCCTGTCTGTCTCCCTGCCTCTAGAGGGAGTAGTGGACCAACACTTGTAGAAAACGGGGTACCCGCGGGCAACTCATTGGAGGGACACAAATAAATCTTTGCTGACTTTCTGATGAAGCTTACGAGCGTTCACACCTAAGGCTCTTACAAGGTCAGCTGTTTAGCTAAACATGAGCTCATGGTGTAAATTTACACAATAATGAAGAAATCAACTACAAGGGGGAGTCAATCAGCAAAAACAATCAATACCAGAATCAGATTCCCTAGGCCAACCATCAGATGTTGGAATAAAAAGGTGCAAGGCAGAAAATATACATAAAACTGGAACTGAAATAAGGAACAAGGATGTTTTAAAAGACTGGTAGCATCTCTGAAACCTTTTTAAAGTACATGTCATTGATAAAGCTAAATACTCAAAGGTTGTGTAATACAACAGATTCATCATTGAGAAGAGTGAAATTATGCTGTTTTGAAAACTATGGCAGGTCAGATTTTCTGCCTAATTATATAAGAAGAATTCTCTAAAAAATACACATTATTTCAAAGAATTATTGGCTGTGAAATAAGTTAAGGGTATTTCAAATGGCTTGTCTGCAATCAAAGGTGAGATGTAGGGAATCACAGAAACTCGAGGGGAAAATAGGTCAATATATACATTGCTATATGGTGAACTAAGCCTTTGTCCAGCAACAATGTAGAGGACGTGACCCTTAGAAACTTACAAGTAAGCTGGAATCTTCAAAAGTTCAAAGCTTTATACGTAAAAAAGATGTATAAAACTGAATAACCAAGTGTTTTAATTGACTTCAGAAGATCATAACAATAAACCCTGAGAACATAGGAAAAAGATCAATAAAGATATGAGCAGAACTTAATACAACAGAAAACGTATAAAATTCAGGTGATGTAGTAAGTCCAAAGAATATTCTTTGACAAGATTTAAAAGACACACTTTGATTAAGGAAAACAAAAGCATAATTAAAGAAAATACAGAAAGAATCAGGGCAATGTAATAGCAGAGAATTTATGAAATGCCAGTATATTTGATCATTTCTGTAAAGTGGACGATTACCTAGCTCCTAATGTTTACGAAAACTGACACAAGAGGAAATCATTTAAGGTCATCATGTCTGCCCTTGGCATTCTCAGAATGCCCTGGCCTCAGAATGCAGCATCTGTAGTCCATGGTAACCTGCGGAGAGGGGTTGGGGCTGAGGGAGGTGGGAACACTGCCCTCACTGAGGGAGTGGGTGTGGGCATCTCTGCTGTGACTGAACAAAGGATAGGGGAGCAAGGTGTCCAGTTCAGGGCACTCAGTGCACGGCAGCCCCAGTGGGGTGTCACAACCATTTATGCCCAGGTCAAAAGACTCCTTTATGGTCTGCAAAGCTGCCCAAACTCTCAACTTTCCACTCAGGCCGCCCTGTAACTTGAAGTGTGTGTGGAACCTGTCCACGCTGTACACCTCGCTGCATAGCTAACCGTAGGTCTGGGCATCGAACCTTCCTGCCAGGTGACCGAATTTCGCAGGCAGATGGGTCCCTGCGACACATGCGGAGATACTCCTGCCTGGACCCGAGGCTGCGAAGTGCCCCTGCACTACATCGGGGGCCGCAAAGCTACCTTGTCTGAGTCCATGAATCTAGAGGGAGTATTGGACCAACACTTGTAGAAAACGGGGTCCTCACGGGCAATTCATTGGAGGGACACAAATAAACATTTTCCGACTTTCTGCTGAAGCTTAGGAGCATTATCAGCTAATCCACTTACAAAGTCACCTGTTTAGCTAAACATGAGCTCATGATCTAAATTTACACAATAATGAAGAAATCAGCTACAAGGGGAGATAATCAGCAAAAACAATCAATTCCAGAATTAGATTTCCTAGGCCATCCATCAGATGTTGGAATAATCAGGTTCAAGGCAGAAAATATACACTAAACTGGAACTGAAACAAGGAACAAGGATGTTTTCAAAGACTGGTAGGATCTCAAAACATTTTTAAAGTACATGTCATTGATAAAGCTAAATACTCAGAGGTTGTGTAATACAACAGATTCATCATTGAGAGGAGTGAAATTATGCTGTTTTGAAAACTATGGCAGGTAAGATTTTCTGAATAATTATACAAGAATATTTCTCTACAAAATACACATTATTTCCAAGACTTATTGGCTGTGAAATAAGTTAAGCGTATTTCAAAAGGCCTGTCTGCAAAGAAAGGTGTGACGTAGGGAATCACAGAAAGCCGTGGGGAAAATAGGTCAATATATGCATTGCTATATGTTGAACTAAGCCTTAGGCCAGCAACAATGTAGGGGACCTGACCCTTAGAAACTTACAAGTAAGCTGGAATCTTCAAAAGTTCAAATCTTTATAAGTAAAAAGATTTATAAAAATGAATAACCAAGTGTTTTAATTGACATTAGAAGATAAAAACAATAAACCCTTAGAACACAGAAAAAGGATAAATAATGATATGAGCAGAACTTAATACAACAGAAAACGAATACAATTCAGGTGATGTATTAAGTCCAAAAATATTCTTTGAAAAGATTTAAAAGACACACTTTGATTAAGGAAAACAAAAACATAAGTAAAGAATATACAAAAGAATCAGGAAAATGTTATATCAGAGAATATATGAAATGACAGTAAATATGAACATTTCTGTAAAGTGGACCATTTCCTATCTCCTACAGTTTACCAAAACTGACACAAGAGGAAATCATTTAAGGTCATCATGTCTGCCCTTGTCATTCTCGGAACGCCCAGGCCTCGGAATGCAGCATCTGTTGTCTATGGTAACCTGTGGAGAGGGGGCGGGGCTGAGGGAGTTTGGAACACTGCCCTCACTGAGGGAGTGGTTGTGGCCAACTCTGCTTGAGTGAAAAAAGGGCAGGGGAGCGGGGGGCCCAGGGTAGGGCCCTCAGAGCCCGGCAGGCCCAGTAGGGTGTCACAAGCATTTAGGCCCAGGCCAAAGGGAGCCTTCATTATCTGCACAGCTGCCCAAACTCTCACCTTTCCACTCAGGCTGCCCTCTTACTTGAAGGGTTTGTGGAAGCTGTCTGCGCAGTACACCTCGCTGCAGAGCTAACCATAGGTCTGGGCATCGTAGCTTCCTGCCGGGTGCCCAAAGTTCGCAGGCAGATGGGTCCCTGTGACACACGTGGAGAGGCTCCTGCCCTGGCCGCAGGCCGACCACTGCCCCTACCCCATATCGAGGGCCGCAAAGCAGCCCTGTCTGAGGCCCCTGCCTCTAGAGGGAGTATTGGACCAACACTTGTAGAAAACGGGGTCCTCGCGGGCAACTCATTGGAGGGACACAAATAAATCTTTGCCGACTTTCTGCTGAAGCTTACGAGTGTTCACACCTAAGCCTCTTTCAAGGTCAGCTGTTTAGCTAAACATGAGCTCATGATCTAAATTTACACAATAATGAAGAAATCAGCTACAAGTGGAGACAATCAGCAAAAACAATCAATACCAGAATTAGATTCCCTAGGCCATCCATCAGATGTTGGAATAATCAGGTGCAAGCCAGAAAATATACACAAAACTGGAACTGAAACATGGAACAAGGATGTTTTCAAATCCTGATAGGATCTCTAAAATATTTTTAAAGTACATGTCATTGATAAAGCTAAATACTCAAAGGTTGCGTAATACAACAGATTCATCATTGAGTAGAATGAAATTATGCTGTTTTGAAAATTATGGCAGGTCAGATTTTCTGCCTAATTATATAAGATTTCTCTAAAAAATACACATTATTTCCAAGACTTATTGGCTGTGAAATAAGTTAATGGTATTTCAAATGGCTTGTCTGCAAAGAAAGGTGAGATGTAGGGAATCACAGAAAGCCGAGGGGAAAATAGGTCAATATATACATTGCTATATGGAGAACTAAGCCTTAGGCCAGCAACAATGTAGAGGACCTGACCCTTAGAGACTTACAAGTAAGCTGGAATCATCAAACGATCAAATCTTTATAAGTAAAAGATTTATGAAAATGAATAACCAAGTGTTTTAATTGACATCAGAAGATCAAAACAATAAACCCTGAGAACATAGATAAAAGATATGGAAAGATATGAGAAGAACTTAATACAACAGAAAACGTATAAAATTCAGGTGATGTAGTAAGTCCAAAGAATATTCTTTGAAACATTTAAAAGACACACTTTGATTAAGGGAAACAAAAACATAAGTAAAGAATATACAGAAAGAATCAGGACAATGTTATAGCAGAGAATATATGAAATGCCAGTAGATTTGAACATTTGTGTAAAGTGAACCATTTCCTACCTCCTAAAGTTTACCAAAACTGACACAAGAGGAAATCCTTTAAGGTCATCATGTCTGCCCTTGGCATTCTCGGAAAGTCCTGGCCTCAGAATGCAGCATCTGTAGTCCATGGTAAACTGGGGAGAGGGGGAGGGGCTGAGGGAGGTTGGAAGACTGCCCTCACTGAGGGAGTGGGTGTGGCAATCTCTGCTGTCACTGAACAAAGGTCAGGGGAGCAGGTCGTCCAGTGCAGGGCCCTCAGAGCCCGGCAGGCCCAGTGCGGTTTCACAAGAATTTAGGCCCAGGCCAAAGGGCGCCTTCTTTGTGTGCACAGCTGCCCAAACTCTCACCTTTCAGCTCAGGCCGCCCTCTTACTTGAAGTGTGTGTGGAACCTCTCCACGCAGTTCACCTCGCCTCAGAGCTAACCATAGGTCTGGGCATCGTAGCTTTCTGCCAGTTGACCGAAGTTCGCAGGCAGATGCGTCCCTGTGACACACGAGGAGAGGACCCTGCCCGGTCCACAGGCCACCGAGTGCCCCTGCCCCATATCAGGGCCCGCAAAGCAGCCCTGTCTGTGTCCCTGCCTCTAGAGGGAGTATTGGACCAACACTTGTAGAAAACGGGGTCCTCGCGGGTAACTCATTGGAGGGACATAAAGAAATATTTGCCGACATTCTGCTGAAGCTTACGAGCGTTCACACCTAAGCCTCTTACAAGGTCAGCTGTTTAGCTAAACATGAGCTCATGATCTAAATTTACACAATAATGAAGAAATCAGCTACAAGGGGGAGACAAACAGCAAAAACAATCAATACCAGAATTAGATTCCCTAGGCCATCTATCAGATGTTGTAATAATCAGGTGCAAGGCAGAAAATATACATAAAACTGTAACGGAAACAAGGAACAAGGATGTTTTCAAAGCCTGATAGGATCTCTAAAACATTTTTAAAGTACATTTCATTGATAAAGCTAAATACTCAAACGTTGTGTAATACAAGAGATTCATCATTGAGAAGAGTGAAATTATGCTGTTTTGAAAACTATGGCAGGTCAGATTTTCTGCCTATTTATATAAGAAGATTTCTCTAAAAAATACACATTATTTCAAAGTCTTATTGGCTGTGAAATAAGATAAGGGTATTTCAAATGGCTTGTCTGCAAAGAAAGGTGAGATGTAGGGAATCACAGAAAGTCGAGGGGAAAATCAGTCAATATATACATTGCTATATGGTGAACTAAGCCTTAGGCCAGCAACAACGTAGAGGACCTGACCCTTAGAAACTTACAAGTAAGTTGGAATCTTCAAAAGTTCAAATCTTTATAAGTAAAAAGATTTATGAAAATGTATAACCAATTGTTTTAATTGACATCAGAATATCAAAACAATAAACCCTGAGAACATAGAAAAAAGATAAATAAAGATATGAGCAGAACTTAATACAACAGAAAAAGTATAAAATTCAGGTGATGTAGTAAGTCCAAAGAATATTTTTGAAAAGATGTAAAAGACACACTTTGACTAAGGAAAACAAAAACATAAGTAAAGAATATACAGAAAGAATCAGGACAATGTTATAGCAGAGAACATCTGGAATGCCAGTAAATTTGAACATTTCGGTAAAGTGGACCATTTCCTTGCTCCTAAAGTTTACCAAAACTGACACTAGAGGAAACCATTTAAGGCCATTATGTCTGCCCTTGGCATTCTCGGAACACACTGGCCTTAGTATGCAACATCGGTAGTCCATGGTAAACTGCGGAGAGTGGGCGGTGCTGAGGGAGTTTGGAACACTGCCCTCACTGAGGGAGTGGGTGTGGCCATCTCTGCTGTGACTGAACAAAGGGCAGTGGAGCAGGGAGTCTGGGCAAGGCCCTCAGAGCCCGGCAGGCCCAGTGGTGTGTCAAAAGCATTTAGGCCCAGGCCAAAGGGCGCCTTCATTGTCTGCACAGCTGCCCAAACTCTCACCTTTCCACTCAGCCTGCCCTCTTACGTGAAGTGTGTGTGGAATCTGTCCATGCAGTACAACTTGCTGTGCAGCTAACCATAGGTCTGGGCATCGTAGCTTCCTGCCAGGAGACCGAAGTTTTCAGGCAGATGGGTAGCTGGGACACATGCTGCAAGGCTCGTGCCCGGGCCACAGGACGCCAATTTACCCTGTACCACATCGGGGGCCGCAAAGCAACCTTTTCTGAGTCTTTGCCTCAACAGGGAGTATTGGACAAACACTTGTAGAAAACTGGGTCCTCACGGGCCACTCATTGGAGGGACACAAATAAATCTTTGCCGACTTTCTGATGAAGCTTACGAGAGTTCACACCTAAGCCTCTTACAAGGTCAGCTGTTTAGCTAAACATGAGCTCATGATCTAAATTTACACAATAATGAAGAAATCAGCTACAAGGGGGAGACAATCAGCAAAAACAATCAATACCAGAAATAGATTCCCTAGGCAATCCAACAGATGTTGGAATAATCAGATGCAAGGCAGAAAATATACATAAAACTGGAAATGAAACAAGGAAAATGGATGTTTTCAAAGACTGGTAGGATCACTAAAATATTTTTAAAATACATGTCATTGATAAAGCTAAATACTCAAAGGTTGTGTAATACAACAGATACATCATTGAGAAGAGTGAAATTATGCTGTTTTGAAAACTATGGCAGGTCAGATTTTCTGCCTAATTATATAAGAAGATTTCTCTAAAAAATAGACATTATTACAAAGACTTATTGGCTGTGAAATAAGTTCAGTGTATTTCAAATGGCTTGTCTGCAAAGAAAGGTGAGATGTAGGGAATCACAGAAAGCCCAGGGGAAAATAGGTCAATACATATATAGCTACACTGTGAACTAAGCCTTAGGCCAGCCACAATGTAGAGGACCTAACCCTAAGAAACTTACAAGTAAGGTGGAATCTTGAAAAGTTCAAATCTTTATAAGTAAAAAGATTGATGAAAATGAATAACCAAGTGTTTTAATTGACATCAGAAGATCAAAACAATAAACCCTGAGAACATAGAAAAAAGATAAATAAAGATATGAGCAGAACTTAATACAACAGAAAACGTATAAAATTCAGGTGATGTAGTAAGTCCAAAGAATATTCATGGAAAAGATTTAATGACACACTTTGATTAAGGAACACAAAAACATAAGTCAAGAATACACAGAAAGAATCAGGAGAATGTTATAGCAGAGAAGATCTGAAATGCCAGTAAATTTGAACATTTCTGTAAAGTGGACCATTTCCTATTTCCTAAAGTTTACCAAAACTGACACAAGAGGAAATCATTTAAGGTCATCCTGTCTGCCCTTGGCATTCTCGGAACGTCCTGGCCTCAGAATGCAGCATCTGTAGTCCATGGGAACCTGCGGAGAGGGGGCGGTGCTGAGGGAGGCTGGAACACTGCCGTCACTAAGGGAGACGGTGTGGCCATCTCTGCTGTGACTGAACAAAGGGCAGGGGAGCAGGTCGTCCAGTGCAGGGCACTCAGAGCCCGGCAGGCCCAGTGCGGTTTCACAAGCATTTAGGCCCAGGCCAAAGTGCACAATCTTTTCTGCACAGCTGCCCAAACTCTCACTTTTCCACGCAGCCCTCCCTCTTATTTGAAGTGTGTGTGTAACCTGTCCGCGCAGTACACCTGGCTGCACAGCTACCCATAGGTCTGGACATCCTAGCTTCCTGCCAGGTGACCGAAGTTCACAGGCAGATGGGTCCCTGCGACACACTCGGAGAGGATCCTGCATGGTCCACAGGCCACCGACTGCCCCTGCCCCATATCGGGGACCAAAAAGCAGCCCTGTCTGTGTCCCTGCCTCTAGAGGGAGTATTGGACCAACACTTGTAGAAAACGGGGTCCTCGCGGGCAACTCATTGGAGGGACACAAATAAATCTTTGCCGACTTTTTGCTGAAACTTACGAGCGTTCACACCTAAGCCTCTTACATGGTCAGATGTTTAGCTAAACATGAGCTCACGATCTAAATTTACACAATAATGGAGAAATCAGCTACAAGGGGGAGACAAACAGCAAAAACAATCAATACCAGAATTAGATTCCCTAGGCCATCCATCAGATGTTGGAATAATCAAGTGCAAGGCAGAAAATATACATAAAACTGGAACTGAAACAAGGAACAAGGATGTTTTGAAAGACTGGTAGGAGCTCTAAAACATTTTTAAAGTACATGTCATTGATAAAGCTAAATACTCAAAGATTTTGTAATACAACAGATTCATCATTTAGAAGAGTGAAATTATGCTGTTTTGAAAACTATGGCAGGTCAGATTTTCTAGCTAATATTATAAGAAAATTTCTCTAAAACATAAACATTATTTCAAAGACTTATTGGCTGTGAAATAAGGTAAGGGTATATCAAATGGCTTGTCTGCAAAGAAAGGTGAGATGTAGGGAATCACAGAAAGTCGAGGGGAATATAGGGCAATATATATATTGCTATACGGTTAATTAAGCCTTAGGCCAGCAACAATGTAGAGGACCTGACGCAAAGAAAAGTACAAGTAAGCTGGAATCTTCAAAAGTTCAAATCTTTATAAGTAAAAAATTTATGAAAATGAATAACAAAGTGTTTTAATTGACATGAGAAGATCAAAACAATAAACCCTGAGAACATAGAAAAAAGATAAATAAAGTTATGAGCAGAACTTAATACAACAGAAAACGCATAAAATTGAGGGGATGTAGTAACTCCAAAGCATATTCTTTGAAAAGAGTTAAAAGACACACTTTGATTAAGGAAAACAAAAACATATGTAAAGAATATACAGAAAGAATCAGGACAATGTTATAGCAGAGAACATCTGAAATGCCAGTAAGTTTGAACATTTCTGTAAAGTGGACCATTTCCTAGCTCCTAATGTTTACCAAAACTGACACAAGAGGAAACCATTTAAGATCATCATGTCTGCCCTTGGCATTCTCGGAACACCCTGGACTCAGAATGCAGCATCTGCAGTTCATGGTAACCTGCGGAGAGAGGGCGGGGCTGAGGGAAGTTGGAACACTGCCCTCAATCAGGGAGTGGGTTTGGCCATCTCTGCTGTGACTGAAAAAAGGGCAGGGGAGCAAGGCGTCATGGGCAGGGCACTCAGAGTCCAGCAGGCCCAGTGGGGTGTCAAAAGCATTTAGGCCCAGGCCAAAGGGCGCCTTCTTTGTCTGCACAGCTGCCCAAACTCTCACCTTTCCACTCAGCCCGCCCTCTTACGTGAAGTGTGTGTGGAACTTGTCCACACAGTACACCTTGCTGCACAGCTAACCATAGGTCTGGGCATCGTAGCTTCCTGCCAGGTGAACGAAGTTCGCAGGCAGATGGGTCCCTGTGACACACGCGGTGAGGCTCTTGCCCGGGCCATAGTCCACCAACTGCCCCTGCACCACATCGCGGGCCGCTAAGCAACCTTTTCTGCGTCCGTGCCTCAAGAGGGAGTATTGGACCAACACTTGTAGAAAACTGGGTTCTCGCGGGTAACTCATTGGAGGGACACAAATAAATCTTTGCCGACTTTCTGATGAAGATTACGAGAGTTCACACCTAAGCCTCTTACAAGGTCAGCTGTTTAGCTAAACATGAGCTCATTATCTAAATTTACACAATAATGAAGAAATCAGCTACAAAGGGGAGACAATCAGCAAAAACAATCAATACCAGAATTAGATTCCCTAGGACATCCATCAGATGTTGGAATAATCAGGTGCAAGGAAGAAAATATACATATAACTGGAACTGAAACAAGAAACAAGGATGTTTTCAAAGACTGGTAGGATCTCTCAAACATTTTTAAAGTACATGTCATTGATAAAGCTAAATACTCAAAGGTTGTGTAATACAACAGATTCATCATTGAGAAGAGTGAAATTATGCTGTTTTGAAAACTATGGCAGGTCAGATTTTCTGCCTTATTATATAAGAAGATTTCTCTAAAAAATACACATTATTTCAAAGACTTATTGGCTGTGAAATAAGGTAAGTGCATATCAAATGGCTTGTCTGCAAAGAAAGGTGAGATGTAGGGAATCACTGAAAGTCGAGGTGTAAATATGTCAATATATACATTGCTATATGGTGAACTAAGCCTTAGGCCAGCAACAATGTAGAGGACCTGACTCTTAGAAACTTACAAGTAAGTAGGAATCTTCAAAAGTTCAAATCTTTATAAGAAAAAGATTTAATAAAATGAATAACCAAGTGTTTTAATTGGCATCAGAATTTCAAAACAATAAACCCTGAGAACATAGAAAAAAGATAAATAAAGTTATGAGCCGAAGTTAGTACAACAGAAAACGTATAAAATTTAGGTGATGTAGTAAGTCCAAAGAAAATTCTTTGAAAAGAGTTAAAAGACACACTTTGATTAAGGAAAACCAAAACATAAGTAAAGAATATACAAAATGAATCAGTACAATGTTATAGCAGAGACGATCTGAAATGCCAGTAAATTTGAACATTTCTGTAAAGTGGACCATTTCCTAGCTCCTAAAGTTTACCAAAACTGACACAAGAGGAAATCATTTAAGTTCATCATGTCTGCCCTTGGCATTCTCGGAACGCCCTGGACTCAGTATGCAGCATCTGTAGTACATGGTAACCTGGGGAGAGTGGGCGGGGCTGAGGGAATTTGGAACACTGCCATCACTCAGGGAGTGGCTGTGGCCATCTCGGCTGTGACTGAACAAAGGGCAGGGGAGAAGAAGGCCAAGGGCAGGGCCCTCAGAGCTCGGCAGGCCCAGTCGGGTGTCACAAGCATTTAGGCCCAAGCCAAAGGTTGCATTCTTTGTCTGCACAGCTGCCCAAACTCTGACCTTTCCACTCAGGCCGCCGTCTTACTTGAAGTGTGTGGGGAACCAGTCCGCACAGTACACCTCGCTGCACAGCTAACCATAGGTCTGGGCATCGTAGCTTCCTGCCAGGTGAATGAAGTTCGCAGGCAGATGCGTCCTTGCGACACACGCGGAGAGGCTCCTGCCCGGGACACAGGTCAACGACTGCCCCTGCACCAGATCGGGGGCCGCAAAGCAACCTTCTCTGAGTCTCTGCCTCTAGAGGTAGTATTGGACAATCACTTGTAGAAAACGGGGTCCTGGCGGGCAACTCATTGGAGGGACACAAATAAATATTTGCCGACTTTCTTATGAAGCTTACGAGCGTTCACACCTAAGCCTCTTACAAGGTTAGCTGTTTAGCTAAACATGAGCTCATGATCTAAATTTACACAATAATGAAGAAATCAGCTACAAGCGGGAGACAATCAGCAATAGCAATCAATACCAGAATCAGATTCCCTTGGCCATCCAACAGATGTTGGAATAATCAGGTGCAAGGCAGAAAATATACATAAAACTGGAACTGAAACAAGGAACAAGGATGTTTTCAAAGACTGGTAGGATCTCTAAAACATTTTTAAAGTACATGTCATTGATAAAGCTAAATACTCAAAGTTTGTGTAATACAACAGATTCATCATTGAGAAGAGTTAAATTATGCTGTTTTGAAAACTATGGCAGGTCAGATTTTGTACCTAATTATATAAGAAGATTTAACTAAAAAATACACATTATTTGAAAAACTTATTGGCTGTGAAATAAGTTAAGGGTATTTCAAATGGCTTGTCTGCAAAGAAAGGTGAGATGTAGGGAAACACAGAAAGCCGAGGGGAAAATAGGGCAATATATATATTGCTATACGGTTAACTAAGCCTTAGGCCAGCAACAATGTAGAGGACCTGACGCTTAGAAACGTACAAGTAAGCTGGAATCTTCAAATGTTCAAATTTTTATAAGTAAAAATATTTATGAAAATGAATAACCAAGTGTTTTAATTGACATCAGAAGATCAAAACAATAAACCCTGAGAACATAGAAAAAAGATAAATAAAGATATGAGCAGAACTTAATACAACAGAAAACGTATAAAATTCATGTGATGTAGTACGTCCGAAGAATATTCTTTGAAAAGATTTAAAAGACACACTTTGATTAAGGAAAACACAAACATAATTAAAGAATATATAGAAAGAATCAGGACAATGTTATAGCAGAGAATATATGAAATGCCAGTAAATTGGAACATTTCGGTAAAGTGGACCATTTCCTAGCTCCTACAGTTTACCAAAACTGACACAAGAGGAAACCATTTAAGATCATCATGTCTGCCCTTGTAATTCTCGGAACACCCTGGCCTCAGAATGCAGCATCAGTAGTCCATGATAACCTGCGGAGAGGGGGCGGGGCTGAGGGAGGTTGGAACACTGCCCTCACTGAGGGAGTGAGTGTCGCCATCTCTGCTGTGACTGAACAAATGGCAGGGGAGCAGAGCGTCCGTTGCTGGGCCCTCAGAGCCAGGAAGGCCCAGTGCGGTTTCACAAGCATTTAGGCCCAGGCCAAAGTGCGCCTTCTTTGTCTGCACAGCTGCCCAAACTCTAACCTTTCCACTCAGGCCGCCCTATTACATGAAGTGTGTGTGGAACCTGTCCGTGCAGTACACCTCGCTGCACAGCTAACCATAGGTCTGGGCATCGTAAGCTTCCTGCCAGGTGACCGAAGTTCGAAGGCAGATGGGTCCGTGGGACACACGCGGAGAGGCTCCTGCCCTTGCCACATGCGGCCCAAGGACCCTGCCCCAGATTGGTGGCCGCAAAGCAGCCCTGTCTGAGTCCCTGCCTCTAGAGGGACTATTGGACCAGCACTTGTAAAAAACAGGGTCGTCGCGGGACACTCATTGGAGGGACACAA
The DNA here is from genome assembly GCF_964165515.1 of Mesoplodon bidens. Lineage (NCBI taxonomy): Eukaryota > Metazoa > Chordata > Mammalia > Artiodactyla > Ziphiidae > Mesoplodon > Mesoplodon bidens. The sequence continues at coordinate 8,500,191 of NC_138180.1, forward strand.
AAAAATCTTTGCGGACTTTCTGATGAAGCTTACGAGCGTTCACACCTAAGCCTCTTACAAGGTCAGCTGTTTAGCTAAACATGAGCTCATGATCTAAATTTACACAATAATGAAGAAATCAGCTACAACGGGGAGACAAGCAGCCAAAACAAGCAATATCAAAATTAGATTCCCTGGTCGATACATCATATGTTGGAATAATCAGTTGCAAGGCAGAAAATATACATAAAACTCGAACTGAAACAAGGAACAAGGATGTTTTCAAAGACTGGAAGGATCTCTCAAACATTTTTAAAGTACATGTCATTGATAAAGCTAAATACTCAAAGTTTGTGTAATACAACAGATTCATCATTGAGAAGAGTGAAATTATGCTATTTTGAAAACTACGGCAGCTCAGATTTTTTGCATAATTATATAAGAAGATTCCTCTAAAAATACACATTATTTCAAAGACTTATTGGCTGTGAAACAAATTAAGGGTATTTCAAATGGCTTGTCGGCAAAGAATGGTGAGATGTAGGGAATCACAGAAAGCCGAGGGGAAAATAGGGCAATATACATATTGCAATACGGTTAACTAAGCCTTAGGCCAGCAACAATGTAGAGGACCTGACTCTTAGAATCTTACAAGTAAGTAGGAATCTTCAAAAGTTCAAATCTTTATAAGAAAAAGATTTAATAAAATGAATAACCAAATGTTTTAATTGGCATCAGAAGATCAAAACAATAAACCCTGAGAACATAGAAAAAAGATAAATAAAGTTATGAGCCGAAGTTAGTACAACAGAAAACGTATAAAATTTAGGTGATGTAGTAAGTCCAAAGAAAATTCTTTGAAAAGAGTTAAAAGACACACTTTGATTAAGGAAAACCAAAACATAAGTAAAGAATATACAAAATGAATCAGTACAATGTTATAGCAGAGACGATCTGAAATGCCAGTAAATTTGAACATTTCTGTAAAGTGGACCATTGCCTAGCTCCTAAAGTTTACCAAAACTGACACAAGAGGAAATCATTTAAGGCCATCATGTCTGCCCTTGGCATTCTCGGAACGCCCTGGCCTCAGAATGCAGCATCTGTAGTCCATGGTAACATGCGGAGACTGGGCGTGGCTGAGGGAGGTGGGAACACTGCCCTCACTGAGAGAGTTGGTGTGGCCATCTCTGCTTTGACTGAACATAGGGCAGGAGTGGAGGGAAACCATGTCATTGCCCTCAGAGCCCGGAAGGCCCAGTGGGGTGTAACAATCATTTAGGCCCAGGACAAAGGGCGCCTTCTTTGTCTGCACATCTGCCCAATCTCTCACTTTTCCTCTCAGGCCGCCCTCTTACTTGAAGTGTGTGTGGAAACTGTTCGTGCAGTACACCTCGCTGCACAGCTAACTATAGGTCTGGAAATCGTAGCTTCATGCCAGGTGACCGATGTTCAAAGGAAGTTTGGTCCCTGGGACACCCGCAGAGAGACTCCTGCCCGGGTAACAGGCCGCCCATTGCCACTTCCCCAGATCGGGGGCCGCAAAGCAGCCCTGTCTGAGTCCCAGCCTCTAGGGGGAGTATGGGACCAACACTTGTAGGAAACAGGATGGTCGCGGGCCACTCATTGGAGGGACACAAAAAAATCTTTGCGGACTTTCTGATGAAGCTTACGAGCGTTCACACCTAAGCCTCTTACAAGGTCAGCTGTTTAGCTAAACATGAGCTCATGATCTAAATTTACACAATAATGAAGAAATCAGCTACAACGGGGAGACAATCAGCCAAAACAAGCAATATCAAAATTAGATTCCCTGGGCGATCCATCATATGTTGGAATAATCAGTTGCAAGGCAGAAAATATACATAAAACTCGATCTGAAACAAGGAACAAGGATGTTTTCAAAGACTGGTAGGATCTCTAAAACATTTTTAAAGTACATGTCATTGATAAAGCTAAATACTCAAAGTTTGTGTAATACAACAGATTCATCATTGAGAAGAGTGAAATTATGCTGTTTTGAAAACTATGGCAGCTCAGATTTTTTTGCGTAATTATATAAGAAGATTTCTCTAAAAATACACATTATTTCAAAGACTTATTGGCTGTGAAACAAGTTAAGGGTATTTCAAATGGCTTGTCTGCAAAGAAAGGTGAGACTAAGGGAATCACAGAAATTCGAGGGGAAAATAGGTCAATATATAAATTGCTATATGGTGAACTAAGCCTTAGGGCAGCAACAATGTAGAGAACCTGACCCTTAGAAACTTACAAGTAAGCTGGAATCTTCAAAAGTTCAAATCCTTATAAGTAAAAAGATATATTAAAATGAATTACAATGTGTTTTAATTTACATCAGAATATCAAAACAATAAACCCTGAGAACATAGTAAAAAGATTAATAAAGATATGAGCAGAACTTAATACAACAGAAAACGTATAAAATTTAGGAGATGTAGTAATTCCAAAGAATATTCTTTGAAAAGATTTAAAAGACACATTTTGATTAAGGAAAAAAAAAAACATAAGTAAAGAATATACAGAAAGATTCAGGTCAATGTTATAGCAGAGAACATCTGAAATGCCAGTAAGTTTGAACATTTCTGTAAAGTGGACCATTTCCTAGCTCCTAACGTGTACCAAAACTGACACAATAGGAAAGCATTTAAGATCATCATGTCTGCCCTTGGCATTCTCGGAACGCCCTGGCCTCAGAATGCAGCATCTGTAGTCCATGGTAACATGAGGAGAGGGGGCGGAGCTGAGGGAGGTTGGAACACTGCCCTCACTGAGCGAGTGATTGTGGCCATCTCTGCTGTGACTGAACAAATGGAAGGGGAGCAGGGCGTCCAGTGCACGGCCCTCAGAGCCAGGCAGGGCCAGTGTGATTTCACAAGCATTTAGGCCCAGGCCATAGTGTGCCTTCTTTGTCTGCACAGCAGCCCAAACTCTAACCTTTCCACTCAGACCGCCCTCTTACTTGAAGTGTGTGTGGAACCTGTCCGTGCAGTACACCTCGATGCAGAGCTAACCATAGGTCTGGGCATCGTAAGCTTCCTGCCAGCTGACCGAAGTTCGCAGGCAGATGGGTCAATGGGACAAACGCGGAGAGTTTCCTGATCGAGCAACGGGTGGCCCAAAAACCCTGCCCCAGATCGGCGGCCGCAAAGCAGCCCTGTCTGAGTCCCTGCCTCTAGAGGGACTATTGGACCAACACTTGTAGAAAACGTGGTCATCGCGGGCTACTCATTGGAGGGACACAAATAAATCTTTGCCGACTTTCTGATGAAGCTTAGGAGCTTTCCCACCTAAGCCTATTACAAGGTCAGCTCTTTGGCTAAACATGAGCTCACGATCTAAATTTACACAATAATGAAGAAATCATCTACAAGGGGGACACAATCAGCAAAAATAATCAATACCAGAATTAGATTCCCTAGGCCATCCATCAAATGTTGGAATAATCAGGTGCAAGGCTGAAAATATACATAAAACTGGAACTGAAACAAGGAACAAGAATGTTTTCAAAGACTGGTAAGAACTCTAAAACATTTTTAAAGTACATGTCATTGATGAAGCTAAATTCTCAAAGGTTGTGTAATACAACAGATTCATCATTGAGAAGAGTGAAATTATGCTGTTTTGAAAACTATGGCAGGTTAGATTTTCTGCCTAATTATATACGAAGATTTCTCTAAGAAGTACACATTATATCAAAGACTTATTGGCTGTGAAATAAGTTAAGGGTATTTCAAATGGCTTGTCTGCAAATGAAGGGGAGATGTAGGGAATCACAGAAAGCTCAGGGGAAAATAGGTCAATACATATATAGCTATAAGTTGAACTAAGCCTTAGGCCAGCAACAATGAAGAGGAACTAACCCTTAGAAACTTACAAGTAAGTTGGAATCTTCAAAAGTTCAAATCTTTATAAGTAAAAAATTTATGAAAATGAATAATCAAGTGTTTTAATTGACATCAGAAGATCAAAACTATAAACCCTGAGAACATAGAAAAAAGATAAATAAAGATATGAGCAGAACTTAATACTACAGAAAAGGTATAAAATTCAGGTGATGTAGTAAGTCCAAAGAATATTCTTTGAAAAGAGTTAAATGACACACTTTGATTAAGGAAAACCAAAACATAAGTAAAGAATATACAGAAAGAATCAGGACAATGTTATAGCAGAGAACATCTGAAATGCCAGTAAGTTTGAACATTTCTGTAAAGTGGACCATTTCCTAGCTCCTAAAGTTTACCAAAACTGACACAAGAGGAAACCATATAAGATCATCCTGTCTGCCCTTGGCATTCTCGGAACGCCCTGGCATCAGAATGCAGCATCTGTAGTCCATGGTAACCTGCAGAGAGGGGGCGGGGCTGAGGAAATTTGGAACACTGCCCTCACTCAAGGAGTGGTTGTGGCCATCTTTGCTGTGACTGAACAAAGGGCAGGGGAGCAGGGCGTCAAGGGCAGGGCCCTCAGATCCAGGTAGGCACAGTGGGGTGTCAAAAGAATTTAGGCCCAGGCCAAAGTGTGCCTTCTTTGTCTGAACAGCTTCCCTAACTCTTACCTTTCCACTCAGGCCGCCCTCTTACTTGAAGTGTGTGTGGAACCTGTCCGCACAGTACACCTCCCTGCACATCTAAACTTAGGTCTGGGCATCATAGATTCCTGCCATGTGACCGAAGTTCGCAGGCTAATGGGTCCCTAGTACACACACGGAGAGGCTCCTGCCCGGGCCAGAGGCCCACACTGCCCCTGCCCCAGATCGAGGGACGCAAAGTAGCCCTGTTTGAGTGCCCTGCATCTAGCAGGAGTATTGGACCAACACTTGTAGAAAACGGGGTCCTTGCGGGCAACTAATTAGAGGAACACAAATAAATCATTGCCGACTTTCTGCTGAAGCTTACGAGCGTTCACACCTAAGCCTCTTACAAGGTCAGCTGTTTAGCTAAACATGAGCTCATGATCTAAATTTAAACAATAATGAAGAAATCATGTACAAGTGGAGACTATCATCAAAAACAATCAATACAAGAATTAGATTCCCAAGGCCATCCATCTGATGTTGGAATAATCACGTGCAAGGCAGAAAATATACATAAAACTGGAACTGAAACAAGGAACAAGGATGTTTTCAAAGACTGGTAGGATCTCTAAAACATTTTTAAAGTACATGATATTGATAAAGCTAAATACTGAAATGTTGTGTAATACAACAGATTAATCACTGAGAAGAGTGAAATTATGCTGTTTTGAAAACTATGGCAGGTCAGATTTTCTGCCTAACTACATAAGAAGATTTATCTAAAAATGAACCTTATTTCAAAGACTTATTGGCTGTGAAATAAGTTATGTGTTTTTCAAATGGCTTGTCTGCAAAAAAAGGTGAGATCTAAGGAATCAAAGAAAATCGAGGGGAAATTATGTCAATATATACATTGCTATATGGTGAACTAAGCTTTAGGCCAGCAACAATGTAGAGGACATGACCCTTAGAAACTTACAAGTAAGTTGGAATCTTCAAAAGTTCAAATCTTTATAAGTAAAAAGATTTATTAAATGAATATCCAAGTTTTAAAATTGACATCAGAATATCAAACCAATAAACCCTGAGAACATAGAAAAAAGATAAATAAAGATATGAGCAGAACTTAATACAACAGAAAACGTATAAACTTGAGGTGATTTAGTAAGTCCAAAGAATATTCTTTGAAGAGATTTCAAAGACACACTTTGATTAAGGAAAGCAAAAATATAAGTAAAGAATATACAGAAAGAATCAGGACAATGTTATAGCAGACAATATAAGAAATGACAGTAAATTTGAACATTTCTGTAAAGGGGACCACTTCCTAGCTCCTAAACTTTACCAAAACTGACACAAGAGGAAATCATTTAAGGTCATCATGTCTGCCCTTGGCATTCTCTGAACGCCCTGGCCTCAGAATGCAGCATCTATGGTCCATGGTAAACTGCAGAGATGGGTCGGGGCTGTGTGAGTTTGGAACACTGCCCTCAAAAGGGAGTGTGTGTGGCCATCTCTGCTGTGACTGAACAAAGGGCAGGGGAGCAGGGGGCCCAGGGCAGGGCCCTCAGAGCCCGGAAGGCACAGTGGTGTGTCACAAGCATTTAGTCCCAGGACAAAGGGCACCTTCGTTGTCTGCACAGCTGCCCAAACTCTCACTTTTCCAATCAGGCCGCACTCTTAGTTGACGTGTGTGTAGAACCTGTCCACGCAGTACATCTCGCTGCACAGCTAACCATATGTCAGGGCCTCGTAACTTCCTGCCAGGTGACTGAAGTTCGTAGGCAGATGGGTCCCTGGGACTCATGCGGAGAGGCTCATGCCGGGGCCACAGGCCACCCACTGCCCCTGCCCCTGATCGGGGACAGCCTAGCAGCCCTGTCAGATTCCCCTGACTCTACAGGTAATATTGAACCAACACTTCTGGAAGACGGGGTCCTCGAGGGCAACACATAGGAGGGACACAAAAAAGTATTTCCCAACATTCTGAGGAAACTTATGAGTGTTCATACCTAAGCCTCTTACAAGGTCAGCTGTTTAGCTAACCAAGAGCTCATGATCCAAATTTACACAATAATGAAGACATCAGCTATAAGGGGAGACAATCAGCAAAAACAATCAATACCAGAATTAGATTACCAAGACGATGCATCAGATGTTGGAATAATCAGGTGCAAGGCAGGAAATATACATAAAACTGGAACTGAAACAAGGAACCAGGATGTTTTCAAAGAAAGGTAGGTTCTCTAAAACATTTTTAAAATACATGTCATTGATAAAGCTAAATACTAAAAGGTTGTGTAATACAACAGATTCATCACTGAGAAGAATGAAATTATGCTGTTTAGAAAACCATGGCAGGTTAGATTTTCTGCGTAAATATATATATATAATAAGATTTCTCTAAATAATACATATTATTTCAAAGACTTATTGGCTGTGAAATAAGTTAAGGGTATTTAAAATGGCTTGTCTGCAAAGAAAGGTGAGATATAGGGAATCACAGAAAGTCGATGTGAAAATATGTGAATATATACATTGCTATATGTTGCTCAAAGTATTAGGCTAGCAACAATGTAAAAGACCTGCCCCTTAGAATGTTGGAGTCTTCAAAAGTTCATATCTTTTTAAGTAAAAAGATTTATTAAAAATAATAACCAAATGTATTAATTGACATCAGAAGTTCAAAACAATAAACCCTGAGAACATAGAAAAAAGATAAATAAAGATAAGGGCAGAACTTAATACAACAGAAAACGTATAAAATTCAGGTGATTTAGAAGTCCAAAGAATATTCTTTGAAAAGATTTAAAAGACATGCTTTGATTAAGGAAAACAAAAACATAAGTAAAGAATATAGAGAAAGAGTCAGTATAATGTTATAGCAGAGAATATATGAAATGCCAGTAAATTTGAATATTTCTGTAAAGGGGACCATTTCCTAGCTCCCAAAGTTTACCAAAACTGACACAAGAGGATATCATTTAAGGTCATCATGTCTGCCCTTGGCATTCTCGCAATGCCCTGGCCTCAGAATGCAGCATCTGTTGTCCATGGTAACATTCGGAAAGGGGGCGGGGCTGAGGGAGGTAGAAAACTGCCCTCACTGAGGGAGTGGGTTTGGCAATCTCTGCTGTGACTGAACAAAGGGCACGGGAGCAGGGGCCCAGGGCAGGGCCTTCAGAGCCCGGCAGCCCCAGTGGGGTGTCACAAGCATTTAGGTCCAGGCCAAAGAGCGCGTTCTTTGTCTGCACAGCTGCCCAAACTCTCACCTTTCCACTCAGGCCGCACTATTACTTGAATTGCGTTTGGAACCTGTCCGCACAGTACACCTCACTGCACCACTAAACATAGGTCCGAGCATCATAACTTCATGCATGGTGACCGAAGTTCGCAAGCAGATGGGTCCATGGGACACATCCGGAGAGTCTCCTGCCCGGGCCACAGGCCGCCCACTGCCCCTGCCCCAGATCGGGGAACACCTAGAAGCCCTTTCAGAGTCCCCTGACTCTACAGGGAGTATTGGACCAACACTTCTGGAAGTTGGGATCCTCGCGGGCAACTCTATGGAGGGACACAAATAAATATTTCCCGACTTTCTGCTGAAACTTATGAGCGTTCACACATAAGCCTCTTACAAGGTCAGCTGTTTAGCTAAACATGAGCTCATGATCTAAATTTACAGAATAATGAAGATATCAGCTACAAGGGAAGACAATCAGCAAAAACAATCAATACCAGAATTAGATTCCCAAGGCCATCCATCAGATGTTGGAATAATCAGGTGCTAGGCAGGAAATATACATAAAACTGGAACTGAAACAAGGAACAAGGATGTTCTCAAAGACTGGTAGGATCTCAAAAACATTTTTAAAGTACATGTCATTGATAAAGCTAAATACTTAAAGGTTGTGTAATACAATAGATTAATCATTGAGAAAAGTGAAATTATGCTGTTTTGAAAACTATGGCAGGTCAGATTTTCTCCCTAATTATATAAGAAGATTTCTCTAAAAAAACACATTATTTCAAAGACTTATTGGCTGTGAAATAAGTTAAGGGTATTTCAAATGGCTTGTCTGCAAAGAAAGTTGAGATGTAGGGAATCACAGAAATTCGAAGGGAGAATATGCAAATATATACATTGCTATATGTTGAACTAAGACTCAGGCCAGCATCAATGTACAGAACCTGACCATTAGTAAGTTACAAGTAAGTTGGAATCTTCAAAAGTTCAAATCTTTATAAGTAAAAATATTTATTAAAATGAATAACGAAGTGTTTTAATTGACATCAGGAGATCCAACCAATAAACCCTGAGAATATAGAAAAAACATAAATAAAGATATGCGCAGAAATTAATACAACAGAAAACTTATAAAATTGAGGTGAATTAGTATGTCCAAAGACTATTCCTTGAAATGATTTAAAAGACACACTTTGATTAAGGAAAAGAAAAACATATGTCAAGAATATACAGAGGGCTTCCCTGGTGGCGCAGTGGTTGAGAGTCCGCCTGCCGATGCAGGGGACACGGGTTCGTGCCCCGGTCTGGGAAGATCCCACATGCCGCAGAGCGGCTAGGCCCGTGAGCCATGGCTGCTGAGCCTGCGCATCCGGAGCCTGTGCTCTGCAAGGGGAGAGGCCACAACAGTGAGAGGCCCGCCTACCGCAAAAAAAAAAAAAAAAAAAAAAAGAATATACAGAAAGAATCAGGACAAGGTTATAGCAGAGAATACATGAAATGCCAGTAAATTTCAACATTTGTGTAAAATAGACCATTTCCTACCTCCTAAAGTTTACCAAATCTGAAACAAAAGGAAATCATTTAAGGTCATCATGTCTGCCATTTGCATTCTCAGAACGCCCTGCCCTCAGAATGCAGCATGTGTAGTCCATGGTAACCTGCGGAGAGGGGGCTGAGCTGAGGCAGGTTGGAACACTGCCCTCACTGAGGAAGTGGGTGTGGCAATCTCTGATGTGACTGAATAAAGGACAGGGGAGCAGGGGGTCTAGGGCAGGGCCCTCAGAGCCAGGCAGGCCCTGTGGGGTGTCACAAGCATTTAGGCCCAGGACAAAGGGCGCCTTCTTTGTCTGCACAGCAGCCCAAACTCTCACATTTCCACTCAGGCCGCACAATTACTTAAAGTGTGTGTGGAACCTGTCCGCCCAGTACACCTCGCTGCACAGCTAACCATACGTCTGAGTATCGTAGCTTCCTGCCTGTGGACCGAAGTGCGCAGGAAGATGGGTCCCTGGGACAGACGCTGTGAGGCTCATGACTGGGCCACAGGCCGCCCACAGACCCTTCCCCAGATCGGGGGATGCCAAGCAGCCATGTCTGAATCCCTAGCCTCTAGAGGGAATATTGGACCAACACTTCTATAAAACGGGGTCTCGCGGGCAACTCATTGGAGGGACACACATAAATCTTTGCCAACTTTCTGCTGAAACTTACGAGCGTTCACACCTAAGCCTCTTACAAGGTCAGCTGTTTAGCTAAACATGAGCTCATGATCCAAATTTACACAATAATGAAGAAATCATCTAAAAAGGGAGACAATCAGCAAAAACAATCAATACCAGAATTAGATTCCCTGGGACATCCATCAGATATTGGAATAATCATGTGCTAGGCAGAAAATATACATAAACCTGGAAATGAAACAAGGAATAAGGATGTTTTCAAAGACTGGTAGGATCCCTAAAACATTTTTAAAGTACATGTCATTGATAAAGCTAAATACTCAAAGGTTGTTTAATACAACAAATTAAGCAGTGAGAAGAGTGAAATTATGCTGTTTTGAAAACTATGGCAGGTGAGATTTTCTTCCTAATTATATAAGATGATTTCTCTAAAAAATACACATTATTTCAAAGACTTATAGGCTGTGAAATAAGTTAAGGGTATTTCAAATGGCTTGTCTGCAAAGAAAGGTGAGATGTAGGGAATCACAGAAATTCGAGGGGAAAATATGTCGATATATACATTGCTATATGGTGAACTAAGCCTTAGGACGGCAACAGTGTAGAGGAATGGACCCTTAGAAACTTACAAGTAAGCTGGAATCTTTAAAAGTTCAAATCTTTATAAGTAAAAATATTTATTAAAATGAATAACCAAGTGTTTTAATTGACATCAGAAAATCAAATCAATAAACCCTGAGAACATAGAAAAAAGATAAATAAAGATATGAGCAGAACTTAATACAATAGAAAACGTATAAAATTCAGGGGATTTAGTAAGTCCAAAGAATATTCTTTAAAACGATTTAAAAGACACACTTTGATTAAGGAAAACAAAAAAATAATTAAAGAATATACAGAAAGAATCAGGACAATGTTATAGTAGAGAATATATAAAATGCCAGTAAATTTGAACATTTCTGTAAAGTGTACCTTATTCTAGCTCCTAAAGTTTACCAAAACTGACACAAGAGGAAATCATTTAAGGTCATCATGTCTGCCCTTGCCATTCTCTGAATGCCCTGGACTCAGAACGCAGCATCTGTAGTCCATGGTAACCTGCGGAAAGTGGGTGCTTCTGAGGGAGGTTGGAACACAGCCCTCACTGAGGGAATGGGTGTGGCCATCTCTGCTGTGACTGAACAAATTGCAGGAGAGGAGGGGTCTCAGGGCAGACCCCTCAAGCCCGGCAGGCTCATTGGGGTGTCACAAGCATTTAGGCCCAGACCAAAGGGCGCCTTCTTTTCTTCACAGCTGCCCAAAATCTGACCTTTCCACTCAGGCCGCCCTCTTACTTGAAGTGTGTGTGGAACCTGTCTGGGCAGTACACCTCGCTGCACAGGTAAACATATGTGTGAGCATCGTAGCTTCCTGCCAGGTGACCTTAGTTCGCAGGCAGATGTGTCCCTGGGACACAAGTGGAGACGCTCCTGCCTGGGCCACAGGCCGCCCTCTGCACCTGCCCCAGTTCGGGGGCTGCAAACAGCCCTGTCTGAGTCCCCTTCGTCTAGAGGTAGTATTGGACCAACACTTGTAGAAAACGGGGTCCTCCTGGGCAACTCATTGGAGGGACACATATAAATCTTTGCCGACTTTCTGTTGAAGCTTACGAGCGTTCAGACCTAAGCCTCTTACAGGGTCAGCTGTTTAGCTAAACATGAGCTCATGATCTAAACTTACACAGTAATGAATTAATCAGATACAAGGGGAGACAACCAGCGAAAACAATCAATACCAGAATTAGATTCCCTAGGCCATCCATCAGATGTTGGAATAATCAGGTGCAAGGCAGAAAATATACATAAAACTGGAACTGAAACAAGGAACAAGGATGTTTTCAAAGAATGATAGGATCTCGAAAACATTTTTAAAGTACATGTCATTGATAAGCTAAATACTCAAAACAGATTCATCATTGAGAAGAGTGAAATTATGCTGTTTTGAAAACAATGGCAGGTCAGATTTTCTGCCTATTTATATAAGAAGATTTCTCTAAAAAGTAAACATTATTTCAAGACTTATTGGCTGTGAAATAAGTTAAGGGTATTTCAAATGGCTTGTCTGCAAAGAAAGGTGAGATATAGGGAATCACCGAAAGTCGAGGGGAAAATAGGTCAATATATACATTGCTATATGTTGAATTAAGCCTTCGGCCAGGAAGAATGTAGAGGACCTGACCTTAGAGACTTACAAGTAAGCTGGAATCTTCAAAAGATCAAATCTTTATAAGGAAAAAGATTTATTAAAATGAATAACCAAGTGTTTTAATTGACATCAGAAGATCAAACCAATAAAACCTCAGAAAGTAGAAAAAAGATACATAAAGATATGAGCAGAACTTAATACAACAGAAAACGTATAAAATTGAGGTGATATAGTAAGTACAAAGAATATTCTTTGAAAAGATTTAAAAGACACACTTTGATTAAGGAAAACAAAAACATAAGTAAAGAGTATACAGAAAGAATCAGTACAATGTTATAGCAGAGAATATATGAAATGACAGTAAATTTGAACATTTTGTTAAAGGGGACCATTTCCTAGCTACTAACCTTAACCAAAACTGACACAAGAAGAAATCTTATAAGGCCAAGTGGGGTGTCACAAGCATTTAGGCCCAGGCCAAAGGGCGCCTTCTTTGTCTGCACAGCAGCCCAAACTCTCACCTTTCCACTCAGACCGTCCTCTTACTTGAAGTCTGTGTGGAACCTGTCTGCACAGTACACCTCGCTGCAGAGCTAACCATAGTCTGGGCATCGTAGCTTCCAGCCAGGTGACCAAAGTTCGCAGGCAGATGCGTCCATGGGACACACGTAGAGAGGCTCCTGCCCGGACCACAGGCCACCGAATTCCCCTGCCACTGACCCGGGTACGCCAAGCAGCCCTGTATGTGTCCCTATCCTCTACAGGGAATATTGGACCAACACTTCTATAAAACGGGGTCCTCGCGGCCAGCTCATTGGAAGGACACAAAAAAATCATTCCCGACTTTCTGCTGAAACTTACGAGCGTTCACACCTAAGCCTCTTACAAGGTCAGCTGTTTAGCTAAACATGAGCTCATGATCTAAATTTACACAATAATGAAGAAATCAGCTACAAGGTGAGACAATCAGCAAAAACAATCAATACCAGAATTAGATTCCCAAGGCCATCCATCAGATGTTACAATACTCAGGTGCAAGGCAGGAAATATACATAAAACTGGAACTGAAACAAGGAACAAGGATGTTTTCAAAGACTGGTAGGCTCTCTAAAATATTTTTAAAGTACAGGTCATTGATAAAGCTAAATAGTCAAAGGATGTGTAATACAACAGATTAATCATTGAGAAGAGTGAAATTATGCTGTTTTGAAAACTATGGCAGGTCAGATTTTCTGCCTAATTTTATAAGAAGATTTTTCTAAAAAATACACATTATTTCAAAGACTTATTGGCTGTGAAATAAGTTAAGGGTATTTCAAATGGCTTGTATGCAAAGGAAGGTGAGATGTAGGGAATCACAGAAATTTGAAGGGAAAATATGTCAATATATACATTGCTATATGTTGAACTAAGACTCAGGCCAGCAACAATGTACAGAACATGACCATTAGAAAGTTACAAGTAAGTTGGAATCTTCAATAGCTCATATATTTATAAGTAAAAATATTTATTAAAATGAATAACGAAATGTTTTCATTGACATCAGAAGATCAAACCAATAAACCGAGAGAATAAGGAAAAATATAAATAAAGATATGAGCAGAACTTAAACAACAGAAAACTTATAAAATTGAGGTAATTTAGGAAGTCCAAAGAATATTCTTTGAAAAGATTTAAAAGACACACTTTGATTAAGGAAAACAAAAACATAAGTAAAGAATATAAAGAAAGAATCAGGACAAAGTTATAGCAGAGAATACATGAAATGCCAGTAAATTTGAACATTTGTGTAAAGTAGACCATTTCCTAGCTCCTAAAGTTTACCAAAACTGACACAAGAGGAAATCATTTAAGGTCATCATGTCTGCCCTTGGCATTCACGAAACGCCCTGGCCTCAGAAAGCATCATCTGTAGTCCATGGTAACCTGCGGAGAGGGGGCGGGGCTGAGGGAGGCTGGAACACTGCCCTCACTGAGGGAGTGGGTGTGGCCATCTCTGCTGTGACTTAACAAAGGGCAGGGTAGCAGGGGCCCAGGGCAGGGCCCTCAGAGCCCGGCAGACCCAGTGGGGTGTCACCAACATTTAGGCCCAGGCCAAAGGGCGCCTTCTTTGTCTGCACGTCTGCCCAAACTCTCACCTTTCCACTCAGGCCGCCCTCTAACTTGAAGTGTGTGTGGAACCTGTCCTCGAAGTACACCTCGCTTCACAGATAACCATATATCTGGGCATCATATTTTCCTGCCAGGAGACCGAATTTCGCAGACAGATGGGTTCCTGTGACACACGCAGAGAGGCTCCAGCCCAGGCCACGGGCCGCCCACAGCCCCTGCCCCAGATCGGGGGCCGGCAAGCAGCCTGTCTGAGTCCCCTGCCTCCAGAGGGAGTATTGGACCAACATTTTAGAAAAATGGCTTCTCGCGGGAAACTCATTGTAGGGACAGAAATAAATATTTGCCGACTTTCTGATGAAGCTTACGAGGGTTCACACCTAAGCCACTTACAAGTTCAGCTGTTTAGCTAAACATGAGATCATGATCTAAATTTACACAATAATGAAGATATCAGCTACAAGGGGAGACAATCAGCAAAAACAATCAATACAACAATTAGATTCCTTAGGACATCCGTCAGAAGTTGGAATACTGAGGTGCAAGGCAGAAAATATACATAAAACTCTAACTGAAACAAAAACAAAGATGTTTTCAAAGACTGGTAGGATCTCTAAAACATTTTTAAAGTACATGTCATTGATAAAGCTATATACTCAAAGGTTGTGTAATACAACAGATTAATCATTGAGAAGAGTGAAATTATGCTGTTTTGAAAACTATGGCATGTCCGATATTCTGCCTAATTATATAAGAAGGTTTCTCGAAAAAATACACATTATTTCAAAGACTTATTGGCTGTGAAGTAAGTTAAGGGTATTTCAAATGGTTTTTCGGCAAAGAAAGGTGAGATGTAGGGAATCAAAAAAGTCGAGGGGAAAATATGTCAATATATACATTGCTATAGGGTGAACTAAGCCTTACGCCAGCCACAATGTAGAGGACCTGACCCTTAGAAACTTACAAGTAAGCTGGAATCTTCAAAAGTTTAAATCTTTATAGGTAAAACGATTTATTAAAATGAATAACCGAGTGTTTTAATTGACATCAGAAGATCAAACAATAAACCCTGAGAACATAGAAAAAAGATAAATAAAGATATGAGCAGAACTTAATACAACAAAAACGTATAAAATTCAGGTGATGTAGTAAGTCCAAAGAATATTCCTTGGAAAGATTTAAAAGACACACTTTGATTAAGGAAAACAAAAACATAAGTGAAGAATATACAGAAAGAATCAGGACAATGATATAGCAGAGAATATATGAAATAGCAGTAAATTTGAACATTTCTGTAAAGGGGACCATTCCCTAGCTCCTAAAGTTTACCAAATCTGACACAAAAGGAAATCATTTAAGGTCATCCTGTCTGCCATTGGCATTCTCAGCACTCCCTGGCCTCAGAATGCAGCATCTGTTGTCCATGGTAACATGCGGAGTGGGGGAGGAGCTGAGGCAGGTTGGAACACTGCCGTCACTGAGGAAGTGGGTGTGGCAATCTCTGATGTGACTGAACAAAGGGCAGGGGAGCAGGAGGTCTAGGGCAGGGCCCTCAGAGCCCGGCAGGCCCAGTGTGGTTTCACAAGCATTTAGGCCAAGGCCAAAGGGCGCCATCTTTGTCTGCTCAGCTGCCCAATCTCTCACCTTTCCACTCAGCCCGCCCTCTTACTTGAAGTGTGTGTGGAACCTGTCTGCACAGTACACCTCGCTGCAAAGTTAACCATAGGTCTGGGCATCGTAGCTTCCTGCCAGGTGACCGAAGTTCGCAGGCAGATGGGTCCCTGGGACACAGGCTGTGAGGCTCCTGCCTGGGCCTCGAGCCTCCCACTGCCCCTGCCCCAGATTGGTGCCGCCAAGCATCCCTGTCTAAATCTCTAGCCTCAAGAGGGAATATTGGACCAACACTTCTATAAAACGGGGTCTCGCGGGCAACTCATTGGAGGGACACACATAAATCTTTGCCAACTTTCGGCTGAAACTTACGAGTGTTCACACCTAAGACTCTTACAAGATCAGCTGTTTAGCTAAACATGAGCACATGATCTAAATTTACACAATAATGAATAATCAGCTACAAGGGGAGACAATCAGCAAAAACAATCAATACCAGAATTAGATTCCCAAGGCCATCCATCAGATGTTGGAATAATCAGGTGCAAGGCAGGAAATAAACATAAAACTGGAACTGAAACAATGAACAAGGATGTTTTCAAAGACTGGTAGGCACTCTAAAATTTTTTTAAAGTACATGTCATTGATAAAGATAAATAGTCAAAGGATGTGTAATACAACAGATTCATCATTGGGAAGAGTGAAATTATGCTGTTTTGAAAAGTATGGCAGGTGAGATTTTCTGCCTAATTATATAAGAAGATTTGTCTAAAAAATACACATTATTTCAAAGACTTATTGGCTCTGAAATAAGTTAACGGTATTTCAAATGGCTTGTCTGCAAAGAAAGGTGAGATGTAGGGAATCACAGAAATTCGAAAGTAAAATAGGTCAATATATACATTGCTATATGTTGAAATAAGACTCAGGCCAGCAACAATGTACAGAACCTGACCATTAGAAAGTTACAAGTAAGTTGGAATCTTCAGAAGCTCAAATCTTTATAAGTAAAAATATTTATTAAAATGAATAACCAAGTGTTTTAATTGACATCAGAAAATCAAAACAATAAACCCTGAGAACATAGAAAAAAGATAAATAAAGATATGAGCAGAACTTAATACCACAGAAAACGTATACAATTCAGGTGAGGTAGTAAGTCCAAAGAATATTCTTTGAAAAGATTTAAAAGACACACTTTGATTAAGGAAAACACAAACATAATTAAAGAATATACAGAAAGAATCAGGACAATGTTATAGCAGAGAAAATATGAAATAGCAGTAAATTTCAACATTTCGGTAAAGGGGACCATTAACTAGCTCTTAAGTTTACCAAAACTGACACAAAAGGAAATCATTTAAGGTCATCATGTCTCCCATTGGCATTCTCAGAACGCCCTGGCCTCAGAATGCAGCATCTGTAGTCCATGGTAACCTGCGGAGAGGGGGCGGTGCTGAGGGAGTTTAGAACACTGCCCTCGCTGAGGGAGTGGGTGTGGCCGTCTGTGCTGTGCCTGAACATAGGGCAGGGGAACAGGGTGCCAAGGTCAGGGCCCTCAGAGCCCGGCAGGCCCAGTGGGTTGTCTAAAGCATTTTGACCCAGGCCAAAGGGCGGCTTCTTGTGTGCACAGCTGCCCAAACACTCACCTTTCCACACAGGCCGCCCTCTTACTTGAAGTGTGTGTGGAACCTGTCCGCACCGTACACCTCGCTGCACAGCTAACCACAGGTCTGGGCATCATAGCTTCCTGCCACGTGACCAAAGTTCACAGGCAGATGTGTACCTGGGAAACCCTCTGAGAGGCTCCAACTTGGGCCACACGCTGGACACAGCCCCTGACCCAGATCGGAGGCCACATAGCAACCCAGTCTGAATCCCCTGCCTCTAGAGGAGGTATTTGAACAACACTTCTAGAAAACGGGGTCCTTATGGGCAACTCATTGGAGGGACACAAATAAATCTTCGCCGAATTTCTGCTGAAACTTACGAGCATTCAGAACTAAGCCTGTTACAAGGTCAGCTGTTTAGCTAAATATGAGCTCATGATCTAAATTTACACAATAATGAAGAAATCCGCTACAAGGGAGACAATCAGCAAAAACAATCAATACCAGAATAAGATTCCCAAGGCCATCCATCACATGTTGGAATAATCAGGTGCAAGGCAGAAAATATACATAAAACTCGAACTGAAACAAGGAACAAGGATGTTTTCAAAGACTGGTAGGATCTCTAAAACATTTTTAAAGTACACGTCTTTGATAAAGCTAAATACTCAAATGTTGTGTAATACAACAGATTCATCATTGAGAAGAGTGAAATTATGCTGTTTTGAAAACTATGGCAGATCACATTTTCTTCCTAATTATATAAGAAGATTTATCTAAAAAATACACATTATTTCAAAGACTTATTTGCTGTGAAATAAGTTAAGGGTATTTCAAATGGCTTGTCCGCAAAGAAAGGTGAGATGTACGGAATCACAGAAAGTCGAGGGGATAATATGTCAATATATACATTGCTATATGGTGAACTAAGGCTTATGCCAGCAACAATGTAGTTGACCTGATCCTTAGAAAATTACAAGTAACCTGGAATCTTTAAAAGTTCTTATCTTTATAAGTAGAAAATATTTATTATAATGAATTAACAAGAGATTAAATTGACATCAGAAGATAAAACATTAAACCCTGAGAACATAGAAAAAAGATAAATAAAGTTATGAGGAGAACTTAATACAACAGAAAACGTATAAAATTGAGGTGATGTAGTAACTCCGAAGAATATACTTTGAAATGATTTAAAAGACACACTTTGATAAAGGAAAACAAAAACGTATGTAAAGAATATACAGAAAGAGTCAGGACAATGTTATAGCAGAGAATATATGAAATGCCAGTAAATTTGAACATTTCTGTAAAGGGGACCATTTCCTAACTCCTAAAGTTTACAAAAACTGACACAAGAGGAAATCATTTAAGGTCATCATGTCTGCCCTTGGCATTCTCTGAACGCCCTGGCCTCAGAAGGCAGCATCTGTAATCCATGGTAACCTGCGGAGAAGGGGTGGGGTGAGGAAGATTGTAACACGGCCCTCACTGAGGGAGTGGGTGTGGCCACCTCTGCTGTGACTGAACAAATGGCAGTGGAGCAGGGGGCCCAGGGCAGGGACCTCAGAGACTGACAGGCCCAGTGGTGTGTCACAAGCATGTAGGCCCAGGCCAAAGGGTGCCTTTTTAGTCTGCAGAGCTGACTAAACTCTC
Source organism: Mesoplodon bidens (assembly GCF_964165515.1). Lineage (NCBI taxonomy): Eukaryota > Metazoa > Chordata > Mammalia > Artiodactyla > Ziphiidae > Mesoplodon > Mesoplodon bidens. The sequence continues at coordinate 8,519,301 of NC_138180.1, forward strand.
ACCTTACAACTCAGGCCGCCCGCTTACTTGAAGTGTGTGTGGAACCTGTCCACGCAGTACCCCTCGCTGCACAGCTAACCATAGGTCTGGGCCTCGTGTCTTTCTGCCAGGAGACCTAAATTCGCAGGCACATGGGTCCCTGGGTCACGCGCAGAGAGGCTCCTGTTCGGGCCACAGGCCACCCTACTACCCCTGCAACAGATCGGAGGCCGCCAAGGAGCGCTGTCTGTGTCCACTGCCTGTAGAGGGAGTATTGGACCAACAGTTGTAGAAAATGGGGTCCTCGTGGGCAACTCATTGGAGGGACACAAATAAATCTTTGCCGTCTTTCTGCTGTAATTTATGAGCTTTCACACCTAAGCCTCTTATAAGGTCAGCTGTTTAGCTAAACATGAGCTCATGATGTAAATTTACACAATAATGAAGAAATCAGCTACAAGGGGAGACAATCAGCAAAAGCAATCAGTACAAGAATTAGATTCCCAAGGCCATCCATCATATGTTGGAATTATCAGGTGAAAGGCACAAATATATACATAAAACTGGAACTAAAACAAGGATCAAGAATGTTTTCAAAGACAGGAATTATCTCTAAAATATTTTTAAAGTACATGTCATTGAAAAAGCTAAATACTCAAAGGTTGTGTAAAACAACAGATTCATCATTGAGAAGAGTGAAATTATGCTGTTTTGAAAACTATGGCAGGTCATATTTTCTGCCTCATTATATAAGAAGATTTCTCTACAAATACACATTATTTCAAAGACTTATTGGCTGTGAAATAAGTTAAGGGTATTTCAAATGTCTTGTCTGCAAAGAAAGGTGAGATGTAGGGAATCACAGAAAGTGGAGGGTAAAATATGTCAATATATGCATAGCTGTATATTGAACTACGCCTTAGGCCTGAAACAATGTAGAGGACATGACCCTTAGAAAGTTAAAGTTAGCTGGAATCTTCAAAAGTTCAAATCTTTATAAGTAAAAATATTTATTAAAATGAATAACCAAGTGTTTTAATTGACATCAGAAGGTCAAAATAATACATCCTGAGAACATAGAAAAAAGATAAATAAAGATATGAGCAGAACTTAATACAATAGAAAACGTATAAAATTCAGGTGATGTAGTAAATCCAAAGAATATTCTTTGAAAAGATTTAAAAGACAAACTTTGATTAAGGAAAACAAAAACATAATTAAAGAATATATAGAAATAATCAGGACAATGTTATAGCAGAGAATATATGAAATGCCAGTTAATTTGAACATTTCTGTAAAGTGGACCATTTCCTAGCTCCTACACTTTACCAAAACTGACACAAGAGGAAACCATTTAAAGTCATCATGTCTGCCCTGGGCATTCTCAGAACGCCCTGGCTTCAGAAAGCAGCGTCTGTAGTCCATGGTAACCTGCGGAGACGGGCCGTTGCTGAGGGAGTTTGGAACACTGCCCTCACTGAGGGAGTGGGTGTGGCTATCTCTGCTGTGACTGAACAAAGGGCAGGGGAGCAGGGGGCCCGGGGCAAGGCCCTCAGAGCCCGGCAGGCCCAGTGGGGTGTCACAAGCATTTAGGCCCAGGACAAAGGGCGCCTTCTTTGTCTGCACAGCTGCCCATACTCTCACCTTTCCACTCATGCTTCACTCTTACTGGAAGTGTGTTTGGAACCAGTCTGCACAGTACAGCTCGCTGCCCAGCCAACCATAGGTCTGGGCATCATAGCTTGCTACCAGTTGACCGAAGTTCGCAGGCAGGTGGGTCCATGGGACACACGCGAAAAGGCTCCTGCCGGGGCCACAAGACGCCCACTGCCCCTGCCCCAGATCAGGGGCCACAAAGCAGCCCTGTCTGAGTCCCCTGCCTCTAGAGGGCGTATTGGACCAACACTTCTAGAAAACTTGGTCCTAGTGGGCAACTCATTGGAGGGACACAAATAAATCTTTGCCGACTTTCTGGTGAAACTTACGAGCGTTCACACCTAAGCCTCTTACAAGGTCAGCTGTTTAGCTACATATGAGCTTATGATCTAAATTCACACAATAATGAAGAAATCAGCTGTGCGGGGAGACAATCAGCCAAAACAATCAATACCAGAATTAGATTACCAAGGCCATTCATCAGATGTTGGAATAATCAGGTACAAGGCAGAAAATATACATAAAACTGGAACTGAAACAAGGAACAAGGATGTTTTCACAGACTGGTATTATCTCTATAACATTTTTAAAGTACATGTCACTGATAAAGCTAAATACTCAAAGCTTGTGTAATACAACAGATTAATCATTGAGAAGAGTGAAATTATGCTGTTTTGAAAACTATGGCATGTGAGATTTTCTGCGTAATTATAAAAGAAGATTTCTCTAAAAATACACATTATTTCAAAGACTTATTGGCTGTGAAATAAGTTAAGGGTAATTCAAAGGGCTTGTCTGCAAAGAAAGGTGAGATGTAGGGAATCACAGAACGTCGAGGGGAAAATATGTCCATATATACATTGCTATAGGGTGGACTAAGCCTTAGGCCAGCAACAATGTAGAGGACTTGACCCTTAGCATCTTACAAGTAAGCTGGAATCTTCAAAAGTTCAAATCTTTATAAGTAAAAACATTTATTAATATGAATAACCAAGTGTTTTAATTGACATCAGAAAATCAAACCAATAAACCCTGAGAACATGGAAAAAAGATAAATAAAGATATGAGCAGAACTTAATACAACAGAAAACATATATAATTGAGTTGATTTAGTAAGTACAAAGAATATTCTTTGAAAAGATTTAAAAGACACACTTTTATTAAGGAAAACAAAAACATAAGTAAAGAATATACAGAAAGTATCAGGACAATGTTATAGCACAGAATATATGAAATGCAGTAAATTTGAATATTTCTGTAATTGGGACCATTTCCTAGCTCCCAAAGTTTAACAAAACTGACACAAGATGAAATCATTTAAGGTCATCATGTCTGCCCTTGGCATTCTCAGAACGCCCTGGCCTCACAATGCAGCATCTGTAGTCCATGGTAACCTGCGGAGAGTGGGCGGGCCTGAGGGAGTTTGGAATACTGCGCTCACTGAGGGAGTGGGTGTGGCCATCTCTGCTGTGACTGAACAAAAGTCAGGGGAGCAACGGGCCCAGGGCAGTGCCCTCAGAGCCCGGAAGGCCCAGTGGCGAGTCAGAAGCATTTAGGACCAGGCCAAAGGGCGTCTTCTTTGTCTGCACAGCTGCCCAAACTCTCACCTTTCCACTCCGACCGCCCTCTTACTTGAAGTGTGTGTGGAACCTGTCTGCGCAGTACACCTCGCTGCACAGCTAACCATAGGTCTGGGCATCGTTGCTTTCTGCCAGGTGACTGAAATTTGCAGGCAGATGGGTACCTGGGACACACGCGGAGAGTCTCATTCCCGGGCCACAGGCCGCCCAGTGCCCCTGCTCCAGATCAGGGGCCGCAAAGCTGCCCTGTCTGTGTCCCCTGCCTGTAGAGGGAGTATTGGACCAACACTTCTAGAAAACGGGGTCCTTGTGGGCAACTCATTGGAGGGACACAAATACATCTTTGCCGACTTTCTGCTGAAACTTACGAGCATTCACACCTAAGCCTCTTACATAGTCAGCTGTTTAGCTAAACATGAGCTCATGATCTAAATTTACACAATAATGAAGAAATCAGCTACAAAGGGAGACAATCAGCAAAAACAATCAATACCAGAATTAGATTCCCTAGGACATCCGTCAGAAATTGGAATAATCAGGTGCATGGCAGTAAATATACATAAAACTCTAACTGAAACAAGAACAAGGATGTTTTCAAAGACTGATAGGATCTCTAAAACATTTTTAAAGTACATGTCATTGATAAAGCTATATACTCAAAGGTTGTGTAATACAACCGATTAATCATTGAGAAGGGTATAATTATGCTGTTTTGAAATCTATGGCAGGTCAGATTTTCTGCCTAATTATATAAGAAGATTTCTCTAAAAAATACACATTATTTCAACGACTTATTGGCTGTGAAATAATTAAGGATATTTCAAATGGCTTGTCTGCAAGGAAAGGTGAGATGTAGGGAATCACAGAAAGTCGAGGGGAAAATATGTCAATATATACATTGCTATTCGTTGAACTAAGCCTTACGCCAGGAACAATGTAGAGGTCCTGACCCTTAGAAACTTACAATTAAGCTGGAATCTTTAAAGTTCAAGTCTGTTTTTTTTTGCTTTATAACATATTTAATCAGTTATACCTATACATATGTTCCCATATCTCCTCCCTTTTGTGTCTCCCTCCCACCCTCCCTATCCCACCCCTCCAGGTGGTCAAAAAGCAGCAAGCTGATCTCCCTGTGCTATGCGGCTTCTTCCCACTAGCTATCTACCTTACGTTTGGTAGTGTATATATGCCCATGCCTCTCTTTCACTTTGTTACAGCTCACCCTTCCCCCTCCCCATATCCTCAAGTCCATTCTCTAGTAGGTTTGTGTCTTTATTCCTGTCTTACCCCTATGTTCTTCATGACATTTTTTTTCTTAAATTCCATATATATGTGTCAGCATACAGTATTTCTCTTTCTCTTTCTGACTTACTTCACTCTGTATGACAGACTCTAGGTCTATCCACCTCATTACAAATAGCTCAATTTCATTTCTTTTTATGGCTGAGTAATATTCCATTGTATATATGTGCCACATCTTCTTTACCCATTCATCCGATGATGGACACTTAGGTTGTTTCCATCTCCGGGCTATTGTAAATAGGGCTGCTATGAACATTTTGGTACATGTCTCTTTTTGAATTATGGTTTTCTCAGGGTATATGCCCAGTAGTGGGATTGCTGGGTCATATGGTAGTTCTATTTTTAGTTTTTTAAGGAACCTCCATACCGTTCTCCATAGTGGCTGTACCAATTCACACTCCCACCAGCAGTGCAAGAGTGTTCCCTTTTCTCCACACCCTCTCAAGCTTTTATTGTTTCTAGATTTCTTGATGATGGCCATTCTGACTGGTGTAAGAAGATATCTCATTGTAGTTTTGACTTTCATTTCTGTAATGATTAATGAGGTTGAGCATTCTTTCATGTGTTTGTTGGCAGTCTGTGTATCTTCTTTGGAGAAATGCCTATTGAAGTCTTCTGCCCATTTTTGTATTGGGTTGTTTGTTTTTTTCTATTGAGCTGCATGAACTGTTTACAAATTTTGGAAATTAATCCTTTTTCAGTTGCTTCATTTGCAAATATTTTCTCCCATTCTGAGAGTTGTCTTTTGGTCTTGTTTATGGTTTCCTTTGCTGTGCAAAACCTTTGAAGTTTCATTAGAGCCCATTTGTTTATGTTTGTTTTTATTTCCATTTCTCTAGGAGGTGGGTCAAAAAGGATCTTGCTGTGATTTACGTCATAGAGTGTTCTGCCTATGTTTTCCTCTAAGAGTTCGATAGTTTCTGGCCTTACATTTAGGTCTTTAATCCATTTTGAGCTTATTTTTGTGTATGGTGTTAGGAAATGATCTAATCTCATACTTTTACATGTCCCTGTCCAATTTTCCCAGCACCATTTATTGAAGAGACAGTCCTTTCTCCACTGTACATTCCTGCCTCCTTTATCAAAGATAAGTTGACCATATGTGTGTGGGTTCATATCTGGGCTTTCTATCCTGTTCCATTGATCTATATTTCTGTTTTTGTGCCAGTACCACACTGTCTTGATTACTGTGGCTTTGTAGTATAGTCTGAAGTCAGGGAGCTTGATACCTCCAGCTCCATTTTTCATTCTCAAGATTGCTTTCACTATTCGGGGTCTTTTGTTTTTCCAAACAAATTGTGAATTTTTTTGTTCTAGTTCTGTGAAAAATGCCAGTGGTAGTTTGATAGGGATTGCATTGAATCTGTAGATTGCTTTTGGTAGTAGAGTCATTTTCACAATATTGACTCTTCCAACCAGGAGCATGGTATATCTCTCCATCTCTTTGTATCATCTTTAATTTCTTTCATGAGCGTCTTATAATTTTCTGCATACAGGTCTTTTGTCTCCTTAGGTAGGTTTATTCCTAGATATTTTATTCTTTTTGTTGCAATGGTAAATGGGAGTGTTTTCTTGATTTCACTTCCAGATTGTTCATCATTAGTGTACAGGCATGTCAGAGATTTCTGTGCATTAATTTTGTATCCTGCTACTCTACCAAATTCATTGATTAGTTCTAGTAGTTTTCTGGTAGCATCTTTAGGATTCTCTATATATAGTATCATGTCTTCTGCAAACAGTGACAGCTTTACTTCTTCTTTTCCAATTTGGATTCCTTTTATTTCCTTTTCTTCTCTGATTGCTGTGGTTAAAACTTCCAAAACTAAGTTGAATAAGAGTGGTGAGAGTGGGCAGCCTTGACATGTTCCTGATCTTAGTGGAAATTGTTTCAGTTTTTCACCATTGAGGACAATGTTGGCTGTGGGTTTGTCATATATGGCCTTTATTATGTTGAGGAAAGTTCCCTCTATGCCTACTTTCTGCAGGGTTTTTTTTTTTTTTTTTTTTTTTTTTGCTGTACGCGGGCCTCTCACTGCTGTGGCCTCTCCCGTTGCGGAGCACAGGCTCCGGACACACAGGCTCCGCGGCCATGGCTCACGGGCCCAGCCGCTCCGCGGCATGTGGGATCTTCCGGGATAGGGGCACGAACCCGTGTCCCCTGCATCGGCAGGCGGACTCTCAACCACTGCGCCACCAGGGAAGCCCTCTGCAGGGTTTTTATCATAAATGGGTGTTGAATTTTGTCGAAAGCTTTCTCTGCATCTATTGAGATGATCATATGGATTTTCTTCTTCAATTTGTTAATATGGTGTATCACATTAATTGATTTGTGTATATTGAAGAATCCTTGCATTCCTGAAATAAACCCCACTTGATCATGGTGTATGATCCTTTTAATGTGCTGCTGGACTCTGTTTGCTAGTATTTTGTTGAGGATTTTTGCATCTATGTTCATCAGTGATATTGGCCTGTAGATTTCTTTCTTTGAGACATCCTTGCCTGGTTTTGGTATCAAGGTGATGGTGGTCGCGTAGAATGAGTTTGGGAGTGCTCCTCCCTCTGCTATATTTTGGAAGAGTTTGAGAAGGATAGGTGTTAGCTCTTCTCTAAATGCTTGATAGAATTCGCCTGTGAAGCCATCTGGTCATGGGCTTTTGTTTGTTGGAAGAATTTTAATCACAGTTTCAATTTCAGTGCTTGGGATTGGTGTATTCATATTTTCTATTTCATCCTGAGTCAGTCTTGGCAGGTTGTGCATTTCTAAGAGTTTGTCCATTTCTTCCAGGTTGTCCATTTTATTGGCATAGAGTTGCTTGTAGTAATCTCTCATGATCTTTTGTATTTCTGTAGTGTCAGTTGTTACTTCTCCTTTTTCATTTCTAATTCTATTGATTTGAGTCTTCTCCCTTTTTTCTCGATGAGTCTGGCTAATGGTTTGTCAATTTTGTTTATCTTCTCAAAGAACCAGCTTTTAGTTTTATTGATCTTTGCTATTGTTTCCTTCAATTCTTTTTCATTTATTTCTGATCTGATCTTTATGATTTCTTTTCTTCTGCTAACTTTGGGGGATTTTTGTTCTTCTTTCTCTAATTGCTGTAGGTACAGGGTCAGTTTGTTTACTCGAGATGTTTCCTGTTTCTTAAGGTGGGATTGTATTGCTATATACTTCCCCCTTAGAACTGCTTTTGCTGCGTCCCATAGGTTTTGGGTCGTAGTGTCTCCATTGTCATTTGTTTCTAGGTATTATTTTTTATTTCCTCTTTGATTTCCTCAGTGATCACTTCGTTATTGAGTAGTGTATTGTTTAGCCTCCATGTGTTTGTATTTTTTACAGATCTTTTCTTATAATTGATGTCTACTCTCACAGCATTGTGGTCGGAAAAGATACTTGATACAATTTCAATTTTCTTAAATTTACCAAGGCTTGATTTGTGACCCAAGATATGATCTATCCTGGAGAATGTTCCATGAGTACTTGGGAAAAGTGTGTATTCTGTTGTTTTTGGATGGAATGTCCTATAAATATCCATTAAGTCCATCTTGTTTAATGTAGCATTTAAAGCTTGTGTTTCCTTGTTTATTTTCATTTTGGATGATCTGTCCATTGGTGAAAGTGGGGTGTTAAAGTCCCCTACTATGAGTGTGTTACTGTCGATTTCCCCTTTTATGGCTGTTAGTATTTGCCTTATGTATTGAGGTGCTCCTATGTTGGGTGCATAATTATTTACAATTGTTATATCTTCTTCCTGGATCGATCCCTTGATTATTATGTAGTGTCCTTCTTTGTCTCTTCTAGTAGTCTTTCTTTTAAAGTCTATTTTGTCTGATATGAGAATTGCTACTCCAGCTTTCTTTTGATTTCCATTTGCATGGAATATCTTTTCCATCCCCTTTCTTTCAATGTGTATGTGTCTCTAAGTCTGAAATGGGTCTCTTGTAGACAGCATATAAATGTGTCTTGTTTTTGTATCCATTCAGCCAACCTGTCTCTTTTGGTGGGAGCATTTAGTCCATTTACATTTAAGGTAATTATTGGTATGTATGTTCCTATTCCCATTTCCTTAATTGCTTTGGGTTCGTTATTGTAGGTATTTTCCTTTTGTTGTGTTTCTTGCTTAGAGAAGTTCCTTTAACATTTGTTGTAAAGCTGGTTTGGTGGCGCTGAACTCTCTCAGCTTTTGCTTGTCTGTAAAGGTTTTAATTTCTCCATCAAATCTGAATGAGATCCTTGCTGGGTAGAGTAATCTTGGTTGCAGGTTTCTCTCCTTCATCACTTTAATTATGTCCTGCCACTCCCTTCTTGCTTGTAGAGTTTCTGCTGAGAGATCAGCTGTTAACCTGATGGCGATTCCCTTGTGTGTTATTTGTTGTTTTTCCCTTGTGGCTTTTATTATGATTTCTTTGTGTTTAATTTTTGACAGTTTGATTAATATGTGTTTTGGCATATTTTTCCTTGGATTTATTCTGTATCGCACTCTCTGTGCCTCCTGGACTTGATTAACTATTTCCTTTCCCATATTAGGGAAGTATTCAACTATAATCTCTTCAAATATTTTCTCTGTCCCTTTCTTTTTCTCTTCTTCTTCTGGAACCCCTATAATTCGAATGTTGGTGCGTTTAGTGTTGTCCCAGAGGTCTCTGAGACTGTCCTCTATTCTTTTCATTCTTTTTTCTTTATTTTGCTCTGCAGCAGTTATTTCCACTATTTTATCTTCCACCTCACTTATCCGTTCTTCTCCCTCAGTTATTCTGCTATTGATCCCATCTAGAGTACTTTTCATTTCATTTATTGTGTTTTTAATCGATGCTTGATTCATCTTTAGTTCTTCTAGGTCCTTGTTAACTGTTTCTTGCATTTTGTCTATTCTATTTCCAAGATTTTGGATCTTGGAATTAGAATCTTGGATCAGCTTTACTATCATTATTCTGAATTCTTTTTCAGGTAGACTGACTATTACGTCTTCATTTGTTAGGTCTGGTTGGTTTTTATCTTGCTCCTTCACCTGCTGTGTGTTTTTCTGTCTTCTCATTTTGCTTATGTTACTGTGTGTGGGGTCTCCTGTTTGCAGGCTGCAGGTTCGTAGTTCCCATTGTTTTTGGTGTCTGTCCCCAGTGGCTAAGGTTGTTTCAGTAGGTTGTGTAGGCTTCCTGGTGTGGGTGGACTAGTGCCTGTGTTCTGGTGGTTGAGTCTCAATCTTGTCTTTCTGGTGGACAGGTCCACTTCTGATGGTGTGTTTTATGGTGCCTTTGGCTTATTATGTTTTTAGGCATCCTCTCTGCTAATGGGTGGTGTTGTGTTCCTGTCTTGCTAGTTGCTTGGCATAGGGTGACCAGCACTGTAGCTTGCTGGTCGTTGACTGATTCTGGGTGCTGGTGTTCAGATGGAGATCTCTGGGAGATTTTTGCCACTTGATATTATGTGGAGCTGGGAGGTCTCTTGTGGACCTGTGTCCTGAAGTTGGCTCTCCCACTTCAGAGGCACAGCACTGACTCCTGGCTGCAGCACCAAGAGCCTTTCATCTACCCGGCTCAGAATTAAAGGGAGAAAAAGTAGAAAGAAAGAATTAGTAGAAGAAAGAAAGAGAGAGAGAAAGAAAGGAAGAAGGATAGAAAGGAAGGAAGGAAGAAAGAAAGAAAGAAAGAAAGAAAAAAAGAAAGGAGAGAGGGAGGGAGGAAAGATGGAAAGAAAGAAAGAAAAGAGGGAGGGAGGGAGGGAGGAAGGAAAGAAAGAAATAGTGAAAGGAACAATGGAGGAAAGAAGGAAAGAAAAAGAAAGAGTGAAAGGAACAATGGAGGAAGGAAGGAAAGGAATAGAAAGAGTGCAAGGAAGAAGGGAGGGAGGGAGGGAGGGAGGAAAGAAAGAAAGAAAGAAAGAGAGAAGGAAAGAAAGACAGGAGGGAAGGAGGGAGGGAGGAAGGGAAGGTATGAAAAAAAATCAGGTAAAGTAAAATAGAATAATGTATAAAATATAGTAGCATTATTAAAATTAAAATGTAATTATTGAAAAAAAACGGACAGATAGAACCCTGGGACATATGGTGGAAGCCAAGCTATACAGAGAAAATCTCACACAGAAGCATACACATACAAATTCACAAAAAGAGAACAGGGAAAAAAATCGAAAATCTTGCTCTCAAAGTCCACCTCCTCAATTTGGGATAATTCGTTGTAAAAAGAGGAAAAGGGGAAAAAGTCTGAAATCTAGCTCTCAAAGTCCACATCCTTAATTTGGGATAGTTTGTTGTAAAAAGAGGGAAAGGGGAAAAAGTCTTAAATCTTGCCCTCAAAGTCCACCTCTTCAATTTGGGATGATTCTCTGTCCATTCATGCACTCCACAGACACAGGGCACATCAAGTGGACCGTGGAGCTTTAATCCGCTGCCTCCGAGGCTGCACAGAGAGATTTCCCTGTCTCTTCTCTGCTCTCACAGCTCCCCAGTCTCAGCCTTGGACCTGGCCCCGCCTCTGCACGTAGGTCACCAAAGGGCGTCCGTGCTTCGCTCAGACAGGATGGGTTTAAAGGAGCCGCTGATTCGGGGGCTCTGGCTCACTCAGGCAGAAGGGAGGGAGGGGCACGCAGTGCGGGTCGGGCCTGCGGCAGCAGAGGCTGACGTGATGTTGCAGCAGCCCAAGGTGGCTCCGTGCACTTTCCTGGGGAAGCCATCCCAGGGTCCCGGGACCCCAACAGTGGCGGGCTGCACAGCCTCCCCAGAAGGCGGGGTAGACAGTGACCTGCGCTCGCACACAGGCCTTGTGGCAGCAGCAGCAGGAACTCCAGCATCCCACGCCCATCTCCGGTGTCTGTGCCTTTAGCCGTGGCTCGCGTCTGTCTCTGGAGCTTCTTTAAGCAGCGCTCTTAATGCCCTCTCCTTGTGCACCAGGAAACGCAGCTCGAGACTTTTTCCGCAGACTCCCTCCGCGTTAGCCATGGTGCACTAACCCCTTCAGGCTCTCTTCCTGCCACCAGCCCCAGTCCTCTCCCTGTGCTCCGACTGAAACCCGATACCCGAGCCTCAGCTCCCAGCCCCACCCTCCCCGGCGGCCGAGCAGACAAGCCTCTCGGGCTGGTGTGTGCCTGAGGGCACCGATCCTCTGTGCCAGAATCTCTCCTCTTTGCCCTCCACACCCCTGTTGCTGTGATCTCCTCCGCTACTCTGAAGCTTTCCCCCTCCGCCACCCGCAGTCTCCGCCCGTGAAGGGCCTTCTAGTGTGTGGAACCTTTCCTCCTTCACAGCTCCCTCCCACTGGTGCAGGTCCCTTCCCTATCCTTTTGTTTCTGTTTATTCTTTTTTTCTTTTGCCCTACCCAGGTATGTGGGGAGTTTCTTGCCTTTTGGGGGGTCTGAGGTCTTCTGTCATCGTTCAGTAGGTGTTCTGTAGGAGTTGTTCCACGTGTAGATGAATTTCTGATGTATCTGTGGGGAGGAAGGTGATCTCCGTGTCTTACTCTTCCACCATCTTCCTCCCTGTTGCTGCTTTTTGTTTCTTAGCCCTAGACACTTTTTTAAAGGGCTCGCCTGATTAGGTCAGGCCCACCCAGGGTAATCTCCCTTTCAACTAACTCAAAGTCAACTGATTTTGCGTCCTTAATTACATCTGCAAAGCTCCTTCATTTTGGCCATATAGCATAACCTAACCACATCACTGATATCCCATCATATTCACAAGCCAGGAGGCCAAGGGGATCCCCTCAAAGCGAGATTATACAGGATATGCACACCAGGAGGGAGGAATCTTAAATTCTGTTTGCCACACTTCCTCTATGATTCATTCCCTTTACCTCCAACTGGCACTTCAGCTGGTTGACATTCTATGCCTGCTAAGGGACCCAAACCTTCATGCCTAGGGAATACTGGTCCCTGATGGTCCTGCCTGATTAAGGTTACAGGGGTCTTCCATGAACTTTGACCACTGGGCATGGCATCACTAGGAGGTGCCCCAAGTACCCAGGGATTACCCCCACATACATAGCTTCTCACACCACTTGCTTTCCGCTGCCTCACCCACATCAGGATTAATCACAAAGCCCTGTCCCTCCTGAGCCTCTGTGCTTGCTGTTCATTCCACCTGGAATATCCTACCTCCTGCCTCATCCATCCTCAAGGCTCTGCAGAGCTCCCTGTTACATGGAGACTCCCTTGCCTTCCCTCTGGCCACCCTACCCACCAGGCTCATCACCAGCGACACAGGTCACCTTCTGCTTGGTTTCAGAGGCCCTTGTTTCCTGCACGTCTCCTGAGAAGGCTCAGTCCAGGCCCAGAAATCCTGGGGCCCAGAGTGGCCCAAACTGCAGAAAATGAAAGAGAGGGGGTGTTCAGGAAATCCTGGCAGTGACTGAGGCAGTCCTTCAAGATGCTGAGGGCAGGAGGCAGAGAAGGAGGGTGCACTATTGCTCAAGACTTCCCCCCCATCCTGATGTCCAGTCACCTCCAGAAGTGCTGTGCAATATCCTACCCACACTTGGACTAAAGGGACAAGCTCTGCCCTGCAGGCTGTGTCAGGAACCTCTGGATGTGGACAGAGGGTTTGGAGAAGGATTTGCGGGGTGAAGCCGACCCCCTCCTAGGATCAGGGACTTTCAGAAGCTGAGTCATCAGGCTTCTTGCTCATTTCCAGGCTCCTTTCTGGAATAAGAGAGCCCAGGCTTCTCAGACCAGAGCCCCACTTCCACAGGCAACACAATCTATTTTTCTCTAGACACTATATGCCCTCTGCAGGCCCCATGAGGTTGGAGCACAGGACAGGGGACTCGCATCCCCTTTCCCTGTGCACTGGATGCCCCCTGCAGGCCTTGTGAGGTTGAGAGCCACAATGGGATGGATTAAACAGAACACACATATACACACAAGCACAAAAGTGGGGACACCCTTACCCACTTACATACGTCCATACCCACACACACATACACAGGCATATAATCAATCACACAGCCAATCACGCGCATCTACCAAGGACACACCACAGATAGTTAAGCATATAATCACAGTACGGACACAAGGGGACATATAGACACACATACACAATTACACACAAACCGTCATGGGCACACAGACACAAAGACACATATGGACACAATCCTTCCTCCCAGAGAAGAGTATTTGTTTGGAATAAATAGGTTAAAAAGCCACCTGGGGAACAGGGTAATATCATCAATGGTGGACTTGATAAAAGAAGGTACCTAAACTGCCTCTCAGTCTAATGGGGCCTGTTGACTAGAGAGCCTTTTGTTTTGCTGGGCACTGGAGTGGTTACAGTTGTGGAACAGTATGGACAAGAGTTGGGGTAGAGCTACTAAGAAGAGAATTTTGGAGTTTGCAAGAGCTTAATCTATATAACTTGTATGAAAGCACATTCTTAGAAGTTGGGCTCCTGAACTCAGAAAGCCAGATTGAACTCTCCTCACTGTATCCCAGGACACCCTAAAAAGAGAGAGGCCTCCTGATACTGGTAATATATGGGAGGTGATGAATGAGAAAAGGGGATGGACCTAACCACCACTGAATGCACCCACTGTGTGTCAGGCACATGAACCACCTCACAAGATACATATTATTCCCATTTTACAGATCCTGTTCCCTCGACTGTCCAGGGTTCTAAAACCGGATTCAAATACAAGAGTTTGAGTATAAAAACCCTGTTGTTTCCACTACATTAGTAATGGCAAATGCAAGGAATATACGTTTCCATTCCCTACTCATGTTCCCAACAATGACAGAACGTATGTGTTTTCCCCACTGATCCAGATCAGTGATTGGCAAACTATGGCCCAGCCAGCCTGTTGCCTGTTTTTGTAAATAAAACTTTATTCGAATGTAGCCATGCCTGTTCATTTACATATTGTCTATGGCTGCTTTGGGGCTACAACAGCAAAGCTTACAAGTGACTACAGAGACAGTATGGCCTGCAAAACCTTATTTCCTAGCTGAACCTTTAACAAAAAAGTTTGCTAATCTCTGATCCAAACCCAGCCTCAAATTGGAGTTGGCAAGTCTTATTGCCTTTGGTGCCTTGGCATTGAAGGATAGTCAGATAAATAAATAACTGGGATGGATGGATAGATGGATGGACTGAACCAACAGATGGACAGACATATATGGGTAATATGTCAGAGTTTTGCCCCAAATATGTACCAATGTTCTGCCATTTATAAGCGGTGAAACATGGGGTAAATTAATCTTTCTGGATATTAGTTTCCTCATCTGTAAAATGGGGATAATAATACAATGATCATTATCTAGGGCTCTTTCTATTGTGAGTGAAAAAAACCCAAGTTAAAGTAGCTTAAGCAAAAAGTTAAATTTGTCATATCACATAACTAGATTAAGATTTGGTCTACTTCAGCACTGGTTGGACTCAGGGAATCAAATTATGTTATCTCCATCTTTTAACTTGACTTCTCTCTAATTTTTTTTTTTTTTTTTTTTTTTTTTTTGTGGCAAGCAGGCCTCTCACAGCTGTGGCCTCTCCCGTTGTGGCGCACAGGCTCTGGACGCCCAGGCTCAGTGGCCAGGGCTCATGGTCACAGCTGCTCTGCGGCATGTGGGATCTTCCCGGACCGGGGCACGAACCCGCGTCCCCTGCATCGTCAGGTGGACTCTCAACCACTGCACCACCAGGGAAGCCCCGAATTATCTCTATTGTTTTTATGTGGAGACTTCATTCCGGTTATAGACAGGTGATCTTCTAGCAGAAGAAAATATGACCACTGGAAGCCTCAAATCCACATTTGTATAGTAAGTGATCCAAAACTCAGGGCCTCTTTCTCCTAACATAAAAGCTCATGAAAAGCTTTGAACTGTACTTGTGACACATACTCAGTTCTTCAATATATTACAGTGCCCAGGGAATGGAGTACTCTGATCAGATCACTATAGTGAACATAACCACAAAGACCACGTGAAGTGAGAGAGAACTTCCCTAAAGGAAGCAGGAAAAGGAGTATAAAAAAAGTGTCTGCATGAACAAAAACTTCACTCACAGCATTCTACTTCATATATTTGTCATGAGAAAATGATTTTAGAGCTCTTAGCATGGTGCATGGCACTTAAGTATCGACAAATGTCCATTATTACCGTAACTGATAAATAGATGAATGGATGCATTAAATACACAGCTAATGGTTAAACATACAGATGAATAAATGAAGAGAAAGATGTGAAAACACAGATGAAAGTAAAGATGGGAGAATGGACCAATGAAGAGACCAAGATGGGGAGACATATGGACACATAGATGGACGGATCGATCAATTGATAAATGGATGGATGGATGATGGAAAGATAAGGCAGAAAAAAAGGGGTCACAGTTAACTTTGTCACATCATATGCTCTAGGGCTGGGAACGGGAAAGGGACAGCACTCTACAATTGGTGGCTCCTGAGAGGTCTCCTCCTCTGGTCTCTGTCTCTTGGGTCCCTCTCATCAGGTGGGGGAAACACTTGCTCCCCTCCCTCATCTCTAGTTTCCTTGTGTCCCTGGGAGCTCAACAGCCCCTGTCCTCAGAAATCCCCTTTCAATTCCCAGGATAGGGAAGGCATGGCAGAAGGGGCTGTTCTAAGCTGGGTTCCCCTCATGCTGTCGATAATTCTCTGACTCAGCTTGGGGCACATGAAAATAATGGGGGAGAGGGACAGTACTGGCTGGGCCAGGAGGGGGAAGCCCTAGAGTCCTGAGATGTGAGATATGGGAACTGGACCTGCTTCCAAAGAACTTTCCCTTTAGCCCTGCTTGTCAAAGAGAGGAGTAGGCCTCAGATGAGGGATGTGTAGTCACTGTGATAGGCCTATGGAGACCTGGGAGGAGATCTTCCCCAGTCTTACCCTGCTACTTGCCATTGTCCTCAGGTAATCTGGGGGACCAGCTGGGTCCCATCTTTCCCACTCCAGTAGTCTTAGGACCACAGAGAAGAGGTGGGAGTAAGGAGAAACCTGGGAAAGAGGGAGCCCCCGCAACCATATGTCTCTGACCTCTAATCCTGAACCAAGCTCTGACCCCTAGCCTTAAAACTCATGTTCAAATGCCTTCAAGGGGACGACACTGCAAACCTTCCCCTAACAGGGACAATGCAACCCACTTCCCTTGTCCAAAATGTTGAGTGCTGAGGTTCTCAGAGCTAAAGACAAAGAGTGGGAAATGGGGACAGGGAGGCTACTAAGGAGTTATGAAAGGGAGAAAAGGTTCCAGATAGATGGAGACAGTGGGGAGTGCACTCAGTGGAAAGGTATTCTGCTACCAACCCGTGTACTGCAATTCAATTCAGACACTGACTACCCAGAACTAGTGTTAGACTCCACAGGTTTAAGGGCACAGTCCCAACAAGACTGCCTCCACTAGAACTGCCAGTCACAAGTGGGGTCCCCAGGACACCTGCATTTCTGCCTAACTAGCTACAAGTCCAGAGGTCTTCAAACCCCCCTCAGGTCCAATGGTTCACTAGAATGACTCACACAACTCGGAAGTGCTCTCCTGACAACTAGTTTTTTATAAAGTACATATATCAGGAACATCCAAATGAAAAGACACACAAGGAGGGTCTCAGTGCAGAGCTCCCATGCTCTCTCCCCATGGAGACACAAAGGGCATGTCACCCTCCCAGTACATCAATATGTTCACCAACCAGGAAGTTCCATGAGCTTTGGTGTACAGAGCTTTTACTGAGATTTCATACATAGGCAGAAATGAATTGTTGGCAACATGACTCGATCTCCTCTGACGGATTGGCTCAAAACCCCAATTCTGCAATGATATGGTTGGTCTTTCTGCTGACCAGGCCTCAGCCCAAGTCACCTCATCTCTTAGCATCAACTCAGGTGTGAGCCGAGGGACTCGTAAATAACAAAGACACTCGTATTACTTGAGGTATTCCAAAGATTTAGAGCCTCCCTCTCAGGAACCAGGGACAAAAGCCAAATTGTGTAGTATACAACAGACAGAGCCCTGCATCTGAGTGAAGGGATGTGAATTACTGAAGCCCTGGGGACCAGGCCTCCTCTTCCCGTGCACCAGACTTGACCCAGCTGCAGCAGGGCAGGAGTGTCACTGTGAGTGTGAGTGTAAGTGAGGGTGAGTGCGGTGGAAGCACAGCTTCTCCATGCCCAGACTGCAATGCTTCCCACTGGCATCCGTGGATCTGTCTGTCACCTGTCTGTATGTAGCCCAGGCAGGGGAAGATAGGTATGAGAGGGGAAAAGAGTGTGGAATGGTGGGAAGAGGATAGGTGAATCCATTCTCCACACTTCAGCCTGAGGGGACTTTTATTTCACTCATTTCTGGTCATTCTCTCCCATACCGTCCAGCCACAAGGCTCCCTTGCCCCCTCCCCAGACCAAATAGGGCAGCTATTTCCAACCTCCCACACTGGGTTAATTGCTCTTTCTTGGCTTTGCCAAAGCAGCCTCCACGGCCCCCAGCCAGTCAGCTTCATCTATTGTAGTGATCTTATTGTCTCTTTTGATTCCCCTGCCCTGTCCAACCCAGATGACAAGCTCTCTGAGGGAAGAGTCTGTGCCTGTCTTCTCTGCTGTATCCTCATGCCCAAGCACATCACCCGGCACCTAGTAGTCACTCAATAAATATTTGTTGATTAGTGACTGCAGGAACAGAAATCACATGAAAGGAGGTCTCAGCTCAGAGAGGAAGGGCTGTGACCCTCTAACCATGAAGTGACTGGGCCAAGGCCACTCAGCCAACAAGTGTTCCCATAGCCTGGCCTGTCTAGACTGGGCCCTCTCTGGAGCCCTATTCCTCCTCTGCCCAGAATCGTACAAACAGAATGGGGCAGACAAGAAAGGTAATTGTCGGAGCAGAAGCCAGGAAGACAGAGAGGAGAGGGGATTGGCAAAACAGTACTGGACAGCGTCCCAAAGCTCTTTTCTTGCTGCCTGGTGCTGAGGTCTCCGTCTTCCCAGGGTGCAGCTCTGAAATCTGACTCCACCCTTATAAAAGAGGGTCGGTGCCCTGCCTCTTTGTAACAAACCCTAACTCCACCTCTTTATTGATAGGCTCTGGCTCCACCTTCTGGACTACCCCTCCTCTGAAGAAATGCCCTGGCTTCGCCCCTTCCTGGTAATAGGTAAGCCCCACCCCTAGTGCATGATGCTGTCTTTGTGACCTAATGCACCGGCGTGTTTCCAGGGTGGAGCCAGAGAGGGTGGGCATTTAGGCTGTGCCTAACCCTCAACCCCCATCCGGGTGACCACAATCCCCGAAAATCCTCACGCGGGACCCCAAATATCCCAGCCCCATGACCTCGAAGGCCTTTGGCTCTAACCTCCTAAATGCCCCATGCCCCCGAGGGGCCCTACCACCCAATCCCTTAACGACTAGTGCCTCCCAAATCTTCAATCCAACCCTGTCCCAATGTGGCAACTGAGTCTTCCCGGGGGCACCTGTCTCATATTATCTGAGAACAATTCAGACTGGTCCAGAGAATGACAGAGAAGGGGATCCTCCCAAGGATTTGGGGAATCCTTGATCCAATCATGCCGCTCACCAGGAGACGTTGGGAACCCAGGACATGTCGGGATTGAGGAGATACAAGGTGATGCAGGAAGCTGAGGAGGAGGAGGAGGAGGAGGCGTGAGTGGAGGCGGGGTTCTGCGGAAGAGGAACATAGCCGCTCCCGGTTGGTGGGGAAGGGGCGGGGAGGGCGCGAGTTCTCTGGGGCGGGAGAAGCGGGAGGGGAGGGGCCTCTTAGGGGGCGTGGATTGGAGGAACCGCCTCTAAAAACCGCCTGTAAAGCGCCTGTAAACCGCCTCTAACCGCCTCTAACCGCCTTTAAAAGGGCTGAGCCTCTAAAGACCGCCTGTAAACCGCCTGTAAACCGCCTCTAACCGCCTCTTAAAGGGCGGAGCCTTCCACGAGAGGGTAGAAGCGTCCAAGGGGCGGAGTCAGTGGGGTCAGCCCCGCCCCGCCCCGCCCTGCTCTGCCTTCTCTTTCCAGGATCTGCAGGGGTTGTTTCTACTTTTTCCCCTGGGTGCACATGTGGTGGAGGGAGCGGAGGCGAAGGGCTTGGGATACCGCGCACCCGCCCAGGGCATGGACGAGACTCAGTCCAGGAGAACCGGTCGCGGGGAAGCCGGGAGCCCCCGCCCCGCCTCATGCCTGTGTCGGGTCCCCACACAGCTCAGCGCACCCTCGGGAGCAGAAGCTGGAGCTTCTGCGGGGCCTGATGAGCTGTTTGTCAAGCGGACTGGGCACTGCTCTCCAGGGCTCCGGTCGCAACATCCCCCACCGCACCCCTGCTGCCGCTGCCTAGCCAGCTGGTGAGTTAAAGATTTAAACCGAAGCCACCGTCCTGCCCTCCTGATTCTGCCGCTGCCGCTGCCATTCGGGCTGGGAGCCATTCTCCATGCCGGCTGTTTCCATATCGACAGGGCCTCTCTCCCTGATAAGGTGTCCATCCGTGTCCAGGCTCCCATTATTCCTAAGGGCCCCTCATCAGAGTCAGGCCTCCCCTTACTACCAGTGATTGCCTTCCACCACCTAAGCCCCCCGCCCCACCACACACACACTCGTCTCTGTGAGTGGCCTGTATGGAGGGAGCTAAATAATCCTGGCTTTATCTTCCTCCCAGCCTTGTCCCCACGTCCATAAATCCTCACAATCCCAGCACTCTGCTGCCACCTTCCTCCTAGACAGGACTTTGCCTGGTGCCTGAAGCATCTCCTCCTCCTGGGAGTGGATCAAAAATATTTCAAGCCCATAGTTGTAGGAAGTAGGCTGTGAGAGGAGGGAAAGACTCCTAGAAGCTGCCACCCTTGGCCTGCCATAGGGGAATGACTGAGAACTGTTGGAGGTCTTTCCTACAGTTAACACCCCAGGTTCTGGCTCTTTCAGTTGGATCCCGAGTTGAAAGATACTTGGCATCAGGGACTTCCCTGATGGTCCAGTGGATAAGACTCCATGCTCCCACTGCAGGGGGTATGTGTTCTATCCCTGGCTGGGGAATTAAGATACCGCATGTCACATGGCGCAGCCAAAATAAAATTAAAATGTTACTTAGATACTTGGCATCAACCCCCCGAAGTGTAACCTCCCTAGGAGAACCCAAGGGCCACTGCTCCCTACCATTCCTTTCTGTCTTGTCACCGAGTTGGGCTGAAATCGACTAGCTACTGAAGTGATGAAGGGTCAGGGACTCCTAGTGGGTCTGCTTTCAGTTAGGGACTGGCCCCAGCACCAGGGAGGGCGCCACAGAATTAAAGGGGCATCACTCTACGATTGGTGTCTCCTGAGAGGTCTCCTCCTCTGATCTCTGTCTCTTGGATCCCTCTAATCAGGTGTGGGAAACACTTGCTCCCCTCCCTCATCTCTAGTTTCCTTGTGTCCCTGGGAGCTCACGAGACCCTCTCCTCAGAAATCCCCTCTCAATTCCCAGGATAGGGAAGGCATGGCAGAAGGGGTTGTTCTAAGCCAGGTTCCCCTCATGCTATCGATAATTCTCTGACTCAGTTTGTGGCACAGGAAAATAATGGGGGAGTGGGACAGTACTGGCTGGGCCAGCAGAGTGAAGCCCTAGAGTCCTGAAATGGGTGATATGGAGATGGACCTGCTTCCAAAGAACTTTCCCTTTAGCCCTGCTTGTCAAAGAGAGGAGTAGGTCTCAGATGAGGGTTATGCAGTCACTGTGATAGGCCTATGGAGACCTTGGTGAGATCTTCCCCAGTCTTACCATGCTACTTGCCATTGTCCTCAGGGTATCTGGGGGACCAGCTTTGTCCTATCTTTCCCACTCGAGTAGACTTAGGACCACAGAGAAGAGGTGGGAGTAAGGGAAAGAGGAAGCCCCCCAACCATATTGCTCTGACCTCTAATCCTGAACCAAGCACTGAGCCCTAGCCCTAGCCTTAAACCTCATGTTCCTGGAGCATTGGGATGAAAAGGGCATGGATCATTGTGATGACAAGTTTCATGTAGCATTTTGATGAAAAGAGACCCGGATCATTGTGTTGTCAGGGGTCATGGAGTGTTGTGATGACGGGTTCATGGAGCATTGTGATGAGAATATCATGGAGCATTGGGTTGAAAATATTCATGGAGTATTGTTATGACAGTGGTCATGGAGCATTGTGATGACAAGGGAAAGGAGCATTGTGATGACAAGGTCCTGGAGCATAGTGATGAGAAAACCATGGAGCCTTGTGAAGAAAAGTCTCATGGAGCATTCTGATGAAAATGGGCATGGAACATTTTGATTACCGGGGTCTAGGAGCATTGTGATGACAAGGGCATGGAGCATTGTGATGAGAAGGCCACGGAGCATTCTGATGACATGTGTCATGGAGATTCGTGATGACAAATGCATATAGCATTGTGATTACAGGTCTCTTGTAGCATTGAGGTGAAAAGGGCATGGATCATTCTGATGAAAAACACATGAAGCCTTGTCATGACAGTGTTCAAGAAGCTTACTGACGACAAGTGTCAGGGAGCATTGTGATGACAAGAGTACTGAGCATTGTGATGACAAAGGACATGGGCCATTGTGATGAGAAGACCATGGATAATTGTGATGACGAGCGTCATGGGGCGTTGTGATGAAAAGTGTTATGGAACATTGTGACCACAAGGGTTTGGAGCATTGTGATGACAGAGGTCATGGAGCATTTTGATTTCATTGTGATGACAATAGCATGAAGCATTATGATGATGGATATGGTGCACTGTGATGACAGGGTTCATGGATCATTGAGATGAAAAGGGGCATGGAGCATTGTGATTAGAGGGGTCTTGGTGCATTGTGATGACAAGGGCATGGAGCATTGTGATGAGAAGGCCATGGAGCATTCTGATGACATCCGTCTTGGAGTTGAGTGATGAGAAGGGCATGGAGCATTGTGACTACAGGGTTCTTGGAGCATGGTGAATACAAGGGTCATGGAGCCTTGTGATGACAAGGCCATGGAACATTGTGATGACAGGGGTCATGGAGCATTGTGATGATAAGGGCATGGAGCATAGGTCTGACAAGTTTCATGGAGTATTGTGATGACAGTGGGCATGGTGCATTGTGATGTAAAGGGCATGGAGCATTGTGATGACAAGATCATGAAGTATTGTGAAGACAGGTGTCAGGGAGCATTGTGATGACATATGTCATGGTCCATTGTGAGGACAATGGCATGTAGCAATGTGATGCCAAGTGTCATGTAGGATTGTGATGACAAACTTAATGAAGCATTGTGATTTCAAGGGCTTGGAGCATTGTGATGACAAGGGTCATGGAACATTGTGATGACAAGGGCCATTGAGAATTTTGATCACACTTTTGTGAAGCATTGTGATGACAAGCGCATGGAGCTTGCTATGACAGCCATCATGGAGCATTGCGATGACAATTGCATGGAGAATTGTGATGACAAGAGCATGTAACATTGTGATGAGAAATGTCATGGAGCATTGTGATGACAAGGACGTGGAGAATTGTGATGACAATGGACATGGAACATTGTGCTGATCAGGGCATGGAGCATTGTGATGGCAAGACCGTGGAGCATTGTGATGAGAAGGCCATGGATAATTGTGATGATGAGCATCATGGAGAACTGTAATGACAATGGGCATGGAGCATTGTGATGACAGGGGTCATGGAGCATTGTTATGACAGGGGACATGGAGCATTGTGATGACAAGGGTCATGTAGCATTGTGATGCCAATCTTGTGGAGTATTGTGATGACAATGGCATGGAACATTGTGATGAAAGGGGCATGGAGCATTGTGATGAAAAAGGCATGGAGCCTTTTCATGGCAGGTGTCATGGAGCATTCTGCGACAAGTGTCAGGGAGCATTGTGATGAAAAGTGTATTGAGCATTGTGATGACAAACGTCATGGAGCATTGTGATGAAAGTCATCATGGAGCATTGTGATGACAAGTGTTATGGAACATTGCGATCACAAGCGTTTGGAGCATTGTGATGACAGAAGTCATGGATCATTTTGATTTCAGGGAGCATGGAACATTGTGATGACAAGGGCATGAAGCAATGTGGTCCCCAGGTTCAGGGAGGATTGTGATGACAAGCGCATGAAGCATAGTGATGACAAGGTCATGTAGCATTTTGCTGACAAAGGCATGGAGCATTGTGCTGACAAGGGCCATGGAGCAATGTGATGACCAGCGTCACAGAGCATTTTGTTTACAGGCATCATGGAGCTTTGGGATGACAAGGGGATGGATCATTGTGATGACAAGGGTCATGGAGCATTTTGCTGACAAGAGTCCCGGATCACTCTGTTGTCAGGGGTCATGGAGTGTTGTGATGACAGTGGTCATGGAGCATTGTGATGACAGGGGTAATGGAGCATAGTGATGACAAGGGAATGGAGCATTGTGATGACAAGGTCCTGGAGCATTGTGATGAGAAGACCATGGAGCCTTGTGATGACAAGGCTCATAGAGCATTCTGAAGAAAATGGGCATGGAGAATTTTGATTACAGGGGTCATGGAGCATGGTGATGAAAAGGGCATGGAGCATTGTGATGAGAAGGCCATGGAGCATTCTGATGACATTAGTCATGGAACTTTGTGATGACAAGGGCATGGAGCATTGTGATTACAGGGGTTTGGAGCATTGTGATGAAAAGTGTCATGGAGCCTTGTGATGACAAGGCCGTGGAAAATTGTGATGGCAGTGGTCATGGAGCATTGTTATGACAGGGGTAATGGAGCATCGTGATGACAAGGGCATGGAGCATAGTTCTGAAAATTTTCATGGATTATTGTGCTGAGAGTCGGCATGGTGCATTGTGATGACTAGGGCACGGAACATTGTGATACATGTGTCACGGAGGATTGTAATGACAAGGGCGTGGGGCATTGTGATGAGCAGGTCATCGAACACTGTGATGACAAGCGTCATGGAGCTTTGTGATGACAAGGGCATGGAGCAATATGATGAGAGGGTTCATGGAGCATTGTGATGACAATGGCATGGAGCATTGTGATGCCAAGGGTCATGGAGTTTGTGATGACAAAGATCATGGAGCATTTTGATGAGAAGGTCGTGGTGCAATGTGATGAGAATGGCAGGGAGCATTGTGATGACAGGGTCATGGAGCAATTTGATGAAAAGTGTCATGGAACATGTTGATGACAGTGGTTATGTAACATTGTGATGAAAAGGGTCATGGAGCCTTTGATGACAGGGGTTATGGAACATTTTGATGTCAGGGGTCATGGAGCATTGTGATGATAAGGGCATGTATCATTCTGATGAGAGGGGTCATGGAACATTGTGATGACAGAGGTGAGGGAGTATTGTGATGACTAGTGATGGAACATTGTGGTATCAGTTGTGAGAGAGCATTTTGATGAGAAGTGCATGGAGCATTGTGATGAAAAGATTTATGGAGCATTGTGGTGACAAGGTTGTGGAGCATTGTGATGACTAGCGCATGGCACATTGTGATGACATGGGTCAAGGAACATTGTGCTGACAAGCGCATGGAACATTGTGATGACAAGGGTCATGGAGCATTGTACTGACAAAAGAATGGAGCATTGTGATGACAAGAGCCTGAAGCAATGTGATCCCAAGGTTCATGGAGGATTGTGATGAGAAGAGCATGGAACCTTGTGATGACAAGGTCATTTAGCATTTTGCTGACAAAGGCATAGAGCATTGTGATGGCAACGGTCATGGAGAACTGTGATGGTAAGCGACATGGAGCATTGTGATTACAGGGTTCATCGAGCATTGGGATGAGAAGGGCATGGATCATTGTGATGACAAGTGTTATGGAGCATTTTGATGATGAGAGTCCCGGATCATTGTGTTGTCAGGGGTCATGGAGTGTTGTGATGACAGGTGTTATGGAGCATTGTGATGAGAATGTCATGGATAATTTGGCTGAAAGTGTTCATGGAGTATTGTGATGACAGGGGTCATGGAGCTTTGTGAAGACAAGGGCATGGAACATTGTAATTATAGTAGTCTTGGAGAAATGTGATGACAAGGGTCATGGAGCCTTGTGATGACAAGGCCGTGGAACATTCTGATGGCAGGGTTCATGGAGCATTGTTATGACAGTTGTAATGGAGCATTGTGAGGACAAGGCCATGAACCATTTGTCTGAGAAGTTGCATGGATTATTGTGATGAGAGTGGGCATGGAGCATTGTGATGACAAGGTCATGGAGCATTGTGTTGACAGGGGTCATGGAACATTGTGATGAAAGGGGTGAGGGAGTATTGTGATGACTAGTGATGGAACACTTTGATATCAGTGGTGAGAGAGCATTTTGATGAGAAGTGCATTGAGCATTGTGATGACGAGATTTATGGAGCATTGCGATGACAAAGTTGTGGAGCATTGTGATGACAAGTGCATGGCTCATTGTGCTTACAGGGGTCTTGGAGCATTGTGATGACAAGGGTCATGGAGGCTTGTGATGACAAGGCCTTGGAACGTTGTGATGGCAGGGGTCATGGAGCATTGTTATGACAGGGGTAATGGAGCATTTTGATGACAAGGGTTTGGAGCATTGTGATGACAAGTGTCTTGGAGCATTGTGATGACAAAGGTCATGAAGCATTGTGATGACTGGAGTCACAGAGCATTGTGATGACAAGGGTATGGAGCAATGTGATGACACGGGCATGGAGCATTGGTCTGAAAAGTTTCATGGATTTCAGTGATGACAGTGGGAACGGAGAATTGTGATGAAAAGGGCATGGAGCATGGTGATGAAAAAGTCATGGAGCCTTTTCATGACAGGGTTCAAGGAGCATTCTGACGAAAATTGTCAGGTAGCATTGTGATGACAAGTGTATTGAGCACTGTGATGACAAAGGTCATGGAACATTGTGATGACAAGGTCAAGGAGTATTATGATGACAGACATCATGGAGCGTTGTGATGAAAAGTGTTATGGAACATTGTGATCACAAGAGTTTGGAGAATTGTGATGACAAAGGTCATGGATCATTTTGATTTCAAGCAAGATGGAGCATTGTGATGACAAGGGCAGGAAACAATGTGATCCTAAGGTTCATGGAGGATTGTTATGACAAGCGCATGGAGCATTGTGATGACAAGGTCATGTAGCATTTTGCTGAGAAAGGCATGGAGCATTGTGATGACAAATGTCACGAAGCCCTGTGATGATAAGTGTCAGGGAGCATTGTGATTACGGGGGTCATGGAGCACTGGGATGACAAGGGCATGGATCACTGTGATGACAAGGGTCATGGAGCATTTTGATGAAAAGAATCCCGGATCATTGTGTGGTCAGGGGTCATGGAACACTGTGTTGACAGTGGTCATGGAACATTGTGATGACAAGGGCATGGATCATTGTGATGAGAAGTGTCATGGAGCATTGTGATGACAAGGATGTGGAGAACTGTGATGACAAAGGACATGGAGCATTGTGATTACCAGTGCATGGAGCATTGTGATGGCAAGACCGTGGAGTTTTGTGATTAGAAGACCATGGATTATTGTGATGAAGAGCGTCAAGGAGCACTGTAATGACACGAGGCATGGAGCATTGTAATGATGGGTGTCATGGAGCATTGTGATGCCAGGGGCCATGGAGAATAGTGATACAAAGGGTCATGGAACATTCTGATGAACAGCTTGTGGAGTATTGTGATGACAATGGCATGGAGCATTGTGATGAATATGGCATGAAGCACTGTGATGAAAAAGGTATGGAGACTTTTCATGACAGGTTTCAAGGAGCATTCTGATGCCAAGTGTCAGGGAGCATTGTGATGACAAGTGTATTGAGCATTGTGATGACAAAGGTCATGGAGTATTGTGATGACAAGGGCAAGGAGTATTGTGATGACAGGATTCATGGAGTGTTGTGATGACAAGTATTATGGAAAATTGTGATCACAAGTGTTTGAGGCATTGTGATGACAGATGTTATTGATCATTTTGATTTCAAGGAGCATGGAGCATTGTGATGACAAGGCCATGAAGCAATGTGATCCCAAGGTTCATGGAGGATTGTGATGACAAGTGCATGGAGCATAGAGATGACAAGGTCATGTTGCATTTTGCTGACAAAGAAATGGAGAATTGTGATGACAACGGAATGGAGCATTCTGATAACAATGTCCAGGAGCATTGTGATGATAAGACCATGGAACCTTGTGATTACAAGTCTCATAGAGCATTCTAATGAAAAGGGGCATGGAGCATTGTGATTACAGGGGTCTTGGAGCATTGTGATCAAAAGGGCATGGATAATTGTGATGAAAATGGCATGGAGCCTTGTCATGACAGCGTTCAAGGAGCATACTGACGAAAAGTGGCAGGGAGCATTGTGATGACAAGTGTATTGAGCATTGTGATGACAAAGGTCATGGAGCATTGTGATGAGAAGACCATGGATAATTGTGATGACGAGCGTCATGGGGCGTTGTGATGACAAGTGCTTTGGAACATTGTGATCACTAGTGTTTGGAGCATTGGGATGACAGAGGTCCTGGAGCATTTTGATTTTATTTTGATGACAATAGCATGAATCATTATGATGATGGGCATGGTGCATTGTGATGACAGGTTTCATGAAGCATTGAGATGAAAAGGGGCATGGAGCATTGTGATTACAAGGGTCTTGGTTTATTCTGATGACAAGGGCATGGGTCATTGTGATCAGAAGGCCATGGAGCATTCTGATGACATCCGTTATGTAGCTTTGTGATGACAAGGGCATGGAACATTTTGATTACAGGGGTCTTGGAGCATTGTGATGACAAGGCCGTGGAACATTGTGATGGTAGCGGTCATGGAGCATTGTTACAACAGGGTTAATGGAGCATTGTGATGACAAGTTTATGGAGCATTGTGATGAGAAGACCATTGATAATTGTGATGATGAGCGTCATTGGGCATTGTGATGACAAGTGTTATGGAACACTGTGATCACTATGGTTTGGAGCATGGTAATGACAGAGGTCATGGAGCATATTTATTTCATTTTGATGACAATAGCATGAAACATTATGATGATGGGCACGGTGCATTGTGATTACAGGGGTCTTGGAGCATGGAGATGATAAGGGTCAACGAGCCTTGTGATGTCATGGCTGTGGAACACGGTGATGGCAGGGGTCAAGGAGCATTGTGATGATAAGAGCATATAGCACTGTGATGACTGGGGTCATGGAACATTGTGATGACAGGTGTGATGGAATATTGTAGTGACTAATGTTGGAACATTGTGATGACATATGTCATGGTCCATTGTGATGACTAAAGTAATGGAGCATTGTGATGACAAGCAGATGGCGCATTGTGATGACATGGGTCATGGAGCATTGTGCTGACAACGCATGGAGCATTGTGATGACATGTCATGGAGCATTGTGCTGATAAAGGCATGGGGCATTGTGATGAGAAGGGTCATAGAGCATTGTGATGAAAAGTTCATGGAGCATTGTGGTGACAACAGTCACAGAGCCTTGTTATGACGAGGGCATGGACAATTTTGATGCCAAAGTCATGAGGCATTGTAATGACTGCAGTCACGGAGCGTTGTGATTACAGGGGTCATGGAGCATTTTGATGACAAGGGCATGGAGCATTGTGATGATAGGGGCATGGAGCATAGGTCTGACAAGTTTCATGGACTATTGCGATGACAGTGGGCACTGCACATTGTGATGACAAGGGCATTGAGCATTGTGATGACAAGGGCATGGAGCATTGTGATGACAAGGTCATGGAATATTGTGAAGACAGGTGTCAGGGAGCATTTTGATGACATATGTCATGGTCCATTGTGATGACAATGGCATGGAGCATTGTGATGCCAAGTGTCATGGAGGATTGTCATGACAAAGGTAATGGAGCATTGTGATGACAAGGGTTATGGAGAATAGTTCTGATAAAGGCATGGAGCATTGTGATGACAAGGGTCATTGAGAATTTTGATGACAAGGTCGTGAAGCATTGTGATGAGAAGTGCATGGAGCTTGCTATGACAGGGTTCATGGAGCATTGCGATGACAAGTGCATGGAGAATTGTGATGACAAGAGCATGTAACATTGTGATGAGAAATGTCATGTAGCATTGTTATGAGGAGGACGTGGAGAAATGTGATGACAAGGGACTTGGAGCATTGTGATGATCAGGGAATGGATCATTGTGATGGCAAGACCGTGGAGCATAGTGATGAGAAGTCCATGGATTATGTTGATGACGAGTGTCATGGAGCACTCTAATTCCAAGAGCCATGAAGCATTGTGATTACAGGTGTCATGGAGCATTGTGATGACAGGGGTCATGGAGCATTGTGATGACAAGTGTCATGGAGCATTGTGATGACAAGCTTGTGGAGTATTGTGATGACATTTGGATGGAGCATTGTGATGAAAAAGGCATGGAGTCTTTTTATGAGAGAGTTCAAGAAGCATTCTTTCGACAAATGTCAGGGAGCATTGTGATGACAAGTGTATTAAGCATTGTGATGACACTGGTCATGGCGCATTGTGATGACAAGGGCATGGAGTATTGTGATGAGAGGCATCATGAAGCGTTGTGATGAAAAGTGTTATGGAACATTGTGATCACAAGCATTTAGAGCGTTGTGATGAAAGTGGTCATGGATCATTTTGATTTCAAAGAGCATGGAACATTGTGATGCCAAGATCATGAAGCAATGTGATCCCAGGGTTCATGGAAGATTGTGATGACAAGCGTATGGAGCTTTGTGGTGACAAGGTCTTGTAGCATTTTGCTGAAAAAGGCATGGAGCATTGTGATTACAGGAGTCTTGGAGCATTGTGATGAAAAGGGCATGGATCATTGTGATGAAAAAGGCATGGAGCATTGTCATGACATGGTTCAAGTGCATACTGATGGCAAGTGTCAGGGAGCATTGTGATGACAAGTGTATAGTGCATTGTGATGACAAAGGTCATGGAGCATTGTGATGACAAGGGCATGGAGTATTGTGATGACAGGCATCATGGAGCATTGTGATGACAAGTGTTATGGAACATTGTGATCACAAGTGTTTGGATAATTGTGATGACAGATTTCATGGATCATTTTGATTTCAAGGAGCATGGAGCATTGTGATGACAAGGGCATGAATCAATGTGATCCCAAGGTTCATGGAGGATTGTGATGACAAGTGCATGGAGCATTGTGATGACAAGATCATGGAGCATTTTTCTGACAAAGGCATGGAGCATTGTGATGACAAGCGTCATGGGGAAGTGTTATGACAAGGCCATGGAATATTGTGATGCCAGGGGTCATGGAGCATTTTTATGACAGGTGCAATGGAGCATTGTGATGACAAGAGCATGGAACATTGGTCTGAAAAGTTTCATGGATTAGTGTGATGAGAGTGGGCATGGAGCACTGTGATGACAAGGGCACGGAACACTGTGAAACATGGGTCATGGAGCATTGTAATGAGAAAGCCATGAAGCATTGTGATGAGAAGTGCATCAAGCATTGTGATGACACGCGTCATGGAGCTTTGTGATGAAAAGGGCATGGAGCAATGTGATAAGAGGGTTCATGGAGCATTGTGATGACAATGGCATGGAGCATTGTGATGCCAAGGGTCATGGAGGATTCTGATGACAAAGGTCATGGAGCATTTGATGACAAGTGTGTGGTGCACTGTTATGAGAAGGGCAGGGAGCATTGTGATGACAGGGTCATGGAGCAATTTGGTGAAAAATGTCATGGAATATTTTGATGACAAGTGTTATGGAACATTAAGTGGTCAGGTGTGATGGAGCATTGTGATGATAAGGGCATGTAGCATTGTGATGACAGGGGTCATGGAGCTTTGTGATCACAAGGGCATGGAGCATTGTCATTACAGGGGTCTTGGAGCATTGTGATGAAAAGGGCATGGATCAATGTGATGAAATAACACAGAGCCTTGTCATGACAGGGTTCAAGGAGCATACTGATGACAAGTGTCAGGGAGCATTGTGATGACAAGTGTATTGAGCATTGTGATGACAAAGACATGGAGCATTGTGATGAGAAGACCATGGATAACTGTGATGAGGAGAATCATGGGGCGTTGTGATGACAAGTGTTATGGAACATTGTGATCACAAGGGTTTGGAGCATTATGATGACAGAGGTCTTGGTGCATTTTGATTTCATTGTGATGGCAATAGCATGAAGCATTATGATGAAGGGCATGGTGCATTGTGATTACAGGGTTCATGGAGCATTGAGATCAAAAGCGGCATGGAGCTTTGTGATTACAGGGGTCTTGAAGCATTGTGATGACAAGGACATGGAGCATTGTGATGAGAAATCCATGGAGCATACTGATGACATGCGTCATGGAGCTTTGTGATGATAAGGGCATGGAGCATTGTGATAACAGGGGTCTTGGAGCATTGTGATGACAAGGGTCATGGAACCTTGTGATGACAAGTTTGTGGAACATTGTGATGTCAGGGGTCATGGAGCATAAGTCTGAAATGTTTCATGGATTATTATGATGAGCGTGGACATGGAACATTGTGATGAAAAGGCCACGGAACACTGTGATACATGGGTCATGGAGGATTGTAATGACAAAGCCATGGAGTATTTTGATGAGAAGATCATCGAGCATTGTGATGACAAGCGTCATGGAGCATTGTGATGCCAAGGGTCATGGAGCTTTGTGATGACAAAGGTTATGGAGCATTTTGATGACAAGGGCGTTGTGCATTGTGATGAGAAGGGCACGAAGCATTGTGATGACAGGATCAAGGAGCAATTTGATGAAAAGTGTCAAGGCATATTTTGATGACACAGGTTATGGAACATTGTGATGTCAGGGGTCATGGAGCATTGTGAGGATAAGGGCATGTAGCATTGTGATGACAGGGGTCATGGAACATTGTGATGACAGGGGTGAGGGATTATTGTGATGACTAGTGATGGAACCTTGTGATATCAGTTGTCAGAGAGCATTTTGATGAGAAGTGAATGGAGCATTGTGATGACAAATTTTATGGAGCATTGTGATGACAATGTTGTAGAGCATTGTGTTGACAAGCGCATGGCTTATTGTGATGACATGTGTCATGGAGCATTTTGCTGACATGGGCATGGAGCATTGTGATGACAAGTGTCACAGAGCATTGTGCTGACACAGGAATGGAGCATTGTGATGACATGGGTCAAGGAGCTTTGTGATGAAAATTTCATGGAGCATTGTGGTGACAAATGTCACAGAGCCTTGTGATGACGAGGGCATGGACCATTGTGATGACAAAAGTCATGAAGCATTGTGATGACTGGAGTCACGGAACATTGTGATGACAGCGGTCATGGAGCATTGTGAAGACAAGGGCATGGAGTATTGTGATGACAAGGTCATGGAATATTTTGAAGACAGTTGTCAGGGAGCATTGTGATGACATACGTCATGCTCCATTGTGATGACAATGGAATGGAGCATTGTGATGCCAAGTGTCATGGAGGATTGTGATGACAAATGTTATGGAGCATTGTGATGACAAGGGCTTCGAGCAATGTGATGCGTATGCTACAGAGCCTTCTGATGACATCCGTCATGGAGCTTTGTGATGAAAAGGGCATGGACAATTGTGATTACAGGTGTCTTGGAGCATTGTGATGACAAGACCATGGAACATTGTGATGGCAGGATCATGGAGCATTGTTATAACAGGGGTAATGGAGCATTGTGATGACAAGGGCATGGATCATTGGTCTGAAATGTTTCTTGGATTATTTTGATGAGAGTGGGCATGGAGCATTGTGATGACAAGGGCACGGATCACTGTGATACATGAGTCAGGGAGGATTGTAATGACAAGGGCGTGGAGAATTGTGATGAGAAGTGAATCGAGCATTTTGATGACAAGCGTCATGGAGCGTTGTGATGACAACGGCATTGAGCAATGTGATGAGAGGGTTCATGGAGCATTGTGATGACAAGGCCGTGGAACATTGTGATGTCAGGGGTCATGGAGCATAAGTCTGAAATGTTTCATGGATTATTATGATGAGCGTGGACATGGAGCATTGTGATGAAAAGGCCACGGAACACTGTGATACATGGGTCATGGAGGATTGTAATGACAAAGCCATGGAGTATTTTGATGAGAAGGGCATCGAGCATTGTGATGACAAGCGTCATGGAGCATTGTGATGCCAAGGGTCATGGAGCTTTGTGATGACAAAGGTTATGGAGCATTTTGATGACAAGGGCGTTGTGCATTGTGATGAGAAGGGCACGAAGCATTGTGATGACAGGATCAAGGAGCAATTTGATGAAAAGTGTCAAGGAATATTTTGATGACAGAGGTTATGGAACACTGTGATGTCAGGGGTCATGGAGCATTGTGAGGTTAAGGGCATGTAGCATTGTGATGACAGGGGTCATGGAGCATTGAGATGAAAAGTGGCATGGAGCTTTGTGATTACAGCGTTCTTGAAGCATTGTGATGACAAGGGCATGGAGCATTGTGATGAGAAAGCCATGGAGCATACTGATGACATGCGTCATGGAGCTTAGTGATGAAAAGGACATGGAGCATTGTGATTACAGGGGTCTTGGAGCATTGTGATGACAAGTGTCATGGAGCCTTGTGATGACAAGACTGTGGAACATTGTAATGGCAGGGATCATGGAGCATTGTTATGACAGTGGTAATGGAGCATTGTGATGACAAGGGCATGGATCATTGGTCTGAAATGTTTCATGGATTATTTTGATGAGAGTGGGCATGGAGCATTGTGATGACAAGGGCACGGATCACTGTGATACATGAGTCAGGGAGGATTGTAGTGAGAAGAGCGTGGAGAATTGTGATGAGAAGTGAATCGAGCATTTTGATGACAATCGTCATGGAGCATTGTGATGACAATGGCATTGAGCAATGTGATGAGAGGGTTCATGGAGCTTTGTGATGACAATAGCATGGAGCATTGTGATGCCAAGGATCAAGGAGCTTTGTGATGACAAATGTCATGGAGCATTTTGATGACAAGGGCGTGGTGCATTGTGATGAGAAGGGCATGGAGCTTGCTATGACAGGGGTCATGGAGCATTGCGATGACAAGTGCATGGAGAATTGTGATGACAAGAGCATGTAACATTGGGATGAGAAATGTCATGTAGCATTGTTATGAGGAGGACGTGGAGACATGTGATGACAAGGGACTTGGAGCATTGTGATGATAAGGGAATGGATCACTGTGATGGCAAGACCGTGGAGCATAGTGATGAGAAGTCCATGGATTATGTTGATGACGAGTGTCATGGAGCACTCTAATTACAAGAGCCATGGAGCATTGTGATTACAGGTGTCATGGAGCACTGTGATGACAGGAGTCATGGAGCATTGTGATGACAAGTGTCATGGAGCATTGTGATGACAAGCTTGTGGAGTATTGTGATGACATTTGGATGGAGCATTGTGATGAAAAAGGCATGGAGTCTTTTTATGAGAGTGTTCAAGGAGCATTCTGACGACAAATGTCATGGAGCATTGTGATGAAAAGTGTATTGAGCATTGTGATGACAATGGCCATGGCACTTTGTGATGACAAGGGCATGGAGTCTTGTGATGACAGGCATCATGGAGCGTTGTGATGACAAGTGTTATGGAACATTGTGATCACAAGCATTTAGAGCATTGTGATGAAAGTGTTCATGGATCATTTTGATTTCAAAGAGCATGGAGCATTGTGATGCCAAGATCATGAAGCAATGTGATCCCAAGGTTCATGGAGGTTTGTGATGACAAGCGCATGGAACACTGTGGTGACAAGGTCTTGTAGCATTTTGCTGAAAAAGGCATGGAGCATTGTGATTACAGGAGTCTTGGAGCATTGTGATGAAAAGGGCATGGATCATTGTGATGAAAAAGGCACGGAGCATTGTCATGACACGGTTCAAGTGTGTACTGATGGCAAGTGCCAGGGAGCACTGTGATGACAAGTGTATAGTGCATTGTGATGACAAAGGTCATGGAGCATTGTGATGACAAGGGCATGGAGTATTGCGATGACAGGCATCATGGAGCATTGTGATGACAAGTCTTATGGAACAGTGTGATCACAAGGGTTTGTATCATTATGATGACAGATTTCATGGATCATTTTGATTCCAAGGAGCATGGAGCATTGTGATGACAAGGGCATGAAGCAATGTGATCCCAAGGTTCATGGAGGATTGTGATGACAAGCGCATGGAGCATTGTGATGACAAGGTCATGTAGCATTTTTCTGACAAAGGCATGGAGCATTGTGATGACAAAGGTGATGGAGCACTGTAATGACAAGCGTCACGGATCATTGTGATTACAGGGGACATGGAACATTGGGATGAATTGAGCATGGATCTTGTGATGACAAGTGTCATGGAGTATTTTGATGACAAGAGTCCAGGATCATTGTGTTGTCAAGGGGTCATGGAGCGTTGTGATTACTGTGGCCACGGAACATTTTGATGACAGGGGTCATGGAGCATTGTGATGAGAAGGTCATGGAGCATTGTGCTGAAAATATTCATGGAGTATTGAGATGACAAGGGAATGGAGCATTTTGATGACAACGTCCTGGAGCATTGTGATGAGCGGACCATGGAGCCTTGTGATGATAATTATCATGGAGCATTCTCACTAAAAGAGGCATGGGGCATTGTGATTACAGGGGTCTTGGAGCATTGTGATGACAAGTGCTAAGAACATTGTGATGAGAAGGCCATGGAGCATTCTGATAACATGCATCATGGAGCTTTGTGATGACAAGGGCATGGGACATTTTGATTACAGGTGTCTTGGAGTACTGTGATGAACAGGGCATGGATCATTGTGAGGAAAAAGGCAAGGAGCCTCGTCATGACAGGGTTCAAGGAGCATACTGACGACAAGTGTCAGGCAACATTGTGATGACAAGTGTATTGAGCATTGTGATGACAAAGTTTATGGAGCATTGTGATGAGAAGACCATTGATAATTGTGATGACGAGCGTCATTGGGCATTGTGATGACAAGTGTTATGGAACAATGGGATCACTAGGGTTTGGAGCATGGTAATGACAGAGGTCATGGAGCATTTTGATTTCATTGTGATGACAATAACATGAAGCATTATGATGATGGGCATGGTGCATTGTGATGACAGGGTTCATGGAGAACTGAGATGAAAAGCAGCAAGGAGCATTGTGATTATAGGGGTCTTGGAGCATTGTGATGAGAAGGCCATGGAGCATTGTGATGAGATGACCATGGAGCATACTGATGACATGCGTCATGGAGCTTTGTGATGACAAGGGCATGGAGCATTGTGATTACAGGGGTCTTGGATAATTGTGATGACAAGGGTCATGGAGCCATGTGATGACAAGGCCGTGGAACACTGTGATGGCAGGGTTCATGGAGCATTGTTATGACAGTGATAATGGAGCATTGTCATGATAAGGTTATGGAGCATTGGTCTGAAAAGTTTCACGGATTATTGTGATGAGATTGGGCATGGAGCATTGTGATGACAAGGGCACGGAACGCTGTGTTACATGGGTCATGGAGGATTGTAATGACAACGGCGTGGAGCATTGTGATGAGAAGGGCATCGTGCGTTGTGATGACAAGCGTCATGGAGCGTTCTGATGACAAGGGCATGGAGAAATGTGATGAGAGTGTTCATGGAGCATTGTGATGACAATGGCATGGAGCATTGTGATACCAAGGGTCATGGAGCTTTGTGATGGCCAATGTCATGGAGCATTTTGATGACAAGGTCGTGGTGCATTGTGATGAGAATGACATGGATCATTGTGATGAGAATGCCATGGATCATACTGATGACATGCATCACGGAGCTATGTGATGACAACGTCATGGAGCCATTTGATTACAGGTGTCTTGGAGCATTGTGATGAAAAGGGCATGAATCATTGTGATGAAAAAGGCATGGAGACTTGTCATGACAGGGTTCAAGGAGCATACTGACGACAAGTGTCAGGGAGCATTGTGATGACAAGTGTATTGAGCATTGTGATGAGAAGACCATGGATAATTTAATGACGAGTGTCATGGGGCGATGTGATAACAAGTGTTATGGAACATTGTGATCACAAGGGTTTGGAGCATTGTGAAGACAGATGTCATGGAACATTTTAATTTCATTGTGATGACAATAGCATGAAGCATTATGATGATGGGCATGGTGCATTGTGATGACAGGGTTCATGGTGTTTTGAGATGAAAAGGGGCATGGAGCATTGGTCTGACAAGTTTCATGGATTATTGTGATGACAGTGGGCATGGCGCATTGTGATGACAAGGGCATGAAACATTCTGATGACAAGGTCACAGATTATTGTGAAGTCAGGGGTCAAGGAGCATTGTGATGACATAGGTCATGGTCCATTTTGATGACAATGGCGTGAATCATTGTGATGCCATGTGTCATGGAGGATTGTGATGACAAAGGTAATGGAGCATTGTGATGACAAGGGCTTGGCGCATTGTGATGACAAGGGCCATTGAGAATTTTGATGACAAGGTCGTGAAGCATTGAGATTAAAAACGCATGGAGCTTGCTATGTGAGGGGTCATGGATAATTGCGATGACAAGTGCATGGAGAATTGTGATGTCAAGAGCATGAAACATTGTGTTGAGTAGTGTCATGGAACATTGTGATGAAATGGACGTGGTGAATTTTGATGACAAAGGACATGTAGCACTGTGATGACCAGGGCATGGTGCATTGTGATGGCAAAATCGTGGAGCATTGTGATGAAAAAACCATGGATAATTGTAATGTCGAGCTTCTTGGAGCACTGTAATGACAAGGGGCATGAAGCATTGTGATGACAGGGGTCATGGAGCATTGTAATGACAAGGCTTATGGAGCATTCTGATGACAAGCTTGTGGAGTAATGTGATGACAATGACATGGAGCATTGTGATGAAAAGGGCATGGAGCATTGTGATGAAAAAGGCATGGAGACTTTTCATGATAGGCTTCAAGGAGCATTTTGACGACAAGTGTCAGGGAGCATTGTGATGACAAGTCATGTAGCATTTTGCTGACATAGGCATGGAGCATTTTGATGACAAGGGTCATGGTGCACGGTGATGACAATTGTCAGAGAGCATTGTGATTAGAGGGGTTATGGAACATTGTGATGCCAAATGTCATGGAGCATTGTGATGAGCAGACCATGGATAATTGTGATGATGAGCGTCATGGGGCGTTGTGATGACAAGTGATATGGAACATTTTGATCGCAAGGTTTTGGAGCATTGTGATGACAGAGGTCATGGAGCATGTTGATTTCATTGTGATGACAATAGCATGAAGCATTGTGAAGATGGGCATGGTGCATTGTGATGACAGGGTTCATGGAGCATTGAGATGACAAGGGCATGGAGCATTGTGATGAGAAAGCCATGGAGCATTCTGATGACATGTGTCATGGAGCTTTGTCATGACAAGGGCATGGAGCATTGTGAATACAGGGGTCTTGGAGCACTGTGCTGACAAGGGTCATGGGGAAGTGTTATGACAAGGCCATGGAATATTGTGATGCCAGGGGTCATGGAGCATTGTTATGACAGGGGTAATGCAGAATTGTGATGACAAGGGCATGGGACATTGGTCTGAAAAGTTTCATGGATTAGTGTGATGAGAGTCGGCATGGAGCACTGTGATGACAAGGGCACAGAAAACTGTGATACATAGGTCATAGAGCATTGTAATGAGAAGGGCATGAAGCATTGTGATGAGAAGTGCATCAAGCATTGTGATGACAAGCGTCATGGAGCTTTGTGATGAAAAGGGCATGGAGCAAAGTGATAAGAGGGTTCATTGAGCATTGTGATGACAATGGCATGGGGCATTGTGATACCAAGTGTCATGGCGGTTTGTGATGACCAATGTCATGGAGCATTTTGATGACAATGTGTGGTGCACAGTGATGAGAAGGGCAGGGAGCATTGTGATGACAGGTTCATGTAACAATTTGATGAAAACGGTCATGGAATATTTTGATGACAAGTGTTATGGAACATTGTGATGTCAGGAGTGATGGAGCATTGTGATGATAAGGGCAGGTAGCATTGTGATGACAGGGGTCATGGAGCTTTGTGATCACAAGGGCATGGAGCATTGTCACTACAGGGGTCTTGGAGCATTGTGATGAAAAGGGCATGGATTATTGTGATGAAATAACATGGAGCCTTGTCATGACAGGGTTCAAGGAGCATACTGACGACAAGTGTCAGGGAGCATTGTGATGACAAGTGTATTGAACATTGTGATGACAAAGGCATGGGGCATTGTGTTGAGAAGACCATGGATAATTGTGATGAGGAGCATCAAGGGGGGTTGTGATGACAACTGTTATGGAACAATGTTATTCCAAGGGTTTGGAGCATTATGATGACAGAGGTCTTGGTGCATTTTGATTTCATTGTGATAACAATATCATGAAGCATTATGATGAAGTTTATGGTGCATTGTGATGACAGGGTTCATGGAGCATTGAGATGAAAAGTGGCATGGAGCTTTGTGATGCCAAGGGTCATGGAGCTTTGTGATGACAAAGGTTATGGAGCATTTTGATGACAAGGGCGTTGTGCATTGTGATGAGAAAGGTGGGAAGCATTGTGATGACAGGATCAAGGAGCAATTTGATGAAAAGTGTCAAGGAATATTTTGATGACAGAGGTTATGGAACACTGTGATGTCAGGGGTCATGGAGCATTGTGAGGATAAGGGCATGTAGCATTGTGATGACAGGGGTCATGTAACATTGATATGACACGGGTGAGGGATTATTGTGATGACTAGTGATGGAACCTTGTGATATCAGTTGTCAGAGAGCATTTTGATGAGAAGTGAATGGAGCATTGTGATGACAAGTTTTATGGAGCATTGTGATGAGAATGTTGTAGAGCATTGTGTTGACAAGCGAATGGCTTATTGTGATGACATGGGTCATGGAGCATTTTGCTTACAAGGGTCATGGAGCATTGTACTGACAAAGGAATGGAGCATTGTGATGACATGGGTCAAGGAGCTTAGTGATGAAAATTTCATGGAGCATTGTGGTGACAAATGTCACAGAGCATTGTGATGACGAGGGCATGGACCACTGTGATGACAAAACTCCTGAAGCATTGGGATGACTGGAGTCACGGAACATTGTGATGACAGCGGTCATGGAGCATGGTGATGACAAGGGCATGGAGTATTGTGATGACAAGGTCATGGAGTATTGTGAAGACAGGTGTCAGGGAACATTGTGATGACATATGTCGTGCTCCATTGTGATGACAATGGAATGGAGCATTGTGATGCCAAGTGTCATAGAGGATTGTGATGACAATGGTTATGGAGCATTGTGATGACAAGGGCTTCGAGCAATGTGATGAGAAGCCCATGGAGACTTCTGATAACATGCATCATGGAGCATTGTGATGAAAGGGCATGGAGCATTGTGATTACAGGGGTCTTGGAGCATTGTGATGACAAGTGTCATGAAGCCTTGTGATGACAAGACCGTGGAACATTGTGCTGGCAGGGATCATGGAGCATTGTTATAACAGGGGTAATGGAGCATTGTGATGACAAGGGCATGGATCATTGGTCTGAAATGTTTCATGGATTATTTTGATGAGAGTGGGCATGGAGCATTGTGATGACAAGGGCACGGATCACTGTGATACATGAGTCAGGGAGGATTGTAATGACAAGGGCGTGGAGAATTGTGATGAGAAATGAATCGAGCATTGTGATGACAAGTGTCATGGAGCATTGTGATGACAAGCTTGTGGAGTACTGTGATGACATTTGGATGGAGCATTGTGATGAAAAATGCATGGAGTCTTTTTAAGAGAGTGTTCAAGGAGCATTCTGACGACAAATGTCAGGGAGCATTGTGATGACAAGTGTATTGAGCATTCTGATGACAATTTTCAGGGTGCATTGTGACTACAAGGGCATGGAGTATTGTGATGACAGGCATCATGGAGCGTTGTGATGACAAGTGTTATGGAACATTGTGTTCACAAGCATTTAGAGCATTGTGATGAAAGTGGTCATGGATCATGTTGATTTCAAGGAGCATGGAGCATTGTGATGCCAAGATCATGAAGCAATGTTATCCTAAGGTTCATGGAGGATTATGATGACAAGCGCATGGAGCATTGTGGTGACAAGGTCTTGTAGCATTTTGCTGAAAAAGTCATGGAGCATTTTGATTACAGTAGAATTGGAACATTGTGATGAAAAGCGCATGGATCATTGTGATGAAAAAGGCATGGAACATTGTCATGACATAGTTCAAGTGCATACTGATGGCAAGTGTCAGGGAGCATTGTGATGACAAGTGTATTGTGCATTGTGATGACAAAGGTCATGGAGCATTGTGATGACAGGGGTCATGGAGCATTGTGATGTGAAGGTCATGGAGCATTGAGCTGAAAATATTCATGGAGTATTGAGATGACAAGGGAATGGAGCATTTTGATGACAACGTCCTGGAGCATTGTGATGAGCGGATCATGGAACCTTGTGATGACAAGTATCCTGGAGCATTCTCACTGAAAGAGGCATGGGGCATTGAGATTACTGGGGTCTTGGAGCATTGTGATAACAAGTGCTAATAGCATTGTGATGAGAAGGCCATGGAGCATTCTGATAACATGTATCATGGAGCTTTGTGATGACAAGGGCATGGGACATTGTGATTACAGGGGTCTTGGAGTACTGTGATGAAAAGGGCATGGATCATTTTGATGAAAAATGTATGGAGCCTTGTCATGACAGGTTTCAAGGAGCATACTTACAACAAGTGTCAGGCAACATTGTGATGACAAGTGAATTGAGCATTGTGATGACAAAGTTTATGGAGCATTGTGATGAGAAGTCCACTGATAATTG
This sequence comes from Mesoplodon bidens, assembly GCF_964165515.1. Taxonomy (NCBI): domain Eukaryota; kingdom Metazoa; phylum Chordata; class Mammalia; order Artiodactyla; family Ziphiidae; genus Mesoplodon; species Mesoplodon bidens. The sequence goes on from NC_138180.1 coordinate 8,561,679, forward strand.
TGATGACGAGCGTCATTGGGCATTGTGATGACAAGTGTTATGGAACAACGTGAGCACTAGGGTTTTGAGTATGGTAATGACAGAGGTCATGGAGCATTTTGATTTCATTGTGATGACAATAGCATGAAGCATTACGATGATGGGCATGGTGCATTGTGATGACAGGGTTCGTGGAGCATTGACATGAAAAGCGGCAAGGAACATTATGATTATAGGGGTCTTGGAGCATTGTGATGGGAAAGCCATGGAGCATACTGATGACATGCGTCATGGAGCTTTGTGATGACAAGGGCATGGAGCATTGTGCTTACAGGGGTCTTGGAGTATTGTGAAGACAAGTGCATGGAGAATTGTGATGACAAGAGCATGTAACATTGTGATGAGAAATGTCATGTAGCATTGTTATGAGGAGGACGTGGAGAAATATGATGACAAGGGACTTGGAGCATAGTGATGATCAGAGAATGGATCATTGTGATGGCAAGACGGTGGAGCATAGTGAGGAGAAGTCCATGGATTATGTTGATGACGAGTGTCATGGAGCACTCTAATTACAAGAGCCACGAAGCATTGTGATTACAGGTGTCATGGAGCATTGTGATGACAGGGGTCATGGAGCATTGTGATGACAAGTGTCATGGAGCATTGTGATGACAAGCTTGTGGAGTATTTTGGTGACATTTGGATGGAGCATTGTGATGAAAAATGCATGGAGTCTTTTTATGAGAGTGTTCAAGGAGCATTCTGACGACAAATGTCATGGAGCATTGTGATGACAAGTGTATTGAGCATTGTGATGACAATGGCCATGGCGCATTGTGATGACAATGGCATGGAGTATTGTGATGACAGGCATCATGGAGCGTTGTGATGACAAGTGTTATGGAACATTGTGATCACAAGCATTTAGAGCATTGTGATGAAAATGGTCATGGATCATTGTGATTTCAAGGAACATAGAACATTGTGTTGCCAAGATCATGAAGCAATGTGATCCAAAGATTCATGGAGGATTGTGATGACAAGCGCATGCAGATTTGTGGTGACAAGGTCTTGTAGCATTTTGCTGAAAAAGGCATGGGGCATTGTGATTATAGGAGTCTTGGAGCATTGTGATGAAAAGGGCATGGATCATTGTGATTAACAAGGCATGCAACATTGTCATGACATGGTTCAAGTGCATACTGATGGCAAGTGCCAGGGAGCATTGTGATGACAAAGGTCATGGAGCATTGTAATGACAAGGGCATGGATTATTGTGATGACAGGCATCATGGAGCATTGTGATGACAAGTGTTATGGAACATTGTGATCACAAGGGTTTGGATCATTGTAATGACAGATTTCATGGATCATTTTGATTTCAAGGAGCATGGAGCATTGTGATGACAAGGGCATGAAGCAATGTGATCCCAAAGTTCATGGAGGATTGTGATGACAAGTGCTTGGAGCATGTTGATGACAAGGTCATGTAGCATTTTGCTGACAAAGGCATGAAGCATTGTGATGACAAGGGTCATGGAGCACTGTGATGACAATCGTCATGGAGCATTGTGATTACATGGTTCATGGAGCACTGGGATGACAAGGGAATGGATCATTGTGATGACAACGGTCATGGCGCATTTTAATGACAAGAGTCCCTGATCATTTTGCATTCAGGGCTCATGGTGCATTGTGATGACAGGGTTCATAGATCACTGAGATGAAAACGGGCATGGAGCATTGTGATCTCAGGGGTCTTGGAGCATTGTGATGACAAGGGCATGGAGCATTGTGATGAGAATACCATGAAGCATTCTGATGACATGCGTCATGGAGCCTTGTGATGACAAAGGCATGGAGCATTGTGATTACAGTGGTCCTGGAGCACTGTTATGACAAGGGTCATGGAACCTTTTGATGACACGGCCATAGGACATTGTGATGGCAGCGGTCATGGAGCATTGTTATGACAGTTGTAATGGAGCATTGTGATGAAAAGGGCATGGAGCATTGTTCTGAAAATTTTCATGGATTATTGTGATGAGAATTGGCATGGAGCATTGTGATGACAAGGGCACGGAACACTATGATACACGGGTCATGGAGGATTGTAATGACAAGGGAATGGAGCATTGTGATGACATGGTCCTGGAGTATTGTGTTGAGAAGACCATGGAGCCCTTTGATAACAAGTCTAATGGAGCACTCTGATTAAAAGGGGCATGGAACATTGTGATTCCAGGGTTCTAGGAACACTGTAATGACAAGGCCATGGAGCATTGTGATGAGAAGGCCATGGAGCATTGTGATGACATGCGTCATGGATCTTTGTGATGACAAGGGCATGGAGCATTGTGATTACAGGCGCCTTGGAGCATTGTGATGAAAAAGGCATGTAGCTTTGTCATGACCGTGTTCAAGGAGCATACTGACGACAAGTGTCAGGGAGCATTGTGATGACAAGTGTATTGAGCATTGTGATGACAAAGGTCATGGAGTATTGTGATGAGAAGACCATGGATACGTGTGATGACAAGTGTTATGGAATATGGTGATCACAAGGGTTTGGAGCATTGTGATGACAGAGGTCATGGAGCATTTTGATTTCATTATGATGACAATAGCATGAAGCATTATGATGATGGGCATGGTGCATTGTGATGACCGGGTTAATTGATAATTGAGATGAAAAGTGTCATGGAGCATTTTGATGACAGGGTTTAGGGAACATTGTGATGTCGGGGGTCATGGAGCATTGTGATGACACGGGTATGGAGTATTGTGATTACAGGCATCATGGAGCATTGTGATGACAAGTGTTATGGAACATTGTGATCACAAGGGTTTGGAGCATTGTGATGACAGAGTTCATGGATCATTTAGATTTCTAGGAGCATGGAGCATTTTGATGACAAGGGCATGAATCAATGTGATCCCGATGTTGGTGGAGGATTGTTATGACAATGGTATTGGAGTATTTTGATGACAAGCGCATGGAGCATTTTGATGACAAGCGTCATGGAGCATTGTGATGAGAAAACCATGGAGCCTTGTGATGTCAAGTCTCATGGATAATTCTGATGTAAAGGGCCATGGAGCATTGGGATTACAAGGTTCTTGGAGCATTGTAATGACAAGACCATGGAGCATTGTGATGAGAAGGCCATGGAGCATTCTGATGACATACGTCATGGAGCTTTGTGATGAAAAGGTCATGGAGCATTGTGATTACAGGCGTCTTGGAGCATTGTGATGACAAGGGCATGGAGCATTGTGATGACAAGGTCATGGAGTATTTTGAAGACTGGTGTCAGGGAGCATTGTGATGACATATGTCATGGTCAATTGTGATGACAGTGGCATGGAGCATTGTGATGCCAAGTGTCATGGAGCATTGTGAAGACAAGGGTCAGGAGCACTGTGATGACAAGGTCATGAAGCAATGTTATCCCAAGTTTCATGGAGGATTGTGATGACAATGGTAATGGAATATTTTGATGACAAGTGCATGGAGCATTGTGATGACAAGGTCATGTAGCATTTTGCCAACCAAGCCATGGAGCATTGTGATGACAAGGGTCATGGAGCACTGTGATGACAAGTGTCAAGAAGCATTGTAATTACAGGGTTCATGGAGCATTGGGATAACAACGGCATAGATCATTGTGATGAGAAATATCATTTAGATTTTGATTACAAGGGTCCCAGATCATTGTGTTGTCAGGGGTCATGGAGCGTTGTGATGACAGTGATCATAGAGCATTGTGATGACAGGGGTCATGGAGCATTGTGAAGAGAAGGTCATGCAGCATTGGGCTGAAAATATTCATGGGTTATTGTGATGACAGGCGTCATGGAGCATTGTGATGAGAAGGGAATAGAGCATTGTGATGATAAGGTCCTGGAGCATTGTGATGAGAAGACCATGGAGCCTTTTGATGACAAGTCTCATGGAGCATTCTGATGAAAAGGGCATGGAGCGTTGTGATTACAGGGGTCTTGGAGCATTGTGATGACAAGGGCATGGAGCATTGTGATGAGAAAGCCATGGAGCATTCTGATGACATGCGTCATGGAGCTTTTTGATGACAAGGGCATGGAGCATTGTGATGATAAGGTCCTGGAGCATTGTGATGAGAAGACCATGGAGCCTTTTGATGACAAGTCTCATGGAGCATTCTGATGAAAAGGGCATGGAGCGTTGTGATTACAGGGGTCTTGGAGCATTGTGATGACAAGGGCATGGAGCATTGTGATGAGAAAGCCATGGAGCATTCTGATGACATGCGTCATGGAGCTTTTTGATGACAAGGGCATGGAGCATTGTGATTACAGGGGCTTGGAATATTGTGATGAAAAGGGAGTGGATCATTTTGAGGAAAAAGGCATGGAGCCTTGCCATGACAGGATTCAAGGAGCATACAGACGACAAGTTTTAGGCAGCATTGTGATGACAAGTGTATTGAGCATTTTGAGGACAAAGGTCATGGAGCATTGTGATGAGAAGACCATGGATAACTGTGATGACGAGCATCATGGGGCGTTGTGATGACAAGAGTTATGGAACATTGTGATCACAAGTGTTAGGAGCATTGTGATGACAGAGGTCATGAAGCATTTTGGTTTCATTGTGATGACAATAGCATGAAGCATTATGATTATGGGCATGGTGCATTTTGATGACAGGGTTCATGGAGCATTGAGATGAAAAGGGCCATGGAACATTGTGATTTCATGGGTGTTGGAGAATTGTGATGACCAGAGCATGGAGCATTGTGATGAGAAGGCCATGGATCATTCTGATGACATGCGTCTTGGAGCCTTGTGATGACAAGGCCTTGGAACATTGTGATGGCTGGGTTCATGGAGCACTGTAATGACAGGGATAATGGAGCATTGTGATGACAAGGGCATGGAGCATTCGTCTGAAATATTTCTTGGATTATTGTGATGAGTGTAGGCATGGAACATTGCGATGACAAGGGCATGGAAACTGTGATACATGGGTCATGGAGGATTGTAATGACAATGGCGTGGAGCATTGTGATGAGATGGGCATCGAGCATTGTGATGACAATGATCATGGAGAACTGTGATGACAAAGGCATGGAGCAATGTTATGAGAGTGTTCATGGAGCATTGTGATTACAATGGCATGGAGCATTGTGAAGCCAAGGGTCATGGAGGATTGTGATGACAATGGTAATGGAGCATTGTGATGACAAGGGCTTGGAGCATTGTGATGACAAGGGTTATGGAGCATTGTGATAACAAGGGCCATTGAGAATTTTGATGACAAGGTCGTGAAGGATTGTGATGGCAAGTGTATGGATCTTGCTGTGACAGGGGTCATGGAGCATTGCAATGACAAGTGCATGGAGAATTGTGATGACAAAAGCATGTAACATTGTGATGAGAAGTGTCATGGAACATTGTGATGACAAGGACGTGGAGAATTGTGATGACAAGGGACATGGAGCATTGTGATGACCAGGGCATGGAGCATTGTGATGACAGGTTTCATGGAGCATTCTGATGACAGGGGTCATGGAGCATTGTGATGACAAGGGTCATGGAGCATTCTGATGACAAGCTTGTGGAGTATTGTGATGACAATGGAATGGAGCATTTTGATGAAAAGAGCATGTATCATCGTGATGAAAAAGGCATGGAGCCTTTTCATGACAGTTTTCAAAGAGCATTCTGACGACAAGTGTCAGGGAGCATTGTGATGAAATGTTTATTGAGCATTGTGATGACAAAGGTCATACAGAATAGTGATGAGAAGATCATGGATAATTGTGATAACGGGTGTGATGGGGCATTGTGATGAAAAGTGTTATGGAACGTTGTGATCGCAAGAGTTTGGAGCATTGTGATGATAGAGGTCATCGTGCATTTTGATTTCAAGGAGCATGGAGCATTGTGATGACAAGGGTATGAAGCAATGAGATCCCAAGTTTCATGGAAGATTGTGATGACAAGCACATGGAGCATTGTGATGACAGAGGTCATGGAGCATTTTGATTTCATTGTGATGACAATAGCATGAAACATTATGATGATGGTCATGGTGCATTTTGATGACAGGATTCATGGAGCATTGAGATGCAAAGGGGCATGGAGCATAGTGATTACAAGGTTCTTGGAGCATTCTGATGACAAGGGCATGGAGCATTGTGATGAAAAGGCCATGGAGCATTCTGATGACATGCGTCAAGGAGCTTTGTGATGACAAGGGCATGGAGCATTGTGATTACAGGGTTCTTGGAGCATTGTGATGTCATGGGTCATGAAGCCTTGTGATGACAAGGCTGTGGAACTCTGTGATGGCAGGGGTCATGGAGCATTGTTATGACAGGTGTAATGGAGCATTGTGATGACAAGGGCATGGACCATTGTTCTGAAAATTTGCATGGATTATTGTGATGAGAATGGGCATGGAGCTTTGTGATGACAAGGGCACAAAACACTGTGATACATGGGTCATGGAGGATTGTAATGACAAGTGCATGGAGCATTGTGATGAGAAGGGCATGGAGCATTATGATGACAAGCGTCATGGAGCTTTGTGATCACCAGGGCATGGAGCAATGTGATGAGAGGTTACATGGAGCATTGTTTTGACAGTGGTTTGGAGCATTGTGATGAAAAGCTTCATGGATCATGGTGATGACAATGGCATGAATCATTGTGATGCCAAGTGTCATGGATCTTCGTGATGACAAACGTCATGGAGCATTTTGATGACAAGGGCGTGGTGCATTGTGGTGAGAAGGGCAGCGTACATTTTGATGACCGGGTCATGGACCAATTTGACGAAAAGTGTCATGGAACATTTTGATGACATGGGTTATGGAACACTGTGATATTTCGGGTCATGAAGAATTCTGCTGAAAAGGGCATGTAACGTTGTGATGACTTGGGTCATGGAACATAGTGATGACAGGGCTGAGGGAGTATTGTGATGACTAGTGATGGAACATTGTGATGACATATGTCATTGTCCATTGTGATGACAAAGGTAATGGACTAGTGCTTGGCACATTGTGATGACATTTGTCATGTAGCATTGTGCTGACAATCACATGGAGTATTGTGATGACATGGTTCATGGAGCATTGTGCTGACAAAGGCATGGAGCATTGTGATGACAAGGGTCACGTAGCATTGTGCTGAGAAGCGCATGGAGCATTGTGATGACAAGGGTCATGGAGCATTTTGAAGACAAGTGCGTGGTGCATTGTGATGAGAAGGGCAGGGAGTATTGTGATGACAGGGTTATGGGGCAATTTGATGAAGAGGGTCAAGGAACATTTTGATGAGAGGGGATATTGAACATTGTGATGTCAGGGGTCATGGAGCATTGTGATGAAAAGGGTCGTGGAGCATTTTGATTACAGGGGTTATGGAACATTGTGATGTCAAGGGTCATGGAGCATTGTGACGATTAGGGCATGTAGCATTATGATTACTGGGGTCATGGAATATTGTGATGACAGGGTTGACTGAGTATTGTGATGACTAGTGATGGAACTTTGTGATATGAGTGGAGAGGGAGCATTTTGATGAGAAGTGCATGGAGCATTGTGATGAAAAGGTTTATGGAGCATTGTGATGACAAGGTTGTGGAGCATTGTGATGACAAAGGCATGGTGCATTGTGATGATATGTGTCCTGGAGCATTGTGCTGACAAGCGCATGGAGCATTGTGATGACAAGGGTCATTGAGCATTGTGCTGACAAAGGCATGGAACACTGAGGTGACAAGGGTCAGAGAGCTTTGTGATGAAAAGTTCATTGAGCATTGTGTTGACACTGTCACAGAGCCTTGTGATGATGAGGGTATGGACCATTGTGATGACAAAGGTCATGAAGCATTGTGATGACTGGAGTCATGGAGCATTGTGATGACAGTGGTCATGGAGAATTGTGATGACAAGCGGATGGAGCATTGTGGTGACATGGGCGTGGTGCATTGTGATGAGAATGGCAGGGAGCATTGTGATGACAGGGTCCTGGAGCAATTTGATGAAAAGTGTCATGGAACATTTTGATGACAGGGGTTATGGAACATTGTGATGTCAGGGGTCATGGAGCATTGTGATGAAAATGGTCATGGATCATGTTGATGACAGGGTTTAGGGAACATTGTGATGGTAGGGGTCATGGAGCATTGGGATGATAAGGGCATGTAGCATTGTGATGACGGTGTCATGGAACAATGTGATGACAGGGATGAGGGAGTATGGTGATGACTAGTGAAGGAACATTGTGATGTCAGCGGTGAGAGAGCATTTTGATGAGAAGTGCATGGAGCATTGTGATGACAAGGTTTATGGAGCATTGTGATGACAAGGTTGTGGAGCATTGAGATGACAAGAGCATGGTGCATTTTAATGGCAGTTGTCATTGAGCATTGTGCTGATAAAAGCATGGAGCATTGTGATGACAAGGGTCAGAGAGCATTGTGATGAAAAGTTTACGGAACATTGTGGTGACAAATGTCACAGAGACTTGTGATGATGAGGGCATGGACCATTTTGATGACAAAGGTCGTGAAGCATTGTGATGACTGGAGTCATGGAGCATTGTGATAACAGGGGTCATGGAGCATTGTGATGACAAAGGTCATGGAGCATTTTGATGACAGGTGTTATGGAACATTGTGATGTCAGGGTTCATGGAGCATTGTGATGATAAGGGCACGTAGCTTTGTGATGATGGGGTCATGGATCATTGTGATGACAGGGGTGAGGGAGTATTGTGATGACTAGAGATGGAACATTGTGATATCAGTGGTGAGTGAGCATTTTGATGAGAGGTACATGGAGCATTGTGATGACAAGGTTTATTTAGCATTGTGATGACTAGGTTGTGGAGCATTGAGATGACAAGAGCATGGTGCATTGTGATGACATGGGTCATGGAGCATTGTGATGACAAGGGCATGCAGTAATGTGATGAGAAGGCCAAAGAGCATTCTTATGACATGCTTCATGGAGCTTTGTGATGACAAGGGCATTTCACATTGTGATTACAGTCGTCTTGGTGCATTGTGATGACAAGGGTCATGGAGCCTTGTGATGACAAGGCCGTGGAAAATTGTGATGGCAGCGGTCATGTCGCATTGTTATGACAAGAGTAATGGAGCATTGTGATGCCAAAGGTCATGGAGCATTCTGATGACAAAAGCATGGCACATTGTGATGACATGGGTCCTGGAGCATTGTGCTAACAAGCGCATGGAGTATTGTGATGACAAGGGTCATGGAACATTGTGATGACAAGGGTAATGGAGCATTGTGATGCCAAAGGTCATGGAGCATTCTGATGACATGTGCATGGCACATTGTGATGACATGGGTCATGGAGCATTGTGCTGACATATGCATGGAGCACTCTGATGACAAGCGTCACAGAGCATTGTGATGAAAAGTTCATGAAGCATATTGATGACTGGAGTCACAGAGCATTGTGATGAAAGGGGTCATGGAGCATTGTGATGAAAAGGGTCATGAAGCATTTTGATGAAAGGGGTTAGGGAACATTGTGATGTTCGTGGTCATGGAGCATTGTGATGATAAGGGCATGTAGCATTGTGATGACGGTGTCATGGAACAATGTGATGACAGGGGTGAGGGTGTATGGTGATGACTAGTGAAGGAACATTGTGATATCAGTGGTGAGAGAGCATTCTGATGAGAAGTGCATGGAGCACTGCGATGACAAGGTTTATGGAGCATTGTGATGACAAGGTTGTGGAGCAATGTGATGACGAACTCATGGCACATTGTGATGACATGGGTCATGGAGCATTGTGCTGACAAGTGCATGGAGCATTGTGATGACAATGGTCATGGAGCATTGTGCTGACAAAAGCATGGAGCATTGTGATGACAAGCGTCACAGAGCATTGTGATGAAAAGTTCATGGAGCATTGTGGTGACAAAGGTCACAGAGCCTTGTGATGATGAGGGCATGGACCATTGTGATGACAATGGTCATGAAGCATTGTGATGACTGGAGTCACAGAGCATTGTGAGGACAGGGGTCATGGAGCATTGTGATGAAAAGGGTCATGAAGCATTTTGATGGCAGGGTTTAGGGAACATTGTGATGTTAGGGGTCATAGAGCACTGTGATGATAAAGGCATGTAGCATTGTGATGACGGGGTCGTGGAACAATGTGATGACAGGGGTGAGGGCTTATCGTGATGACTACAGAAGGAACATTGTTATATCAGTGGTGAGAGAGGTTTTTGATGAGAAGTTAATGGAGCATTGTGATTACAAGGTTTATGGAACACTGTGATGACAAGGTTGTGGAACATTGACACGACAAGAGCATGGTGCATTGTGATGACAAGCGTCATGGAGCATTGTGCTGACAAAGGCATGGAGCACTGTGATGACAAGGGTCAGAGAGCATTGTGATTGAAAGTTCAAGGAGCATTGTGGTGACAAATGTCACAGAGCCTTGTGATGATGAGTGCATGGACCGTTGTGATGACAAAGGTCATGAAGCATTGTGATGACTGGAGTCACGGAGCATTGTGATGCCAAGGGTCATGGAGCTTTGTGATGACAAATGTCATGGAGCATTTTGATGAGAAGGGCGTGGTGCATTGTGATGAGAATGGCAGGGAGCATTGTGATTACAGGGTCCTGGAGCAATTTGATGAAAAATGTCATGGAACATTTTGATGACAGTGGTTATGGAACATTTTGATGTCGTTGGTTATGGAGCATTGTGATGAAAAGGGTCATGGTGCATTGTGATGACAGGGTTCATAGATCATTGAGATATAAAGGGGCATGGAGCACTGTGATTACATGGGTCTTGGAGCTTTTTGATGACAAGGCCATGGAGCATTGTGATGAGAAGTCCATGGAGCATTCTGATGACATGCATCATGGAGATTTTTGATGACAAAGGGCATGGAGCTTTGTGATTACAGGAGTCTTGGAGAACTGTGATGACAAGGGTCATGGAGCCTTGTGATGACAAGGCCGTGGAACACTGTGATGGCAGGGGTCATGGAGCATTGTTATGACAGGTGTAATGGAGCATTGTCACGACAAGTGCATGGAGCATAGGTCTTAAATGTTTCATTGATTATTGTGATGAGAGCGGACATTGGGCATTGTGAAGACAAGGGCAATGAACACTGTGATACATGGGTCATGGAGGATTGTAATGGCAAGGGCATGGAGCATTTTGATGAAAATTATATGGAGCATTTTTATGTCAAGAGTCCAAAATCATTATGTTGTCAGTGTTCATGGAGCATTGTGATGACAATGGTCATGGAGTATTGTGATGACAAGTTTTATGGAACATTGTGATCACAAGGGTTTGGAACATTGTGATGACAGAGATCATGGAGCATTTTGATTTCATTGTGATGACAATAGCATGTAAGCATTATGATGATGGGCCTGGTTCATTGTGATGACAGGGTTCAAACGGCATTGAGATGAAAAAGGGCATGGAGCATTGAGATTACAGGGCTCTTGGAGCATTGTGCTGACAAAGGCATGGTGAATTGTGATGAGAAGGCCATGGAGCATTCTGATGACATGCGTCATGGAGCTTTGTGATGACAAGGGAATGGAGCATTGTGAATACAGGGATCTTGGAGCACCGTGATGACAAGGGTCATGGAGCCTTGTGATGACAAGGCCGTGGAATATTGTGATGGCAGGGGTCATGGAGCATTGTTATGACAGGTGTAATGGAACATTGTGATGAAAAGGGCATGGAGCATAAGTCTGAAAACTTTCACAGATTATTGTGATGAGAGTGGACATGGAGCATTGTGATGACAAGGGCACGGAACACTGTGATACATGGGTCATGGAGGATTGTAATGACAATGGCATGGAGCATTTTGATGAGAAGTGCATCGAGTATTGTGATGACAAGCGTCTTGGAGCTTTGTGATGACAAGGGATTGGAGAATTCTGATGAAAAAGTCCTGGAGCATTGTGATGAGACGGTCATGGAGCCTTGTGATGAGAAGTCTCATGGAGCATTCTGATGAAAATGGACATGGAGCATTGTGATTACAGGGGTCGTGGAGCATTGTGATGACAAGGGAAAGGAGCATTGTGATGAGAAGGCCATGGAGCATTCTGATGACATGCGTCATGGAGATTTGTGATGACAAGGGCTTGGTGCATTGTGATTACAGGGGTCTTGGAGCATTGTGATGACAAGGGTCATGGAGCCTTGTGATGAGAAGGCCGTGGAACATTGTGATGGCAGGGGTCAGGGAGCATTGTTATGACAGGGGTAATGGAGCATTTTGATGACAAGCGCCTGGTGCATTGGTCTGAAAAATTTCATTGATTATTGTATTGAGATTGGGTAATGAGCATTGTGATGACAAGGGCACGGAACACTGTGATACATGGGTCACGGAGGATTGTATTGACAAGTTCATGGAGCATTTTGATGAGAAGGGTCATAGAGCATTGTGATGAAATGTTCATGGAGCATTGTGGTGACAAAGGGTATAAAGCATTGTGATGACTGGCGTCATGGAGCACTGTGATGACAGCGGTCATGAAGCATTGTGATGACACAGGTATGGAGCATTGTGATGACAGGGGCTTGGAGCATTTGTTTGACAAGTTTCATGGATTATTGTAATGACAGTGGGCATGGCACATTGTGATGACAAGGGCATGGAGCATTGTGATGACAAGTTCATGGATTATTGTGAAGACATGTGTCAGTGAACATTGTGATGATATATGTCATGGTCCATTGTGATGACAATTGCATGGAGCATTGTGATGCCAAGTGTCATGGCGGACTGATGACAAAGGTAATGGAGCATTGTGATGACAAGGGCTTGGAGCATTGTGATGAAAAGGGTCATGCAGTATTGTGATGACAGGGGCATGGAACATTGTGATGACAAGGGCCAATGAGAATTTTGATGACAAGGTCATGAAGCATTGTGATGACAAGCGCATGGAGCTTGCTATGAAAGCGGTCATGGAGCATTGCGATGACAAGTGCATGGAGAATTGTGATGAAAAGAGCATGTAACATTTTGATGAGAAGTGTCATGGAGCATTGTGATGACTAGGACGGCGAGAATTGTGATGACAAAGGACATGGAGCATTGTGATGACTAGTGCAAGGAGCATTGTGATGGCAAGACCGTGTAGCCTTTTGATGAGGAAACCATGGATAATTGTGATGACGAGCGTCATGGAGCACTGTAATGACAAGTGGCATTGAACATTGTGAAAACAGGTGTCATGGAGCATTGTGATGACAGTGGACATGTAGCATTGTGATGACAAGTGTCATGGAGCATTCTTATGACAAGCTTGTGGAGTATTGTGATGACCAGGGTCATGGAGCATTGTGATGAAAAGGGCATGGAGCATTGTGATGAAAAAGGCATATTTTCAAAGAATATTCTTTTGACTTACTAAATCACCTCACTTTTATACGTTTTCTGTTTTATTAAGTTCTGCTAATATATTTATTTATTTTTTCTATGTTCTCAGGGTTCATTGTTTTGATCATGTGATGTCAAATAAAACAATTGGTAATTAATTTTAAAAAAATCTTTTTAATTATAAAGACTTGAAATTTCTGAAGAATCCAGCATACTTCTAAGTATCTAAGGTTCAGGTCCTCCATATTATTGCTGGCCTAAGGCTTAGATCACCATATAGCAATGTATATATTGACATATTTTCCCCTCGACTTTCTGTGTTTCCTACATCTCACCTTTGCAGACAAGCCATTTGAAATACCCTTAACTTATATCACAGCCAATAAGTCTTTGAAATAAGGTGTATTTTTTAGATAATTCTTCTATATATAATTAGGCAGAAAATCCGACCTGCCATATTTTTCAAAACAGCATAATTTCACTCTTCTCAATGATGAATCTGTTGTATTACACAACCTTTGAGTATTTAGCTTTATCAATGACATGTACTTTAAAAATGTTTTAAAGATCCTACCAGTCTTTTAAAACATCCTTGTTCCTTGTTTCAGTTCCAGTTGTATGTATATTGTCTAACTTGCAGCTGATTATTCCACCATCTGATGGATGGACTTGGGAATCTAATTCTGGTATTGATTGCTTTTGCTGATTGTCTCCACTTGTAGCTGATTTCTTCATTATTGTGTAAATTTAGATCATGAGCTCATGTTTAGCTAAACAGCTGACTTTGTAAGAGTCGTAGGTGTGAACGCACGAGAGCTTCAGCAGAAAGTCAGCAAAGATTTAGTTGTGACCCACAACTAAATTTCCCACAAAAAAAATAACATTTTATAGAAGTGTTGGTCCAATACTCCCTCTAGAGGCATGGGACCCAAACACAGCTGTTTGTGGCCCCTGCTTTGGGGAAGGGGCATCGAGTGGCCCAGGCCCTGGCAGGAGCCTCTCCGTGAATTTCCCAGGGACCCAACTGGTGCGACATTCGGTCACGTGGCAGGAAGTTACGATACCCAAACCTATGGTTACCTGTTCAGCTTGGTGTACTACGTGGAAAGCTTCCACACACACTTCAAGTAGGAGGGTGGCCTGAGAGGAAAAATGAGACGTCGGGCTGCCATGCAGCGCAAGAATGTTCTCTTTATCCTGAGCCTTAATGCTTGTGCCACGCCACTGGTCCTGCCATGCTCTGAGGGCCCTGCCCTGGCGCCCCTGCTCCCCTGCCATTTGTTCAGTCACACCAGAGATGGCCACACACACACCCTCAGTAAGGAGAGTGTTGCAACATCCTGCAGCCCCGCCCTCTCTCCACAGGTTGCCATGAACTCCAGAGGCTGCATCCTTTGCCCTGGGCATACAGAGGATGCCAAGGGCACACATGATGGCCTTAAATGAGTACCCCTTGTGTCAGTTATGGTAAACTTTAGGAGATAGGAAATTGGCCACTTTACAGAATTGTTCAAATTTACTGGCATTTTAATATTCTCTGGTATAACATTGTCCTGATTCTTTCAGTATATTATTTTCCTCTGTTTTCTTTTGCTTAATCAAAGTGTGTTTTTAAAATCTTTTCAAGGAATATTCTTTTGACTTACTAAATCACCTCAATTTTATACGTTTTCTGTTTTATTAAGTTCTGCTCATATCTTCATTTATATGTTTTCTTTGTTCTCACGATTTATTGTTTTGATCTTCTAATGTAAAATAAAACAATAGGTTATTAATTTTAATAAATCCTTTTAATTATAAAGAGTTGAAATTTCTGAAGATTCCAGCTTACTTGTAAGTTTCAAAGGGTCAGGTCCTCTACATTGTGGCTGGCCTAAGGCTTAGTTCACAATATAGCAAAGTATATATTGACCTATTTTCCCCTCGACTTTCTGTGATTTCCTACATCTCACCTTTCTTTGCAGACAAGCCATTTGAAATACCCTTAACTTATTTCACAGCCAATAAGTCTTTGAAATACTGTGTATTTTTTAGATAAATCTTCTTATATAAATAGGCAGAAAATTTGATCTGCCATATTTTTCAAAACAGCATAATTTCACTCTTCTCCATGATTAATCTGTTGTATTACACAACCTTTGAGTTTTTAGCTTTATCAATGTCATGTACTTTAAACGTGCTTTAAGTATCCTACCAGTCTTATAAAACATCCTTGTTCCTTGTTTCAGTTCTAAATTTATGTATATTTTCTGCCTTGAACCTGATTATGCCAACATCTGATGGATGGCCTTGGGAATCTAATTCTGGTATTGATTGTTTTTGTTGATTGTCTCCACTTGTATCTAATTTCTTCATTATTGTGTAAATTTAGATCATGAGCTCATGTTTAGCTAAACAGCTGTCCCTGAAAGAGGCTTAGGTGTGAACGCTCATAATCTTCAGCAGGAAGTCGGCAAACGTTTATTTGTGTCCCTCCAATGATTTGCACGCAATTACCCCGTTATCTAAAAGTGTTGTCCAATACTACTTCTAGAGGCAGGGGACTCAGAAGGGCTGCTTTGATGCCCCAACTCTGGGGAAGGGGCACTGGGTGGTGAGGGGCCTGGGCAGGAACCTCGCCACGCGTGTCCCAGGGACACTACTGCCTGCTACCTTCGGTCACCTGGCTGGAAACTACGATGGCCAGACCTATGGATACCTGTGCAGGGAGGCGTACTCTGCGGACAAGTTCCACACACACTTCAAGTAGGAGGGCGGCCTGGGTGGATAGGTGAGAGTTTGGGCAGCTGTTCAGACAAAGAAGGCACACTTTGGCCTGGGCCTAGATGCTTGTGACACCCGACTGGGCCTGCCGGGCTCTGAGGGCCCTGCCGTTGGCCCCCTTCTCCCCTGCCCTTTGTCAGTCACAGCAGAGATGCCCCCATCCACTGCCTCAGTGAGGGCAGTGTTCCAACATCCCTCAGCCCCGACCCCTCACCGCAGGTTACCATGGACTATAGATGCTGCATTCTGAGGCCAGGGCATTCCGATAATGCCAAGGGCAGACATGAGGACCTTAAATGATTTCCTCTTGTGTCAATTTTGGTAAACTTTAGGAGCTAGGAAATGGTCCACTTTACACAAATGTTCAAATTTACTGGCATTTCATATATTCTCTGCTATAACATTGTCCTGATTCTTTCTGTATATTCTTTACTTATGTTTTGGTTTTCCTTAATCAAAGTGTGTCTTTTAACTCTTTTCAAAGAATATTCTTTGGACTTACTACATCACCTGAATTTTATACGTTTTCTGTGGTATTAAGTTCTGCTCATATCTTTATTTATCTTTTTTCTATGTTCTCAGGGTTTATTGTTTTGATCTTCTGATGTCAATTAAAACACTTGGTTATTCATTTTTAAAAATCTTTTTACTTATAAAGATTTGAACTTTTAAAGATTCCAGCTTACTTGTAAGTTTCTAAGGGTCAGGTCCTCTACATTGTTGCTGGCCTAAGGCTTAGTTCACAATATGGCAAAGTATATATTTACCTATTTTCCCCACGACTTTCTGTGATTTCCTACATCTCACCTTTCTTTGCAGACAAGCCTTTTGAAATACCCTTAACTTATTTCACAGCCAATAAGTCTTTGAAATAATGTGTATTTTTTAGAGAAATCTTCTTATATATTTAGGCAGAAAATCTGACCTGCCATAGTTTTCAAAACAGCATAATTTCACTCTTCTCAATGATGAATCTGTTGTATTACACAACCTTTGAGTATTTAGCTTTATCAATGACATGTACTTTAAAAATGTTTTACAGATCCTACCAGTCTTTGAAAACATCCTTGTTCCTTGTTTCTGTTCCAGTTTTATGTAGATTTTCTGCCTTGCACTTGATTATTCCAACGTCTGATCGATGGCCTGGGGAATCTAATTCTGGTATTGATTGTTTTCGCTGATTGTCTCCCCCTGTAGCTGATTTCTTCATTATTGTGTAAATTTAGATCATGAGCTCATGTTTAGCTAAACATCTGACTTTGTAAGAGGCTTAGGTGTGAACACTCGTAAACTTCATCAGAAAGTCTGCAAAGATTTATTTGTGTCCCTCCAATGAGTTGCCCGCGAGGACTCCGTTTTCTACAAGTGATGGTCCACTACTCCCTCTAGAGGCACGACCTCAGACAGGGCTGCTTTGCGCCCCACAATCTGGGGCTGTGGCAGTGGGCGGCCAGTGGCCCGGGCAGGAGCCTCTCTGCGTGTGTCCCAGGGACCCATCTGCCTGCGATCTTCGGTCACCTGGCAGGAAGCTACGAAGTCCGACCTATGGTTAGCTGTGCAGCGAGGTGTACTGCGCGGACAGGTTCCACACACACTTCAAGTAATAGGGCGGCCTGAGTGGAAAGGTGAGTGTTTGGGCAGCTGTGCAGACAAAGAAGGCGCCCTTTATCCTGGCCCTAAATGCTTGTGACACCCCACTGGGCCTGCCGGGCTCTGAGTGCCTTCCCCTGGACGCCCTGCTCCCCTGCCCTTTGTTCAGTCACAGCAGAGATGGCCACACCCACTTCTTCAGTGAGGGCAGTGTTCCAACCTCCCTCAGCCCCACCCCCTATCCGAAGGTTACCATGGACTACAGATGCTGCATTCTGAGGCCAGGGCGTTCTGAGAATGCCAAGGGCAGTCATGATGACCTTAAATGATTTCCTCTTGTGTCAGTTTTGGTAAACTGTAGGAGCTAGGAAATGGTCCACTTTACAGAAATGTTCAAATTTACTAGCATTTCATATATTCTCTACTATAACATTGTCCTGATTCTTTCTGTATATTCTTTACTTATGTTTTTGTTTTCCTTAATCAAAGTGTGTCTTTTAAATCTTGTCAAATAATATTCTTTGGACTTACTACCTCACCTGAATTTTATACGTTTTCTGTTGTATTAAGTTCTGCTCATATCTTTATTTATCTTTATTCTATGTTCTCAGGGTTTATTGTTTTGATCTTCTGATGTCAATTAAAACATTTGGTTATTCATTTTAATAAAGCTTTTTACTTAAAATATTTGAACTTTTGAATATTCCAGCTTACTTGTAAGTTTCTAAGGTTCAGGTCCTCTACATTGTTGCTGGCCTAAGGTTTAGTTCACAATATAGCAAAGTATATATTGACCTATTTTCCCCTCGACTTTCTGTGATTTCCTACATCTCACCTTTCTTTGCAGACAAGCCATTTGATATAACCTTAACTTATTTCACAGCCAATAAGTCTTTGAAATAATGTGTATTTTTAGAGAAATCTTCTCATATTATTAGGCAGAAAATCTCACCTGACATAGTTTTCAAAACAGCATAATTTCACTCTTCTCAATGATGAATCTGTTGTATTACACAACCTTTGAGTATTTAGCTTTACCAATAACATGTACTTTAAAAATGTTTTAGAGATCCTACCAGTCTCTGAAAACATCCTTGTTCCTTGTTTCAGTTCCAATTTTATGTATACTTTCTGCCTTGCACCTGATTAATCCAACGTCTGATGGATGGCCTAGGGAATCTAACTCTGTTATTGATTGTTTTTGCAGATTGACTCCCCTTGTAGCTGATTTCTTCATTATTGTGTAAATTTAGATCACGAGCTCATGTTTAGCTAAACAGCTGACCTTGTAAGAGGTTTAGGTGTGAACGCTCGTAAGCTTCATCAGAACGTCAGCAAAGATTTATTTGTGTCCCTCCAATGAGTTGCCCACGAGGACCCCGTTTTCTACAAGTGTTGGTCCAATACTCCCTCTAGAGGCAGGGGACTCAGACAGGGCTGCTTTGAGACCCCCGATCTGGGGCAGAGGCAGTGGGTGGCCTGTGGCTCGGGCAGGAGCCTCTCCGCGTGTGTTCCAGGGAACAATCTGCCTGTGAACTTCAGTCACCTGGCAGGAAGCCACGATGCCCAGACCTATGGTTAGCTGTGCAGCGAGGTGTACTGCGTGGACAGGTTCCACAAACACTTCAAGTAAGAGGGCGGCGTGAGTGGAAAGGTGAGAGTTTGGGCAGCTGTGCAGACAAAGAAGCCTCCCTTTGTCCTGGGCCTAAATGCTTGTGACACGCAACTGGGCCTGCCGGGCTCTGAGGGTCCTGCACTGGGCCCACTGCTCCCCTACCCTTTTCTCAGTCAAAGCAGAGATGGCCACTCCCACTCCCTCAGTGAGGGCAGTGCTCCAACCTCCCTCAGCCCCGCCACCTCTCCGCAGGTTAACATGGACTATAGATGCTGCATTCTGAGGCCTGAGCGTTCTGAGAATGCCAAGGGCAGACATGATGACCTTTAATGATTTCCTCTTGTGTCAGTTTTGGTAAACATTAGGAGCTAGGAAATGGTCCACTTTACACAAATGTTCAAATTTACTGGCATTTCATATATTCTCTGCTATAACATTGTCCTGATTCTTTCTGTATATTCTTTACTTATGTTCTTGTTTTTCTTAATCAAAGTGTGCCTTTTAAATCTTTTCAAAGAATATTCTTTGGACTTAGTACATTACCTGAATTTTATGCGTTTTCTGTTGTATTATGTTTTGATCATATCTTTATTTATCTTTTGTCTATGTTCTCAGGGTTTATTGTTTTTATCTTCTGATTAAATTAAAACACTTGAATATTCATTTTCATAAATCTTTTTACTTATAAAGATTTGAGCTTTTGAATATTTCAGCTTACTTGTAAGTTTCTAAGGCTCAGGTCCTCTCCATTGTTGCTGGCCTAAGGCTTAGTTCACCATATAGCTATGAATATATAGACATATTTTCCCCTCGACTTTCTGTGATTCCCTACAGCACACCTTTCTTTGCAGACAAGCCATTTAAAATATCCTTAACTTATTTCACAGCCATTAAGTCTTTGAAATAATGTGTATTTTTTAGAGAAATATTCTTATATAATTAGGCAGAAAATATGACCTGCCATAGTTTTCAAAACAGCATAATTACACTCTCTCAATGATGAATCTGTTGTATTACACAACTTTGAGTATTTAGCTTTATCAATGATATGTACTTTAAAAATGTTTTAGAGATCGTACCAGTCTTTGAAATCATCCTTGTTCCTTGTTTTAATTCCAGTTTTGTGTATATTTTCTGCCTTGCACTTGATTATTCCAACATCTGATGGATGGCCTAGGGAATCTAATTCTGGTATTGATTGTTTTTGCTGCTTTTCTCCCCTTTTAGCTGATATCTTCATTATTCTGTAAATTTAGATCATGAGCTCATGTTTAGCTAACCAGCTGACCTTGTAAGTGGCTTAGGTGTGAACGCTCGTAAGCTTCAGCGGAAAGTCGGCAAAAATTTATTTGTGTCCCTCCAATGAGTTGCCGGCGCGGACCAGTTTTCTACAAGTGTTGGTCCAATACTCCCTCTAGAATGAGGGGAATCAGACAGGGCTTCTTTGTGGACCCTGATCTGGCGCCGTTGCAGTGGGCTTCCTGTGGCCCGGGCAGGAACCTCTCCGCGTGTGTACCAGGGACCCATCTGCCTGTGAACTACGGTCACCTGGCAGGAAGCTACGAAGCCCAGATCAATAGTTAGCTGTGCAGCGAGGTTTATGCGCGGAGAGGTTCCACACGCACTTTAAGTAAGAGGGTGGCCTGAGTGGAAATGTAAGTGTTAGGGCAGCTGTGCAGACAAAGAAGGCGCACTTTGGCCTGGGCCTAAATGCTTGTGACACCCCACTGTGCCTGCCTGGCTCTGAGGGTCCTGCACTGGGCGCACTGCTCCCCTCCACTTTTCTCAGTCACAGCAGAGATGGCCACACCCACTCCCTGAGTGAGGGCAGTGTTACAACCTCCCTCATCCCCGCCCACTCTCCGCAGGTTACCTTGGACTACAGATGCTGCATTCTGAGGCCAGGGCTTTCCGAGAATGACAAGGGCAGACATGATGACCTTAAATGATTTCCTCTTGTGTCAGTTTTGGTAAACTTTAGGAGCTAGGAAATGGTCCATTTTACAGAAATGTTCAAATTTACTGGCATTTCATATATTCTCTGCTATAACATTGTCCTGATTCTTTCTGTATATTCTTTATTTATGTTTTTGTTTTCCTTAATCAAAGTGTGTCTTTTAAATCTTGTCAAAGAATATTCTTTGGACTTAGTACCTCACCTGAATTTTATACGTTTTCTGTGGTATTAAGTTCTGCTCATATCTTTATTTATCTTTTTTCTATGTTCTCAGGGTTTATTGTTTTGATCTTCTGATGTCAATTAAAACACTTGGTTATTCATTTTCATAAGTCTTTTTACTTATAAAAATTTGAACTTTTTAATATTCCAGCTTACTTGTAAGTTTCTAAGGGTCAGGTCCTCTACATTGTTGCTGGCCTAAGGCTTAGTTCACATTATAAAAAGTATATATTGATCTATTTTCCCCTCGACTTTCTGTGATTTCCTACATCTCACCTTTCTTTGCAGACAAGCTATTTGAAATACCCTTAACTTATTTCACAGCCAATAAGTCTTTGAAATAATGTGTATTTTTAGAGAAATCTTCTTATATATTTAGGCAGAAAATCTGACCTGCCATAGTTTTCAAAACAGCATAATTTCACTCTTCTCAATGATGAATCGGTTTTATTACACAACCTTTGAGTATTTAGCTTTATCAATGACATGTACTTTAAAAATGTTTTAGAGATCCTACCAGTCTTTGAAAACATCCTTGTTCCTTGTTTCAGTTCCAGTTTCATATATATTTTCTGCCTTGCACTTGATTATTCCAACATCTGATGGATGGCATAGGGAATCTAATTCTGGTATTGATTGTTTTTGCTGCTTTTCTCCGCTTGTAGCTGATTCCTTCATTATTGTGTAAATTTAGATCATGAGCTCATGTTTAGCTAAACAGCTGACCTTGTAAGAGGCTTAGGTGTGAACGCTCGTAAACTTAAGCAGAAAGTCGCAAAGATTTATTTGTGTCCCTCCAATGAGTTCCCCACGAGGACCTCGTTTTCTACAAGTGTTGGTCCAATACTCCCTCTAGATGCAGGGACTCAGACAGGACTGCTTTGCTGCCACCGATCTGGGGTAGTAGCTTTTGGCGGCGTGTGTGGCCCGAGCAGGAGGCTCCCCGCGTCTGTCCCACGACCCATTTGCCTGCGAACTTCGGTCACCTGGCAGGAAGCTACGATGCCCCGACCTTAGGTTAGCTTTGCAGCGAGGTGTACTGCGTGGACAGGTTCCACACACACTTCAAGTAAGAGGGTGGCCTGAGTGGAAAGATGAGAGTTTGGGCAGCTGTGCAGACAAAGAAGGCGCCCTTTCGCCTGGGCCTAAATGCGTGTGACACCCCACTGTGCCTGCCGGGCTCTGAGGGCCCTGCACTGGGCACCCTGCTCCCCTGCCCTTTCTTCAGTCACCGCAGAGATGGCCACACCCACTACCTCAGTGAGGGCAGTGTTCCAACCACCCTCAGCCCCGCCCCCTCTGCGCAGCTTACCATGGACTACAGATGATGCATTCTGAGGCCAGGACGTTCTGAGAATGCCAAGGGCAGACATGATGACCTTAAATGATTTCCTCTTGTGTCAGTTTTGGTAAACTTTAGGAGCTAGGAAATGGTTCAGTTTACACAAATGTTCAAATTTACTGGCATTTCAGATATTCTCTGCTATAACATTGTCCTGATTCTTTCTGTATTTTCTTTACTTATGTTTTGGTTTTCCTTAATCAATATGTGTCTTTTAAATACTGGCAAATAATATTCTTTGGACGTACTACCTAACCTGAATCTTATAACTTTTCTGTTGTATTAAGTTCTGCTTATATCTTTATTTATCTTTTGTCTATGTTCTCAGGGTTTATTGTTTTGATCTTCTGATGTCAATTAAAACACTTGGGTATTCAGTTTCATAAATCTTTTTACTTATAAAGATTTGAACTTTTGAAGATTTCAGCTTACTTGTAAGTTTCTAAGGGTCAGGTCCTCTACATTTTTGCTGGCCTAAGGCTTAGTTCACCATATAGCAATGTATGTATTGACCTATTTTCCCCTCGACGTTCTGTGATTCCCTACATCTCCCCTTTCTTTGCAGACAAGCCATTTGAAATACCCTTAACTTATTTCACAGCTTATAAGTATTTGTAATAATCTGTATTTTTTAGAGAAACCTTCTTATATATTTAGGCAGAATATCTGACCTGCCATATATTTCAAAACAGCATAATATCACTCTTCTCAATGATGAATCTGTTGTATTACACAACCTTTGAGAATTTAGCTTTATCAACGACTTGTACTTTAAAAATGTTTTAGAGATCGTACCAGTCTTTGAAATCATCCTTGTTCCTTGTTTCAATTCCAGTTTTTTGTATATTTTCTGCCTTGCACCTGATTATTCCAACACCTGATGGATGGCCTAGGGAATCTAATTCTGGTATTGATTGTTTTTGCTGCTTGTCTCCCCTTGTAGATGATTTCTTCATTATTGTGTAAATTTAGATCATGAGCTCATGTTTAGCTAAACAGCTGAGTTTGTAAGAGGCTTAGGTGTGAACGCTCGTAAGCTTCAGCAGAAAGTCGGCAAAGATTTATTTGTGTCCCTCCAATGAGTTGCCCGCGTGGACCCCGTTTTCTACAAGTTTGGTCCACTACTCCCTCTAGAGGCAGGGACACAGTCAGGACTGCTTTGCTGCCCCCGATCTGGTGTAGTGGCTTTGGGCGGCCTGTGTCCCGGGCAGGAGGCTCCCCGTGTGTGTCCAACGACCCATCTGCCTGCGAACTTCAGTCACCTGGCAGGAAGCTATGATGCCCAGTCCGATGGTTAGCTTTGCAGCGAGGTGTACTGCACGGACCGGTTCCAAACACACTTCAAGTAAGACGGCGGCCTCAGTGGAAAGGTGAGAGTTTGGGCCGCTGTGCAGACAAAGAAGGCACACTTTGGCCTGGGCCTAAATGCTTGTGACACATGAATGGGCCTGCCGGGCTCTGAGGGCCATGTCATTGGCCCCTTTCTCCCCTGCCCTTTGTTCAGTCACAGCAGAGATGGCCCCTCCCACTCCTTCTGTGAGGGCCGTGTTCCAACCTCCCTCAGCCCCGCCCCCTCTCCGCAGGTTACCATAGACTACAGATGCTGCATTATGAGGCCAGGGCGTTCCGAGAATGCCAAGGGCAGACATGATGACCTTAAATGATTTCCTCTTGTGTCAATTTTGGTAAACTTTAGGAGCTAGGAAATGGTCCACTTTACACAAATGTTCAAATTTACTGGCATTTCATATATTCTCTGCTATAACATTGTCCTGATTCTTTCTGTATATTCTTTACTTATGTTTTGGTTTTCCTTAATCAACGTGTGTCTTTTAAATCTTGTCAAAGAATATTCTTTGGACTTACTACCTCACCTGAATTTTATACGTTTTCTGTGGTATTAAGTTCTGCTCATATCTTTATTTATCTTTTTTCTATGTTCTCAGTGTTTATTGTTTTGATCTTCTGATGTCAATTAAAACACTTGGTTATTCATTTTAATAAATCTTTTTACTTACACAGATTTGAATTTTTAAAGATTCCAGCTTACTTGTAAGTTTCTAAGGGTCAGGTCCTCTACATTGTGGCTGGCCTAAGGCTTAGTTCACAATATAGCAAAGTATATATTGACCTCTTTTCCCCTCGACTTTCTGTGATTTCGTACATCTCAACTTCCTTTGCAGACAAGCCATTTGAAATACCCTTAACTTATTTCACAGCCAATAAGCCTTTGAAATAATGTGTATTTTTTAGAGAAATCTTCTTATATATTTAGGCAGAAAATCTGACCTGCCATTGATTTCAAAACAGCATAATTTCACTCTTCTCAATGATGAATCTGTTGTATGACACAACCTTTGAGTATTTAGCTTTATCAATGACATGTACTTTAAAAATGTTTTAGAGATCCTACCAGTCTTTGAAAACATCCTTGTTCCTTGTTTCAGTTCCAGTTTTATGTATATTTTCTGAATTGCACCTGATTATTCCAACGTCTGATCGATGGCCTAGGGAATCTAATTCTGGTATTGATTGTTTTTGCTGATTGTCTCCCCCTGTAGCTGATTTCTTCATTATTGTGTAAATTTAGATCATGAGCTCATGTTTAGCTAAACATCTGACCTTGTAAGAGGCTTAGGTGTGAACACTCGTAAGCTTCATCAGAAAGTCCGCAAAGGTTTATTTGTGTCCCTCCAATGAGTTACCCGCGAGGACCCCGTTTTCTACAAATGTTGGTCCAATACTCCCTTTAGAGGCACGGCCTCAGACAGGGCTGCTTTGTGCCCCACGATCTGGGGCAGTGGCATTGGGCGGCCTGTGGCCCGGGCAGGAGCCTCTCCGCGTGTGTCCCAGGGTCCCGTCTGCCTCTGAACTTCGGTCACCTGGCAGGAAGCTATGATGCCCAGACCTATGGTTAGCTGTGCAGCGAGGTGTACTGCGCGGACAGGTTCCACACACACTTCAAGTAAGAGGGAGGCCCGAGTGGAAAGGTGAGAGTTTGGGCAGCTGTGCAGACAAAGAAGGCGCACTTTGGCCTGGGCCTAAATGCTTGTGACACACCACTGTGCCTGCCGTGCTCTGAGGGCCCTGCCCTGGGCCCCATGCTCCCCTGCCCTTTGTTCAGTCATAGCAGAGATGGCCACACCTACTCCCTCAGTGAGGGCAGTGTTCCAACCTCCCTCAGCGCCGCCCCCTCTGCGCAGGTTACCATGCACTACAGATGCTGCATTCTGAGGCCAGAGCGTTCCGAGAATGCCAAGGGCAGACATGATGACTTTAAATGATTTCCTCTTGTGTCAGTTTTGGTAAACTTTAGGAGCTAGGAAATGGTTCAGTTTACACAAATGTTCAAATTTACTGGCATTTCAGATATTCTCTGCTATAACATTGTCCTGATTCTTTCTGTATATTCTTTACTTATGTTTTTGTTTTCCTTAATCAACATGTGTCTTTTAAATCTTGTCAAAGAATATTCTTTGGACTTACTACATCACCTGAAATTTATACGTTTTCCGTTGTATTAAGATCTGCTCATAACTTTATTTTTCTTTTTTCTATGTTCTCAGGGTTTATTGCTTTGAACTTCTGATGTCAATTAAAACACTTGGGTACTCATTTTAATAAATCTTTTTACTTATAAAGATTTGAACTTTTGAAGATTCCAGCATCCTTGTAACTTTCTAAGGGTCAGGTCCTCTACATTGTTGCTGGCCTAAGGCTTTGTTCACAATATAGTAAAGTGTATATTGACCTATTTTCCCCTCGACTTTCTGTGATACCCTACATCTCCCATTTCTTTGCAGACAAGCCATTTGAAATACCCTTAACTTATTTCACAGCCAATAAGTCTTTGAAATAATGTGTATTTTTTAGAGAAATCTTCTAATATATTTAGGCAGAAAATCTGACCTGCCATAGTTTTCAAAACAGCATAATTTCAGTCTTCTCAATGATGAATCTGTTGTATTACACAACCTTTGAGTATTTAGCTTTATCAATGACATGTACTTTAAAAATGTTTTAGAGATCCTAGCAGTCTTTGAAAACATCCTTGTTCCTTGTTTCAGTTCCAGTTTCATGTATATTTTCTGCGTTGCACCTGATTATTCCAACGTCTGATGGATGCCCTAGGGAATCTAATTCTGGTATTGATTGTTTTTGCTGATTGTCTCCCCCTGTAGCTGATTTCTTCATTATTGTGTAAATTTAGATCATAAGCTCATGTTTAGCTAAACATCTGACCTTGTAAGAGTCTTAGGTGTGAACACTCGTAAGCTTCATCTGAAAGTCCGCAAAAATTTATTTGTGTCCCTCCAATGAGTTGCCCGCGAGGACCCCGTTTTCCACAAGTGTTGGTCCAATACTCCCTCTAGAGGCACGGCCTCAGACAGGCCTGCTTTGCGCCCCACGATCAGTGGCAGTGGCACTGGGAGTCAAGTGGCCCGGGCAGGAGCCTCTCCGCGTGTGTCCCAGGTACCCATCTGCCTGCGAACTTCGGTCACCTGGCAGGAGGCTACGATGCCGAGACCTATGGTTGGCTCTGCAGCGAGGTGCACTGCACGGACAGGTTCCACACACACTTCAAGTAACAGGGCGGCCTGAGTGGAAAGGTGAGAGTTTGGGCAGCTGTGCATACAAAGAAGGCGTTCTTTGGCCTGGGCCTAAATGCTTGTGACACCCCACTAGGCCTGCCGGGTTCTGAGGGCCCTGCACTGGGAACCCTGCTCCCCTGCCCTTTGTTCAGTCACAGCAGAGATGGCCACACCCACTCCCTTAGTGAGGGCAGTGTTCCAACCTCCCTCAGCCCCGCCCCCACTGCGCAGGTTACCATGGACTACAGATGCTGCATTCTGAGTCCATGGCATTCCGAGAATGCCAATGGCAGACATGATGACCTTAAATGATTTCCTCTTGTGTCAGTTTTGTTAAACTTTAGGAGCTAGGAAATGGTCCACTTTACAGAAATGTTCAAATTTACTTGCATTTCATATATTCTCTGCTATAACATTGTCCTGATTCTTTCTGTATATTCTTTACTTATGTTTTTGTTTTCCTTAATCAAAGTGTGTCTTTTAAATCTTGTCAAAGAATATTCTTTGGACTTAGTACCTCACCTGAGTTTTATACGTTTTCTGTTGTATTAAGTTCTGCTCATATCTTTATTTATCTTTTTTCTATGTTCTCAGGGTTTATTGTTTTGATCTTCTGATGTCAATTAAAAGACTTGGTTATTCATTTTAATAAATCTTTTTACTTATAAAGATTTGAACTTTTGAAGATTCCAGCATCCTTGTAACTTTCTAAGGGTCAGGTCCTCTACATAGTTGCTGGCCTAAGGCTTTGTTCACAATATAGTAAAGTGTATATTGACCTATTTTCCCCTCGACTTTCTGTGATACCCTACATCTCCCCTTTCTTTGCAGACAAGCCATTTGAAATACCCTTAACTTATTTCACAGCCAATAAGTCTTTGAAATAATGTGTATTTTTTAGAGAAATCTTCTAATATATTTAGGCAGAAAATCTGACCTGCCATAGTTTTCAAAACAGCATAATTTAGGTCTTCTCAATGATGAATCTGTTGTATTACACAACTTTTGAGTATTTAGCTTTATCAATGACATGTACTTTAAAAATGTTTTAGAGATCCTAGCAGTCTTTGAAAACATCCTTGTTCCTTGTTTCAGTTCCAGTTTCATGTATATTTTCTGCGTTGCACCTGATTATTCCAACGTCTGATGGATGGCCTAGGGAATCTAATTCTGGTATTGATTGTTTTTGCTGATTGTCTCCCCCTGTAGCTGATTTCTTCATTATTGTGTAAATTTAGATCATAAGCTCATGTTTAGCTAAACATCTGACCTTGTAAGAGGCTTAGGTGTGAACACTCGTAAGCTTCATCCGAAAGTCCGCAAAAATTTATTTGTGTCCCTCCAATGAGTTGCCCGCGAGGACCCCGTTTTCCACAAGTGTTGGTCCAATACTCCCTCTAGAGGCACGGCCTCAGACAGGCCTGCTTTGCGCCCCACGATCAGTGGCAGTGGCAGTGGGAGTCAAGTGGCCCGGGCAGGAGCCTCTCCGCGTGTGTCCCAGGTACCCATCTGCCTGCGAACTTCGGTCACCTGGCAGGAGGCTACGATGCCCAGACCTATGGTTGGCTGTGCAGCGAGGTGTACTGCACGGACAGGTTCCACACACACTTCAATTAACAGGGCGGTGAGTGGAAAGGTGAGAGTTTGGGCAGCTGTGCATACAAAGAAGGCGTTCTTTGGCCTGGGCCTAAATGCTTGTGACACCCCACTAGGCCTGCCGGGTTCTGAGGGCCCTGCACTGGAACCCCTGCTCCCCTGCCCTTTGTTCAGTCACATCAGAGATGGCCACACCCACTCCCTTAGTGAGGGCAGTGTTCCAACCTCCCTCAGCCCCGCCCCCTCTCCGCAGGTTACCATGGACTACAGATGCTGCATTCTGAGTCCATGGCATTCCGAGAATGCCAAGGGCAGACATGATGACCTTAAATGATTTCCTCTTGTGTCAGTTTTGGTAAACTTTAGGAGCTAGGAAATGGTCCACTTTACAGAAATGTTCAAATTTACTTGCATTTCATATATTCTCTGCTATAACATTGTCCTGATTCTTTCTGTATATTCTTTACTTATGTTTTTGTTTTCCTTAATCAAAGTGTGTCTTTTAAATCTTGTCAAAGAATATTCTTTGGACTTAGTACCTCACGTGAGTTTTATACGTTTTCTGTTGTATTAAGTTCTGCTCATATCTTTATTTATCTTTTTTCTATGTTCTCAGGGTTTATTGTTTTGATCTTCTGATGTCAATTAAAACACTTGGTTATTCATTTTAATAAATCTTTTTACTTATAAAGATTTGAACTTTTTAATATTCCAGCTTACTTGTAAGTTTCAATGGGTCATGTCCTCTACATTGTTGCTGGCCTAAGGCTTTGTTCACAATATAGTAAAGTGTATATTGACCTATTTTCCCCTCGACTTTCTGTGATTCCCTACATCTCACCTTTCTTTGCAGACAAGCCATTTGAAATACCCTTAACTTATTTCACAGCCAATAAGTCTTTGAAACAATGTGTATTTTTTAGAGAAATCATCTTATATAATTAGGCAGAAAATCTCACCTTCCATAGTTTTCTAAACAGCATAATTTCACTCTTCTCACTGCTTAATTTCTTGTATTAAACAACTTTTGAGTATTTAGCTTTATGCATGACATGTACTTTAAAAATGTTTTAGAGATCCTACCAGACTTTGAAAACATCCTTGTTCCTTGTTTTATTTCCAGGTTTATGTATATTTTCTGCCTAGCCCCTAATTATTCCAACATCTGACGGGTGGCCTAGGGGATCTAATTCTGGTATTGATTGTTTTTGCTGATTGTCTCCCTTTGTAGCTGATTTCTTCATTATTGTGTAAATTTAGATCATGAGCTCATCTTTTGCTAAACAGCTGACCTTGTAAGAGGCTTAGGTGTGAACGCTCGTATGTTTCAGCAAAAAGTCGGCAAAGATTTATTTGTGTTCCTCCAATGAGATGCCCACAAGGACCCAGTTTTCTAGAAGTGTTGGTCTAATAATCCCTCAAGGGGTAGGGGACTTAGACAGGGCTGCTTTTGGCATCCGATCTTGGGGATGGGCAGTGGGCGGCCTCTGGCCCGGGCAGGAGCCTCTCCGCGTGTGAACCAGGGAATCATCTCTCCTGCGAACTTCGGTCACCTGGCAGGAAGCTACGATGCCCAGACCTATGGTTAGCTGTGCAGCGAGGTATACTGCGCGGACAGGTTCCACACACACTTCAACTAAGTGGGTGGCCTGAGTGGAAAAGTGAGAGTTTGGGCAGCTGTGCAGACAAAGAAGGCGCCCTATGGCCTGGGCCTAAATGCTTGTGACACCCCACTGGGCATGCCGGGCTCTGAGGGCCCTGCCCTGGGGCCCCTGCTCCCCTGCCCTTTGTTCAGTCACAGCAGAGATGGCCACACCCACTCCGTCAGTTAGGGCAGTGTTCCAGCCTCCCTCTGCCCCGCCCACTCTCCGCAGGTTACCATGGACTACAGATGCTGAATACTGAGGCCAGGGCGTTCCCAGAATGCCAAGGGCAGACATGATGACCTTAAATGATTTCCTCTTGTGTCAGTTTTGGTAAACTGTAGGAGCTAGGAAATGGTCAACTTTACAGAAATGTTCAAATTTACTGGCATTTCATATATTCTCTGCTATAACATTGTCCTGATTCTTTCTATATATTCTTTAATTATGTTTGTGTTTTCCTTAATCAATGTGTGTCTTTTAAATCTTTTCAAAGAATATTCTTTGGACTTACTACCTCACCTGAATTTTATACGTTTTCTGTGGTATTAAGTTCTGCTCATATCTTTATTTATCTTTTTTCTATGTTCTCATGGTTTATTGTTTTGATCTTCTGATGTCAATTAAAACACTTGGTTATTCATTTTCATCAATCTTTTTACTTGTAAAGATTTGAACTTTTAAAGATTCCAGCTCACTTTTACGTTTTTAAGGGTCAGGTCCTCTACATTGTGGCTGGCCTAAGGCTTAGTTTACCATATAGCAATGTATATATTGACATTTTCCCCTCGACTTTCTGTGATTCCCTGCATCTCACCTTTCTTTGCAGACAAGCCATTTGAAATACACTTTACTTATTTCACAGCCAATAAGTCTTTGAACTAATGTCTATTTTTTAGTGAAAACTTCTTATATAATTAGGCGGAAAATCTCTCCTGCCATAGTTTTCAAAACAGCATAATTTCACTCTTCTCAATGCTTAATCTGTGGTATTAAACAACCTTTGAATATTTAGGTTTATCAACGACATGTACTTTAAAAATGTTTTAGAGATCCTAGCAGCCTTTGAAAACCTCCTTGTTCCTTGTTTCAGTTCCAGTTTTCTGTATATTTTCTGCCTTGCACCGGATTATTCCAACATCAGATGGATGGCCTAGGGAATCTAATACTGGTATTGATTGTTTTTGCTGATTGTCTCACTTTGTAGCTGATTTCTTCAATATTGTGTAAATTTAGATCATGAGATCATGTTTAGCTAAACAGCTGACCTTGTAAGAGGCTTAGGTGTGATCGCTGGTAAGCTTCAGCAGAAAGTCGGCAAAGATTTATTTGTGTCCCACCAAAGAGTTCCCCACGAGGACCCCGTTTTCTACAAGAGTTGGACCAATACTCCCTCTAAAGGCAGGGGACTCAGACAGGGCTTCTTTGAGACCCCCAATCTGGGGCAGAGGAAGTGGCGGCCTATGGCCCAGGCAGGAGCCTATTCGCATGTGTCCCAGGGACCCAATTGCCAGTGAACTTCGGTCACCTGAAAGGAAGCCACGATGCCCAGACCTATGGTTATCTGTGCAGCGAGGTGTACTGCATGGACAGGTTCCACAAACACTTCAAGTAAGTGGGGGGCCTGAGTGGAAAGGTGAGAGTTTGGGCAGCTGTGCAGACAAAGAAGGCGCCCTTTAGCCTAGTCCTAAATGCTTGTCACACCCCACTGGGCCTGCCGGGATCTGAGGGCCCTGCCCTGGGGCCCCTGTTCCCCTGCCCTTTGTTCAGTCATAGCAGAGATGGCCACACTCACTCCCTCAGTGAGGGCAGTGTTCCAAACTCCCTCAGCCCCGCCCCCTCTGCGCAGGTTACCATGCACTACAGATGCTGCATTCTGAGGCCAGGGCGTTCCGAGAATGCCAAGGGCAGACATGATGACTTTAAAAGATTTCCTCTTGTGTCAGTTTTGGTAAACTTTATGAGCTAGGAAATGGTTCATTTTACACAAATGTTCAAATTTACTGGCGTTTCAGATATTCTCTGCTATAACATTGTCCTGATTCTTTCTGTATATTCTTTACTTATGTTTTTGTTTTCCTAAATCAAAGTGTGTCTTTTAAATCTTGTCAAAGAATATTCTTTGGACTTACTACCTCACCTGAATTTTATACGTTTTCCGTTGTATTAAGTTCTGCTCATATCTTTATTTATCTTTTTTCTATGTTCTCAGGGTTTATTGCTTTCATCTTCTGATGTCAATTAAAACACTTGGTTACTCATTTTAATAAATCTTTTTACTTATAAAGATTTGAACTTTTGAAGATACCACCTTACTTGTAAGTTTCTAAGGGTCAGGTCCTCTACATTGTTGCTGGCCTAAGGCTTTGTTCACAATATAGTAAAGTGTATATTGACCTATTTCCCCCCCGACTTTCTGTGATTCCGTACATCTCCCCTTTCTTTGCAGACAAGCCATTTGAAATACCCTTAACTTATTTCACAGCTTATATGTCTTTGAAATAATGTGTATTTTTAGAGAAATCTTCTCATATTATTAGGCAGAAAATCTCACCTGCCATAGTTTTCAAAACAGCATAATTTCACTCTTCTCAAGGATGAATCTGTTGCATTATACAACCTTTGAGTATATAGCTTTATCAATGACATGTAATTTAAAAATGTTTTAGAGATCCTACCAGTCTTTGAAAACATCCTTGTTCCTTGTTTCAGTTCCAGTTTTGTGTATATTTTCTGCCTTGGACCTGATTATTCCAACATCTGATGGATGGCCTAGGGAATCTAATTCTGGTATTGATTGTTTTTGCTGATTGTCTCCCCTGGTATTTGATTTCTTCATTATGGTGTAAATTTAGATCATGAGCACATGTTTAGGTAAACATCTGACTTTTTAATAGGCTTAGGTGTGAACGCTCGTAAGCTTCATCAGAAAGTCCGCAAAGATTTATTTGTGTCCCTCCAATGAGTTACCCCGATGACCCCGTTTACTACAAGTGTTGGTCCAATACTCCGTCTAGAGGCAGGGACTCAGACAGGACTGCTTTGCTGCCACCGATCTGGGGTAGTGGCTTTTGGCGGCCTGTGGTCAGGGCAGGAAGCTCCCCGCCTGTGTCCCACGACACATGTGCCTGCGAACTTCGGTCACCTGGCAGGAAGCTACGATGCCCAGACCTATGGTTAGCTGTGCAGTGAGGTGTACTGTGCGAACCGGTTCCACTCACACTTCAAGTAAGAGGGCGGCTTGAATGGAAAGGTGAGAGTTTGGGCAGCTGTGCAGACAAAGAAGGCGCCCTTTGGCCTAGGCCTAAAAGCTTGTGACACCCGACTGGGTGTGCCGGGCTCTGAGGGCCCTGCCCTTGGCCCCCTTCTCCCCTGCCTTTGTTCTGTCACCGCAGAGATGGCCACACCCACTCCCTCAGTGAGGGCAGTGTTCCAACCTCCCTCAGCCCCGCCCGCTCTCCGCAGGTTACCATGGAGAACAGATGCTGCATTCTGAGGCCAGGGCGTTCCGAGAATGCCAAGGGCAGACATGATGACCTTAAATGTTTTCCTCTAATGTCAGTTTTGGTAAACTTTAGGAGCTAGGAAATGGTCCACTTTACAGAAATATTCAAATTTACTGGCATTTCATATATTCTCTGCTTCAACATTCTCCTGATTTTTTCTGTATATTCTTTACTTATGTTTTGGTTTTCTTTAATCAAAGTGTGTATTTTAAATATTGTCAAAGATTATTCTATGGACTTACTACATCACCTGAATTTTATACGTTTTCTGTTGTATTAAGTTCTGCTCATAACTTTATTTATCTTTTTTCTATGTTCTCAGGGTTTATTGTTTTGATCATCTGATGTCAATCAAAACACTTGGTTATTCATTTTAATAAACATTTTTACTTATAAAGATTTGAACTTTTCAAGATTCCAGCTAACTTGTAAGTTTCTAAGGGTCAGGTCCTCTACATTGTTGCTGGCCTAAGGCTTAGTTCAAAATATAGCAAAGTATATATTGACCTATTTCCCCTTCGACTTTCTGTGATTTCCTACATCTCACCTTTCTTTGCAGACAAGCCATTTGAAAAACTCTTATCTTATTTCACAGCCAATAAGTCTTTGAAATAATGTGTATTTTTAGAGAAATCTTCTTATATATTTAGGCAGAAAATCTGACCTGCCATATTTTTCAAAACAGCATAATTTCACTCTTCTCAATGATGAATCTGTTGTATTACACAACCTTTCACTATTTAGCTTTATCAATGACATGTACTTTAAAAATGTTTTAGAGATCCTAACAGTCTTTGATAACATCCTTGTTCCTTGTTTCAGTTCCAGTTTCATGTATATTTTCTGCCTTGCACCTGATTATTCCAACGTCTTATGTATGGCATAGGGAATCTAATTCTGGTATTGATTGTTTTTGCTGATTGTCTCCCCCTGTAGCTGATTTCTTCATTATTGTGTAAATTTAGATCATGAGCTCATGTTTAGCTAAACATCTGACCTTGTAAGAGGCTTAGGTGTGAACACTCGTAAGCTTCATCAGAAAGTCCGCAAAGATTTATTTGTGTCCCTCCAATGAGTTACCCACGAGGACCCCGTTTTCTACAAATGTTCGTCTAATAGTCCCTCTAGAGGAACGGCCTCAGACAGGGCTGCTTTGTGCCCCACGATCTTGGGCAATGGCAGTGGGCGGCCTGAGGCCCAGGCATCAGCCTATTCGCGTGTGTCCCAGGGACCCAACTGCCTGTGAACTTCGGTCACCTGGCAGGAAGCTACGATGCCCTGACCTATGGTTGGCTATGCAGCGAGGTGTACTGCGCGGACTGATTCCACACACACTTCAAGTAAGAGGGAGGCCCGAGTGGAAAGGTGAGAGTTTGGGCAGCTGTGCATACAAAGAAGGCGCCCTTTGGCCTGGGCCTAAATGCTTGTGACACCACACTGGGCATGCCAGGCTCTGAGGGCCCAGGACTGGGACCCCTGCTCCCCTGCCCTTTGTTCAGTCACAGCAGAGATGGCCACACACACTCCCTCAGTGAGGGCAGTGTTCCAACCTCCCTCAGCCCCGTCCCCTCTCCGCAGGTTACCATGAACTACAGATGCTGCATTCTGAGTCCATGGCATACCGAGAATGTCAAGGGCAGACATGATGACCTTAAATGATTTCCTCTTGTGTCAGTTTTGGTAAACTTTATGAGCTAGGAAATGGTCCACTTTACAGAAATGTTCAAATTTACTGGCATTTCATATATTCTCTGCTATAACATTGTCCTGATTCTTTCTGTATATTTTTTACTTATGTCTTTGTTTTCCTTAATCAAACTGTGTCTTTTAAAGCTTGTCAAAGAATATTCTTTGGACTTACTACATCACCTGAATTTTATACGTTTTCCTTTGTATTAAGTTCTGCTCATATCTTTATTTATCTTTTTTCTATGTTCTCAGGGTTTATTGTTTTGATCTTCTGATGTCAATTAAAACACTTGGTTATTCATTTTCATCAATCTTTTTACTTATAAAGGTTTGAACTTTTAAAGATTCCAGCTCACTTATAAGTTTCTAAGGGTCAGGTCCTCTACATTGTGGCTGGCCTAAGGCTTAGTTCACCACATAGCAATGTATATATTGACATTTTCCCCTCGACTTTCTGTGATTCCCTACATCTCACCTTTCTTTGCAGACAAGCCATTTGAAATACACTTAACTTATTTCACAGCCAATAAGTCTTTGAAATAATGTCTATTTTTTAGAGAAATCTTCTTATATAATTAGGCAGAAAATCTCACCTGCCATAGTTTTCAAAACAGCATAATTTCACTCTTCTCAATGCTTAATGTGTGGTATTAAACAACCTTTGAGTATTTAGGTTTATCAACGACATGTACTTTAAAAATGTTTTAGAGATCCTACCAGCCTTTGAAAACTTCCTTGTTCCTTGTTTCAGTTCCAGTTTTATGCATATTTTCTGCCTTGCACCTGATTATTCCAACATCAGATGGAAGGCCTAGGGAATCTCATGCTGGTATTGATTGTTTTTGCTGATTGTCTCACTTTGTAGCTGATTTCTTCAATATTGTGTAAATTTAGATCATGAGCTATTGTTTAGCTAAACAGCTGACCTTGTAAGAGGCTTAGGTGTGAACGCTGGTAAGCTTCAGCAGAAAGTCGGCAAAGATTCCTGCAATGAGTTGCCCGGAAGGACCCCGTTTTCTACAAGTGTTGGTCCAATACTCCTTCGAGAGGCAGTGGACTCAGAGATGGCTGCTTTTCAGCCTTCGATCTGGGGCAAGGCCTGTGGGCGGCCTGTGGCCCGGGCAAGGGCCTCTCCGCATGTGTCCCAGGGACCCATTTGCCTGCGAACTTCGGTCACCTGGCAGGAAGTAACGATTCCCTGACCTATGGTGAGCTGTGCAGCGAGGAGTACTGCGCGGACTGGTTCCAAACACACTTGAAATAAGAGGGCGGCCTGAGTGGAATGGTGAGAGTTTGGGCAGCTGTGCAGACAAAGAAGGCGCACTTTGGCCTGGGCCTAAATGCTTGTGAAACCCCAATGGGTCTGCCGGGCTCTGAGGGCCCTGCCCTGGGCCCCCTGCTCCCCTGCCCTTTGTTCAGTCACAGCAGAGATGGCCACACACACTCCCTCAGTGAGGGCTGTCTTCCAAACTCCCTCAGCCACGCCCCCTGTCCGCAGGTTACTATGGACTACAGATGCTGCATTCTGAGGACAGG
The DNA here is from genome assembly GCF_964165515.1 of Mesoplodon bidens. Taxonomy (NCBI): domain Eukaryota; kingdom Metazoa; phylum Chordata; class Mammalia; order Artiodactyla; family Ziphiidae; genus Mesoplodon; species Mesoplodon bidens. The sequence continues at coordinate 8,599,139 of NC_138180.1, forward strand.
GCGTTCCGTGAATGCCAAGGGCAGACATGATGACCTTAAATGATTTCCTCTTGTGTTAGTTTTGGTAAACTTTAGGAGCTAGGAAATGGTCCGCTTTACAGAAATGTTCAAATTTACTGGCATTTCATATATTCTCTGCTATAACATTGTCCTGATTCTTTCTGTATATTCTTTACTTATGTTTTTGTTTTCCTTAATCAAAGTGTGTCTTTTAAATCTTGTCAAAGAATATTCTTTGGACTTAGTACCTCACCTGAATTTTATACGTTTTCTGTTGTATTAAGTTCTTCTCCTATCTTTATTTATCTTTTTTCTATGTTCTCAGGGTTTATTGTTTTGATTTTCTGATGTCAAGTAAAACACTTGGTTATTCATTTTAATAAATCTTTTTACTTATAAAGATTTGAACTTTTAAACATTCCAGCTTACTTGTACGTTTCTAAGGGTCCATTCCTCTACACTGTTGCCGGCCTAAGGCTTAGATCACCATTAGCAATGTATATATTTACATATTATCCCCTCGGCTTTCTGTGATTCCCTACATCTCACCTTTCTTTGCAGACAAGCCATTTGAAATACCCTTAACTTATTTCACAGCCAATAATTCTTTGAAATAATGTGTATTTTTTAGAGAAATCATCTTATATAATTAAGCAGAAAATCTCACCTTCCATAGTTTTCTAAACAGCATAATTTCACTCTTCTCACTGCTTAATTTGTTGTATTAAAGAACCTTTGAGTATTTAGCTTTATCAATGACATGTACTTTAAAAATGTTTTAGAGATCCTACCAGTCTTTGAAAATCTCCTTGTTCCTTGTTTCATTTCCAGGTTTATGTATATTTTCTGCCTAGCACCTGATTATTCCAACATCTGATGGGTGGCCTAGGGAATATAATTCTGGTATTGATTGTTTTTGCTGATTGTCTCCCTTTGTAGCTGATTTCTTCATTATTGTGTAAATTTAGATCATGAGCTCATGTTTAGCTAAACAGCTGACCTTGTAATTGGCTTAGGTGTGAACGCTCGTAAGTTTCAGCAAAAAGTCGGCAAAGATTTATTTGTGTCCCTCCAATGAGTTGCCCACAAGGACCCCGTTTTCCAGAAGTGTTGGTCCAATACTCCCTCTAGGGGAAGGGCCTTAGACAGGGCTGCTTTCGGCCCCCGATCTTGGGCAGGGGCAGTGGGCGGCCTGTGGCCTGGGCAGGAGCCTCTCTGCGTGTGAACCAGGGAATCATCTCTCCTGCGAACTTCGGTCACCTGGCAGGAAGCTACGACGCCCAGACCTATGGTTAGCTGTGCAGCGAGGTATACTGGGCGGACAGGTTCCACACACACTTCAACTAAGAGGGTGGCCTGAGTGGAAAAGTGAGAGTTTGGGCAGCTGTGCAGACAAAGAAGGTGCCCTATGGCCTGGGCCTAAAGGCTTGTGACACACCACTGGGCCTGCTGGGCTCTGACGGCCCTGCCCTGGGACCCCTTCTCCCCTGCCCTTTGTTCAGTCACAGCAGAGATGGCCAAACCCACTCCCTCAGTGAGGGCAGTGTTCCAGCCTCCCTCAGCCCCGCCCACTCTCCGCAGGTTACCATGGACTACAGATGCTGCATTCTGAGGCCAGGGCGTTCCGAGAATGCCAAGGGCAGTCATGATGACCTTAAATGATTTCCTCTTGTGTCAGTTTTGGTAAACTGTTGGAGCTAGGAAATGGTGAACTTTACAGAAATGTTCAAATTTACTGGCATTTCATATATTCTCTGCTATAACTTTGTCCTGATTCTTTCTATATATTCTTTAAATATGTTTGTGTTTTCCTTAATCAAAGTGTGTCTTTTAAATCTTGTCAAAGAATATTCTTTGGACTTACTACCTCACCTGAATTTTATACGTTTTCTGTGGTATTAAGTTCTGCTCATATCTTTATTTATCTCTTTTCTATGTTCTCAGGGTTTATTGTTTTGATCTTCTGATGTCAATTAAAACACTTGGTTATTCATTTTCATCAATCTTTTTACTTATAAAGATTTGAACTTTTAAAGATTCCAGCTCACTTTTAGGTTTCTAAGGGTCAGGTCCTCTACATTGTGGCTGGCCTAAGGCTTAGTTCACCATATAGCAATGTATATATTGACAATTTCCCCTCGACTTTCTGTGATTCCCTACATCTCACCTTTCTTTGCAGACAAGCCATTTGAAATACACTTAACTTATTTCACAGCCAATAAGTCTTTGAAATAATGTCTATTTTTTAGAGAAATCTTCTTATATAATTAGGCAGAAAATCTCACGTGCCATAGTTTTCAAAACAGCATAATTTCACTCTTCTCAATGCTTAATCTGTGGTATTAAACAACCTTTGAGTATTTAGGTTTATCAACGACATGTACTTTAAAAATGTTTTAGAGATCCTACCAGCCTTTGAAAACCTCCTTGTTCCTTGTTTCAGTTCCAGTTTTATGTATATTTTCTGCCTTGCACCTGATTATTCCAACATCAGACGGATGGCCAAGGGATTCTCATTCTGGAATTGATTGTTTTTGCTGATTGTCTCACTTTGTAGCTGATTTCTTCCATATTGTGTAAATTTAGATCATGAGCTCATGTTTAGCTAAACAGCTGACCTTGTAAGAGGCTTAGGTGTGAACGCTGGTAAGCTTCAGCAGAAAGTCGGCAAAGATTTATTTGTGTCCCTCCAATGAGTTGCCCGCAAGAACCCCGTTTTCTACAAATGTTGGTCCAATACTCCTTCGAGAGGCAGTGGACTCAGACATGGCTGCTTTTCAGCCTTCGATCTGTGGCAGGGCCAGTGGGCGGCCTGTGGCCCGGGCTGGAGCCTCTCCGCATGTGTCCCAGGGACCCATTTGCCTGCGAACTTCGGTCACCTGGCAGGAAGGTACAATGCCCTGACCTATGGTGAGCTATGCAGCGAGGTGTTCTGCGCGGACAGGTTCCAAACACACTTCAAATAAGAGGGCGGCCTGAGTGGAAAGGTGAGAGTTTAGGCAGCTGTGCAGACAAAGAAGGCGCCCTTTGGCCTGGGCCTAAATGCTTGTGACACCCCACTGGGCCTGCCGGGCTCTGAGGGCCCTGCCCTGGGCCACCTGCTCCCCTGCCCTTTGTTCAGTCACAGCAGAGATGGCCACACGCACTCCCTCAGTGAGGGCAGTCTTCCAACCTCTCTCAGCCACGCCCCCTCTCCGCAGCTTACCATGGACAGATGCTGCATTCTGAGGCCAGGGCGTTCCGAGAATGCCAAGGGCAGACATGATGACCTTAAATGATTTCCTCTTGTGTCAGTTTTGGTAAACTTTAGTAGCTAGGAAATGGTCCGCTTTACAGAAATGTTCAAATTTACTGGCATTTCATATATTCTCTGCTATAACATTGTCCTGATTCTTTCTGTATATTCTTTACTTATGTTTTTGTTTTCCTTAATCAAAGTGTGTCTTTTAAATCTTTTCAAAGAATATTCTTCGGACTTACTAAATCACCTGAATTTTATACGTTTTCTGTTTTATTAAGTCTGCTCATATCTTTATTTATCTTGTTTCTATGTTCTCAGGGTTTATTGTTTTGATCTTCTGATGTCAATTAAAACACTTGGTTATTCATTTTAATAAATCTTTTTACTTATAAAGATTTGAACTTTTAAAGATTCCAGCTTACTTGTACGTTTCTAAGGGTCCATTCCTCTACACTGTTGCCGGCCTAAGGCTTAGTTCACCATATAACAATGTATATATTGACATATTATCCCCTCGGCTTTCTGTGATTCCCTACATCTCACCTTTCTTTGCAGACAAGCCATTTGAAATACCCTTAACTTATTTCACAGCTTATATGTCTTTGAAATAATGTGTATTTTTAGAGAAATCTTCTCATATTATTAGGCAGAAAATCTCACCTTCCATAGTTTTCTAAACAGCATAATTTCACTCTTCTCACTGCTTAATTTGTTGTATTAAACAACCTTTGAGTATTTAGCTTTATCAATGACATGTACTTTAAAAATGTTTTAGAGATCCTAGCAGTCTTTGAAAACATCCTTGTTCCTTGTTTCTGTTCCAGTTTCATCTATATTTTCTGCGTTGCACCTGATTATTCCAACGTCTGAGGGATGGCCTAGGGAATCTAATTCTGGTATTGATTGTTTTTGCTGATTGTCTCCCCCTGTAGCTGATCTCTTCATTATTGTGTAAATTTTGATCATAAGCTCATGTTTCGCTAAACATCTGATCTTGTAAGAGGCTTAGGTGTGAACACTCGTAAACTTCATCAGAAAGTCCGCAAAGATTTATTTGTGTCCCTCCAATGAGTTGCCCGCGAGGACTCCGTTTTCTACAAGTGTTGGTCCAATACTCCCTCTAGAGGCACGGCCTCAGACAGGGCTGCTTTGCGCCACACGAGCACTGGCAGTGGCAGTGGGCGGCCTGTGGCCCGGGCAGGATCCTCTCCGCGTGTGTCCCAGGGACCCATCTGCCTGCGAATTTCGGTCACCCGGCAGGAAGCTACGATGCCCAGACCTATGGTTGGCTGTGCAGCGAGGTGTACTGCGTGGACAGGTTCCACACACACTTCAAGTAAGAAGGCGGCCTGAGTGGAAAGGTGAGAGTTTGGGCAGCTGTGCAGACAAAGAAGGTGCCCTTTGTCCTGGGCCTAAAGGCTTGTGACAGCCCACTGGGCCTGTCGGGCTCTGAGGGCCCTGCACTGGAAGCACTGCTCCACTGCTGTTTGTTCAGTTACAGCAGAGATGGCCTCAACCACTCCCTCAGTGAGGGCAGTGTTCCAACCTCCCTCAGCCCCGCCCCCACTCCGCAGGTTCCCATGCACTACAGATGCTGCATTCTGAGGCCAGGGCGTTCCGAGAATGCCAAGGGCAGACATGATGACCTTAAATGATTTCCTCTTGTGTCGGTTTTGGTAAACTTTAGGAGCTAGGAAATGGTCCACTTTACACAAATGTTCAAATTTACTGGCATTTCAGATATTCTCTGCTATAACATTGTCCTGATTCTTTCTGTATATTCTTTCCTTATGTTTTTGTTTTCCTTAATCAAAGTGTGTCTTTTAAATCTTGTCAATGAATATTCTTTGGACTTACTACATCACCTGAATTTTATACGATTTCCGTTGTATTAAGTTCTGCTCATATCTTTATTTTTCTTTTTTCTATGTTCTCAGGGTTTATTGTTTTGATCTTCTGATGTCAATTAAAACACTTGGTTACTCATTTTAATAAATCTTTTTACTTATAAAGATTTGAACTTTTGAAGATACCAGCTTACTTGTAAATTTCTAAGGGTCAGGTCTTCTACATTGATGCTGGCCTAAGGCTTTGTTCACAATATAGTAGAGTGTATATTGACCTATTTTCCCCTCGACTTTCTGTGATTCCCTACATCACCCCTTTCTTTGCAGACAAGCCATTTGAAATACCCTTAACTTATTTCACAGCTTATATGTCTTTGAAATAATGTGTATTTTTAGAGAAATCTTCTCATATTATTAGGCAGAAAATCTCACCTGCCATAGTTTTCAAAACAGCATAATTTCACTCTTGTCAAGGATGAATCTGTTGCATTATACAACCTTTGAGTATTTAGCTTTATCAATGACATGTACTTTAAAAATGTTTTAGAGATCCTACCAGTCTTTGAAAACATCCTTGTTCCTTGTTTCAGTTCCAGTTTTGTGTATATTTTCTGCATTGCACCTGATTATTCCAACATCTGATGGATGGCCTAGGGAATCTAATTATGGTATTGATTGTTTTTGCTGATTGTCTCCCCCGGTATTTGATTTTTCATTATTTTGTAAATTTACATCATGAGCTCATGTTTAGGTAAACATCTGACTTTGTAAGAGGCTTAGGTGTGAACGCTCCTAAGCTTCATCAGAAAGTCCGCAAAGATTTATTTGTGTCCCTCCAATGAGTTACCCCGATGACCCCGTTTACTACAAGTGTTGGTCCAATACTCCCTCTAGAGGCAGGGACTCAGACAGGACTGCTTTGCTGCCACCCATCTGGTGTAGTGGCTTTTGGCGGCCTGTGGCCCGGGCAGGAGGCTCCCCGCGTGTGTCCCACGACCCATGTGCCTGAGAACTTCGGTCACCTGGCAGGAAGCTACGATGCCCAGACCTATGGTTAGCTGTGCAGCGAGGTGTACTGTGCGGACCGGTTCCACACACACTTCAAGTTAGAGGGCTGCTTGAGTGGAAAGGTGAGAGTTTGGGCAGCTGTGCAGACAAAGAAGGCGCCCTTTGGCCTAGGCCTAAATGCTTGTGACACCCGACTGGGCGTGCCGGGCTCTGAGGGCCCTGCCCTTGGCCCCCTTCTCCACTGCCTTTGTTCTGTCACCGCAGAGATGTCCACACCCACTCCCTCAGTGTGGGCAGTGTTCCAACCTCCCTCAGCCCCGCTCCCTCTCCACAGGTTACCATGGAAAACAGATGCTGCATTCTGAGGCCAGGGCGTTCCGAGAATGCCAAGGGCAGACATGATGACCTTAAATGATTTCCTCTAATGTCAATTTTTGTAAACTTTAGGAGCTAGGAAATGGTCCACTTTACAGAAATATTCAAATTTACTGGCATTTCATATATTCTCTGCTACAACATTCTCCTGATTTTTTCTGTATATTCTTTACTTATGTTTTGGTTTTCTTTAATCAAAGTGTGTATTTTAAATATTGTCAAAGAATATTCTATGGACTTACTACATCACCTGAATTTTATACGTTTTCTGTTGTATTAAGTTCTGCTCATAACTTTATTTATCTTTTTTCTATGCTCTCAGGGATTATTGTTTTGATCATCTGATGTCAATTAAAACACTTGGTTATTCATTTTAATAAATCTTTTTACTTATAACGATTTGAAATTTTCAAGATTCCAGCTTACCTGTAAGTTTCTAAGGGTCAGGTCCTCTACATTGTTGCTGGCCTAAGGCTTAGTTCACAATATAGCAAAGTATACATTGACCTATTTTCCGCTCGACTTTCTGTGATTTCCTACATCTCACCTTTCTTTGCAAACAAGCCATTTGAAATACCCTTAACTTATTTCACAGCCAATAAGTCTTTGAAATAATGTGTATTTTTAGAGAAATCTTCTTATATATTTAGGCAGAAAATCTGACCTGCCATAGTTTTCAAAACAGCATAATTTCACTCTTCTCAATGATGAATCTGTTGTATTACACAACCTTTGAGTATTTAGCTTTTTCAATGACATGTACTTTAAAAATGTTTTAGAGATCCTAACCGTCTTTGATAACATCCTTGTTCCTTGTTTCAGTTCCAGTTTCATGTATATTTTCTGCGTTGCACCTGATTATTCCAACGCCTTATGTATGGCATAGGGAATCTAATTCTGGTATTGATTGTTTTTGCTGATTGTCTCCCCCTGTAGCTGATTTCTTCATTATTGTATAAATTTAGATTATGAGCTCATGTTTAGCTAAACATCTGACCTTGTAAGAGGCTTAGGTGTGAACACTCTTAAGCTTCATCAGAAAGTCCGCAAAGATTTATTTGTGTCCCTCCAATGAGTTACCCGCGAGGACCCCGTTTTCTACAAATGTTGGTCCAATACTCCCTTTAGAGGCACGGCCTCAGACAGGGCTGCTTTGTGCCCCACGATCTGGGGCTGTGGCATTGGGCGGCCTGTGGCCCGGGCAGGAGCCTCTCCGCGTATGTCCCAGGGACCCATCTGCCTGCGAACTTCAGTCACACGGCAGGAAGCTACGATGCCCAGACCTATGGTTGGCTGTGCAGCGAGGTGTACTGCGTGGACAGGTTCCACACACACTTCAAGTAAGTAGGCGGCCTGAGTGGAAAGGTGAGAGTTTGGGCAGCTGTGTAGACAAAGAAGGTGCCCTTTGTCCTGGGCCTAAATGCTTGTGACACCCCACTGGGCCTGACGGGCTCTGAGGGCCCTGCACTGGAACCACAGCTCCACTGCTGTTTGTTCAGTTACAGCAGAGATCGCCTCACCCACTCCCTCAGTGAGGGCAGTGTTCCAACCTCCCTCAGCCCCGCCCCCACTCCGCAGGTTCCCATGCACTACAGATGCTGCATTCTGAGGCCAGGGCGTTCCGAGAATGCCAAGGGCAGACATGATGACCTTAAATGATTTCCTCTTGTGTCAGTTTTGGTAAACTTTAGGAGCTAGGAAATGGTCCACTTTACACAAATGTTCAAATTTACTGGCATTTCAGATATTCTCTGCTATAACATTGTCCTGATTCTTTCTGTATATTCTTTCCTTATGTTTTTGTTTTCCTTAATCAAAGTGTGTCTTTTAAATCTTGTCAATGAATATTCTTTGGACTTACTACATCACCTGAATTTTATACGATTTCCGTTGTATTAAGTTCTGCTCATATCTTTATTTTTCTTTTTTCTATGTTCTCAGGGTTTATTGTTTTGATCTTCTGATGTCAATTAAAACACTTGGTTACTCATTTTAATAAATCTTTTTACTTATAAAGATTTGAACTTTTGAAGATTCCAGCATCCTTGTAACTTTCTAAGGGTCAGGTCCTCTACATTGTTGCTGGCCTAAGGCTTTGTTCACAATATAGTAAAGTGTATATTGACCTATTTTCCCCTCGACTTTCTGTGATTCCCTACATCTCCACTTTCTTGGCAGACAAGCCATTTGAAATACCCTTAACTTATTTCACAGCTTATATGTCTTTGAAATAATGTTTATTTTTAGAGAAATCTTCTCATATTATTAGGCAGAATATCTCACCTGCCATAGTTTTCAAAACAGCATAATTTCACTCTTGTCAAGGATGAATCTGTTGCATTATACAACCTTTGAGTATTTAGCTTTATCAATGACATGTACTTTAAAAATGTTTTAGAGATCCTACCAGTCTTTGAAAACATCCTTGTTCCTTGTTTCATTTCCAATTTTGTGTATATTTTCTGCCTTGCACCTGATTATTCCAACATCTGATGGATGGCCTAGGGAATCTAATTATGGTATTGATTGTTTTTGCTGATTGTCTCCCCCGGTATTTGATTTTTCATTATTGTGTAAATTTAGATCATGAGCTCATGTTTAGGTAAACATCTGACTTTGTAAGAGGCTTAGGTGTGAACGCTCGTAAGCTTCATCAGAAAGTCCGCAAAGATTTATTTATGTCCCTCCAATGAGTTACCCCGATGACCCCGTTTACTACAAGTGTTGGTCCAATACTCCCTTTAGAGGCAGGGACTCAGACAGGACTGCTTTGCTGCCACCGATCTGGTGTAGTGGCTTTTGGCGGCCTGTGGCCCGGGCAGGAGGCTCCCCGCGTGTGTCCCACGACCCATGTGCCTGCGAACTTCGGTCAACTGGCAGGAAGCTACGATGCCCAGACCTATGGTTAGCTGTGCAGCGAGGTGTACTGTGCGGACCGGTTCCACACACACTTCAAGTTAGAGGGCTGCTTGAGTGGAAAGGTGAGAGTTTGGGCAGCTGTGCAGACAAAGTAGGCGCCCTTTGGCCTAGGCCTAAATGCTTGTGACACCCGACTGGGCGTGCCGAGCTCTGAGGGCCCTGCCCTTGGCCCCCTTCTCCACTGCCTTTGTTCTGTCACCGCAGAGATGTCCACACCCACTCCCTCAGTGTGGGCAGTGTTCCAACCTCCCTCAGCCCCGCTCCCTCTCCACAGGTTACCATGGAAAACAGATGCTGCATTCTGAGGCCAGGGCGTTCCGAGAATGCCAAGGGCAGACATGATGACCTTAAATGATTTCCTCTAATGTCCATTTTTGTAAACTTTAGGAGCTAGGAAATGGTCCACTTTACAGAAATATTCAAATTTACTGGCATTTCATATATTCTCTGCTACAACATTCTCCTGATGTTTTCTGTATATTCTTTACTTATGTTTTGGTTTTCTTTAATCAAAGTGTGTATTTTAAATATTGTCAAAGAATATTCTATGGACTTACTACATCACCTGAATTTTATACGTTTTCTGTTGTATTAAGTTCTGCTCATAACTTTATTTATCTTTTTTCTATGCTCTCAGGGTTTATTGTTTGGATCATCTGATGTCAATTAAAACACTTGGTTATTCATTTTAATAAATCTTTTTACTTATAACGATTTGAAATTTTCAAGATTCCAGCTTACCTGTAAGTTTCTAAGGGTCAGGTCCTCTACATTGTTGCTGGCCTAAGGCTTAGTTCACAATATAGCAAAGTATACATTGACCTATTTTCCCCTCGACTTTCTGTGATTTCCTACATCTCACCTTTCTTTGCAGACAAGCCATTTGAAACACCCTTAACTTATTTCACAGCCAATAAGTCTTTGAAATAATGTGTATTTTTAGAAAAATCTTCTTATATATTTAGGCAGAAAATCTGTCCTGCCATAGTTTTCAAAACAGCATAATTTCACTCTTCTCAATGATGAATCTGTTGTATTACACAACCTTTGAATATTTAGCTTTTTCAATGACATGTACTTTAAAAATGTTTTAGAGATCCTAACAGTCTTTGATAACATCCTTGTTCCTTGTTTCAGTTCCAGTTTCATGTATATTTTCTGCCTTGCACCTGATTATTCCAACGCCTTATGTATGGCATAGGGAATCTAATTCTGGTATTTATTGTTTTTGCTGATTGTCTCCCCCTGTAGCTGATTTCTTCATTATTGTGTAAATTTAGATCATGAGCTCATGTTTAGCTAACATCTGACCTTGTAAGTCGCTTAGGTGTGAACACTCTTAAGCTTCATCAGAAAGTCCACAAAGATTTATTTGTGTCCCTCCAATGAGTTACCAGCGAGGACCCCGTTTTCTACAAATGTTGGTCCAATACTCCCTTTAGAGGCACGGCCTCAGACAGGGTTGCTTTGTGCCCCACGATCTGGGGCAGTGGCATTGGGCGGCCTGTGGCCCGGGCAGGAGCCTCTCCGCGTGTGTCCCAGGGTCCCATCTGCCTGTGAACTTCGGTCACCTGGCAGGAAGCTATGATGCCCAGACCTATGGTTAGCTGTGCAGCGAGGTGTACTGCGCGGACAGGTTCCACACACACTTCAAGTAAGAGGGAGGCCCGAGTGGAAAGGTGAGAGTTTGGGCAGCTGTGCATACAAACAAGGCGCCCTTTGCCCTGGGCCTAAATGCTTGTGACACCCCACTGGGCCTGCCTGGCTCTGAGGGCCCTGCCCTGGGCCCCATGCTCCCCTGCCCTTTGTTCAGTCATAGCAGAGATGGCCACACCTACTCCCTCAGTGAGGGCAGTGTTCCAACCTCCCTCAGCGCCGCCCCCTCTGCGCAGGTTACCATGCACTACAGATGCTGCATTCTGAGGCCAGAGCGTTCCGAGAATGCCAAGGGCAGACATGATGACTTTAAATGATTTCCTCTTGTGTCAGTTTTGGTAAACTTTAGGAGCTAGGAAATGGTTCAGTTTACACAAATGTTCAAATTTACTGGCATTTCAGATATTCTCTGCTATAACATTGTCCTGATTCTTTCTGTATATTCTTTACTTATGTTTTTGTTTTCCTTAATCAACATGTGTCTTTTAAATCTTGTCAAAGAATATTCTTTGGACTTACTACATCACCTGAATTTTATACGTTTTCCGTTGTATTAAGATCTGCTCATAACTTTATTTTTCTTTTTTCTATGTTCTCAGGGTTTATTGCTTTGAACTTCTGATGTCAATTAAAACACTTGGTTACTCATTTTAATAAATCTTTTTACTTATAAAGATTTGAACTTTTGAAGATTCCAGCATCCTTGTAACTTTCTAAGGGTCAGGTCCTCTACATTGTTGCTGGCCTAAGGCTTTGTTCACAATATAGTAAAGTGTATATTGACCTATTTTCCCCTCGACTTTCTGTGATACCCTACATCTCCCCTTTCTTTGCAGACAAGCCTTTTGAAATACCCTTAACTTATTTCACAGCCAATAAGTCTTTGAAATAATGTGTATTTTTTAGAGAAATCTTCTAATATATTTAGGCAGAAAATATGACCTGCCATAGTTTTCAAAACAGCATAATTTCAGTCTTCTCAATGATGAATCTGTTGTATTACACAACCTTTGTATTTAGTTTATCAATGACATGTACTTTAAAAATGTTTTAGAGATCCTAGCAGTCTTTGAAAACATCCTTGTTCCTTGTTTCAGTTCCAGTTTCATGTATATTTTCTGCGTTGCACCTGATTATTCCTACGTCTGATGGATGGCCTAGGGAATCTAATTCTGGTATTGATTGTTTTTGCTGATTGTCTCCCCCTGTAGCTGATTTCTTCATTATTGTGTAAATTTAGATCATAAGCTCATGTTTAGCTAAACATCTGACCTTGTAAGAGGCTTAGGTGTGAACACTCGTAAGCTTCATCCGAAAGTCCGCAAAAATTTATTTGTGTCCCTCCAATGTGTTGCCCGCGAGGACCCCGTTTTCCACAAGTGTTGGTCCAATACTCCCTCTAGAGGCACGGCCTCAGACAGGCCTGCTTTGCTCCCCACGATCAGTGGCAGTGGCACTGGGAGTCAAGTGGCCCGGGCAGGAGCCTCTCCTTGTGTGTCCCAGGTACCCATCTGCCTGAGAACTTCGGTCACCTGGCAGGAGGCTACGATGCCCAGACCTATGGTTGGCTGTGCAGCGAGGTGTACTGCACGGACAGGTTCCACACACACTTCAAGTAACAGGGCGGCCTGAGTGGAAAGGTGAGAGTTTGGGCAGCTGTGCATACAAAGAAGGCGTTCTTTGGCCTGAGCCTAAATGCTTGTGACACCCCACTAGGCCTGCCGGGCTCTGAGGGCACTGCACTGGGACCCCTGCTCCCCTGCCCTTTGTTCAGTCACAGCAGAGATGGCCACACCCACTCCCTCAGTGAGGGCAGTGTTCCAACCTCCCTCAGCCCCGCCCCCTCTCCGCAGGTTACCATGGACTGCAGATGCTACATTCTGAGTCCATGGCATTCCGAGAATGCCAATGGCAGACATGATGACCTTAAATGATTTCCTCTTGTGTCAGTTTTGGTAAACTTTAGGAGCTAGGAAATGGTCCACTTTACAAAAATGTTCAAATTTACTTGCATTTCATATATTCTCTGCAATAACATTGTCCTGATTCTTTCTGTATATTCTTTACTTATGTTTTTTTTTTCCTTAATCAAAGTGTGTCTTTTAAATCTTGTCAAAGAATATTCTTTGGACTTAGTACCTCACCTGAGTTTTATACGTTTTCTGTTGTATTAAGTTCTGCTCATATCTTTATTTATCTTGTTTCTATGTTCTCAGGGTTTATTGTTTTGATCTTCTGATGTCAATTAAAACACTTGGTTATTCATTTTAATAAATCTTTTTACTTATAAAGATTTGAACTTTTTAATATTCCAGCTTACTTGTAAGTTTCTAAGGGTCATGTCCTCTACATTGTTGCTGGCCTAAGGCTTTGTTCACAATATAGTAAAGTGTATATTGACCTATTTTCCCCTCGACTTTCTGTGATTCCCTACATCTCCCCTTTCTTTGCAGACAAGCCATTTGAAATACCCTTAACTTATTTCACAGCTTATATGTCTTTGAAATAATGTGTATTTTTAGAGAAATCTTCTCATATTATTAGGCAGAAAATCTCACCTGCCATAGTTTTCAAAACAGCATAATTTCACTCTTGTCAAGGATGAATCTGTTGCAGTATACAACCTTTGAGTATTTAGCTTTATCAATGACATGTAATTTAAAAATGTTTCAGAGATCCTACCAGTCTTTGAAATCATCCTTGTTCCTTGTTTCAGTTCCAGTTTTGTGTATATTTTCTGCCTTGCACCTGATTATTCCAACATCTGATGGATGGCCTAGGGAATCTAATTCTGGTATTGATTGTTTTTGCTGATTGTCTCCCCTGGTATTGATTTCTTCATTATTGTGTAAATTTAGATCATGAGCTCATGTTTAGGTAAACATCTGACTTTGTAAGAGGCTTAAGTGTGAACGCTCGTATGCTTCATCAGAAAGTCCGCAAAGATTTATTTGTGTCCCTCCAATGAGTTACCCCGATGACCCCGTTTACTACAAGTGTTGGTCCAATACACCCTCTAGAGGCAGGGACTCAGACAGGACTGCTTTGCTGCCACCGATCTGGGGTAGTGGCTTTTGGCGGCCTGTGGCCCGGGCAGTAGGCTCCCCGCGTGTGTCCCACTACCCATGTGCCTGCGAACGTCGGTCACCTGGCAGGAAGCTACGATGCCCAGACCTATGGTTAGCTGTGCAGCGAGGTGTACTGTGCGGACCGGTTCCACACACACTTCAAGTTAGAGGGCGGCTTGAGTGGAACGGTGAGAGTTTGGGCAGCTGTGCAGACAAAGAAGGCGCCCTTTGGCCTAGGCCTAAATGCTTGTGACACACGACTGGGCGTGTCGGGCTCTGAGGGCCCTGCCCTTGGCCCCCTTCTCCCCTGCATTTGTTCTGTCACCGCAGAGATGTCCACACCCACTCCCTCAGTGAGGGCAGTGTTCCAACCTCCCTCAGCCCCGCTCCCTCTCCGCAGGTTACCATGGAGAACAGATGCTGCATTCTGAGGCCAGGGCTTTCCGAGAATGCCAAGGGCAGACATGATGACCTTAAATGATTTCCTCTAATGTCCATTTTTGTAAACTTAAGGAGCTAGGAAATGGTCCACTTTACAGAAATATTCAAATTTAATGGCATTTCATATATTCTCTGCGACAACATTCTCCGGATTTTTTCTGTATATTCTTTACTTATGTTTTGGTTTTCTTTAATCAAAGTGTGTATTTTAAATATTGTCAAAGAATATTCTATGGACTTACTACATCACCTGAATTTTATACGTTTTCTGTTGTATTAAGTTCTGCTCATAACTTTATTTATCTTTTTTCTATGCTCTCAGTGTTTATTGTTTTGATCATCTGATGTCAATTAAAACACTTGGATATTCATTTTAATAAATGTTTTTACTTATAAAGATTTGAACTTTTAAAGATTCCAGCTTACCTGTAAGTTTCTAAGGGTCAGGTCCTCTACAGTGTTGCTGGCCTAAGGCTTAGTTCACAATATAGCAAAGTATACATTGACCTATTTTCCCCTCGACTTTCTGTAATTTCCTACATCTCACCTTTCTTTGCAGACAAGCCATTTGAAATACCCTTAACTTATTTCACAGCCAATAAGTCTTTGAAATAATGTGTATTTTTAGAGAAATCTTCTTATATATTTAGGCAGATAATCTGACCTGCCATAGTTTTCAAAACAGCATAATTTCACTCTTCTCAATGATGAATCTGTTGTATTACACAACCTTTGAGTATTCAGCTTTATCAATGACATGTACTTTAAAAATGTTTTAGAGATCCTAACAGTCTTTGATAACATCCTTGTTCCTTGTTTCAGTTCCAGTTTCATGTATATTTTCTGCCTTGCACCTGAGTATTCCAACGTCTTATGTATGGCATAGGGAATCTAATTCTGGTATTGATTGTTTTTGCTGATTGTCTCCCCCTGTAGCTGGTTTCTTCATTATTGTGTAAATTTAGATCATGAGCTCATGTTTAGCTAAACAGCTGACCTTGTAATTGGCTTAGGTGTGAACGCTCGTAAGTTTCAGCAAAAAGTCGGCAAAGATTTATTTGTGTCCCTCCAATGAGTTGCCCACAAGGACCCCGTTTTCTAAAAGTGTTGGTCCAATACTCCCTCTAGGGACAGGGGACTTAGACAGGGCTGCTTTCGGACCCCGATCTTGGGCAGGGGCAGTGGGCGGCCTGTGGCCCGGGCAGGAGCCTCTCTCTGTGTGAACCAGGGAATCATCTCTCCTGGGAAATTCGGTCACCTGGCAGGAAGCTACGATGCCCAGACCTATGGTTAGCTGTGCAGCGAGGTATACTGCACGGACAGGTTCCACACACACTTTAACTAAGTGGGTGGCCTAAGTGGAAAAGTGAGAGTTAGGGCAGCTGTGCAGACAATGAAGGCGCCCTATGGCAGGGGCCTAAATGCTTGTGACACCCCACTGGGCCTGCCGGGCTCTGAGGGCCCTGCCCTGGGCCCCCTGCTCCAATGCCCTTTGTTCAGTCACAGCAGAGATGGCCACACCCACTCCCTCAGTGAGGGCAGTGTTCCAGCCTCCCTAAGCCCCCCCCATTCTCCGCAGGTTACCATGGACTACAGATGCTGCATTCTGAGGCCAGGGCGTTCCGAGAATGCCAAGGGCAGACATGATGAACTTAAATGATTTCCTCTTGTGTCAGTTTTGGTAAACTGTAGGAGCTAGGAAATGGTCCGCTTTACAGAAATGTTCAAATTTACTGGCATTTCATATATTCTCTGCTATAACATTGTCCTGATTCTTTCTATATATTCTTTAATTATGTTTCTGTTTTCCTCAATCAAAGTGTGTCTTTTAAATCTTTTCAAAGATTATTCTTTGACTTACTACCTCACCTGAATTTTATACGTTTTCTGTGGTATTACGTTCTGCTCATATCTTTATTTATATTTTTTCTATGTTCTCAGGGTTTATTGTTTTGATCTTCTGATGTCAATTAAAACACTTGGTTATTCATTTTCACCAATCTTTTTACTTATAAAGATTTGAACTTTTAAAGATTCCAGCTCACTTTTAAGTTTCTAAGTGTCAGGACCTCTACATTGTGGCTGGCCTAAGGCTTAGTTCACCATATAGCAATGTATATATTGACATTTTCCCCTCGCCTTTCTGTGATTCCCTACATCTCACCTTTCTTTGCAGACAAGCCATTTGAAATACCCTTAACTTATTTCACAGCCAATAAGTCGTTGAAAAAATATGTATTTTTTAGGGAAATCTTCTTATATAATTAGGCAGAAAATCTCACCTGCCATAGATTTCAAAACAGCATAATTTCACTCTTCTCAATGTTTAATCTGTGGTATTATACAACCTTTGAGTATTTAGGTTTATCAACGACATGTACTTTAAAAATGTTTTAGAGATCCTAGCAGCCTTGGAAAACCTCCTTGTTCCTTGTTTCAGTTCCAGTTTTCTGTATATTTTCTGCCTTGCACCGGATTATTCCAACATCAGATGGATGGCCTAGGGAATCTCATTCTGGTATTGATTGTTTTTGCTGATTGTCTCACTTTGTAGCTGATATCTTCAATATTGTGTAAATTTAGATCATGAGCTCATGTTTAGCTAAACAGCTGACCTTGTAAGAGGCTTAGGTGTGAACGCTGGTAAGCTTCAGCAGAAAGTCGGCAAAGATTTATTTGTGTCCCTCCAATGAGTTGCCCGCAAGGACCCCGTTATCTACAAGTGTTGGTCCAATACTCCTTCGAGAGGCAGTGGACTCAGACATGGCTGCTTTTCAGCCTTCGATCTGGGCAGGGGCAGTGGGCGGCCTGTTGCCCGGACAGGAGCGTCTCCGCATGTGTCCCAGGGACCCATTTTCCTGCGAACTTCGGTCACCTGGCAGGAAGCTACGATGCCCTGACCTATGGTTAGCTGTGCAGCGAGGTGTACTGCGCGGACAGGTTCCAAACACACCTCAAATAAGAGGGCGGCCTGAGTGGAAAGGTGAGAGATTGGGCAGCTGTGCAGACAAAGAAGGCGCCCTTTGGCCTGGGCCTAAATGTTTGTGACACCCCACTGGGTCTGCCTGGCTCTGAGGGCCCTGCCGTTGGCCCCCTGCTCCCCTGCCCTTTGTTCAGTCACAGCAGAGATGGCCACACCCACTCCCTCAGTGAGGGCAGTCTTCCAAGCTCCCTCAGCCACGCCCCCTCTCCGCAGGTTACCATGGACTACAGATGCTGCATTCTGAGGCCAGGGCGTTCCGAGAATGACAAGGGCAGACATGATGACCTTAAATGATTTCCTCTTGTGTCAGTTTTGGTAAACTTTAGGAGCTAGGAAATGGTCCACTTTACAGAAATGTTCAAATTTACTTGCATTTCATATATTCTCTGCAATAACATTGTCCTGATTCTTTCTGTATATTCTTTACTTATGTTTTTTTTTTCCTTAATCAAAGTGTGTCTTTTAAATCTTGTCAAAGAATATTCTTTGGACTTAGTACCTCACCTGAGTTTTATACGTTTTCTGTTGTATTAAGTTCTGCTCATATCTTTATTTATCTTGTTTCTATGTTCTCAGGGTTTATTGTTTTGATCTTCTGATGTCAATTAAAACACTTGGTTATTCATTTTAATAAATCTTTTTACTTATAAAGATTTGAACTTTTTAATATTCCAGCTTACTTGTAAGTTTCTAAGGGTCATGTCCTCTACATTGTTGCTGGCCTAAGGCTTTGTTCACAATATAGTAAAGTGTATATTGACCTATTTTCCCCTCGACTTTCTGTGATTCCCTACATCTCCCCTTTCTTTGCAGACAAGCCATTTGAAATACCCTTAACTTATTTCACAGCTTATATGTCTTTGAAATAATGTGTATTTTTAGAGAAATCTTCTCATATTATTAGGCAGAAAATCT
The DNA here is from genome assembly GCF_964165515.1 of Mesoplodon bidens. Taxonomy (NCBI): domain Eukaryota; kingdom Metazoa; phylum Chordata; class Mammalia; order Artiodactyla; family Ziphiidae; genus Mesoplodon; species Mesoplodon bidens. The sequence continues at coordinate 8,617,592 of NC_138180.1, forward strand.
CACCTGCCATAGTTTTCAAAACAGCATAATTTCACTCTTGTCAAGGATGAATCTGTTGCAGTACACAACCTTTGAGTATTTAGCTTTATCAATGACATGTAATTTAAAAATGTTTCAGAGATCCTACCAGTCTTTGAAAACATCCTTGTTCCTTGTTTCAGTTCCAGTTTTGTGTATATTTTCTGCCTTGCACCTGATTATTCCAACATCTGATGGATGGCCTAGGGAATCTAATTCTGGTATTGATTGTTTTTGCTGATTGTCTCCCCTGGTATTGATTTCTTCATTATTGTGTAAATTTAGATCATGAGCTCATGTTTAGGTAAACATCTGACTTTGTAAGAGGCTTAAGTGTGAACGCTCGTATGCTTCATCAGAAAGTCCGCAAAGATTTATTTGTGTCCCTCCAATGAGTTACCCCGATGACCCCGTTTACTACAAGTGTTGGTCCAATACACCCTCTAGAGGCAGGGACTCAGACAGGACTGCTTTGCTGCCACCGATCTGGGGTAGTGGCTTTTGGCGGCCTGTGGCCCGGGCAGTAGGCTCCCCGCGTGTGTCCCACTACCCATGTGCCTGCGAACGTCGGTCACCTGGCAGGAAGCTACGATGCCCAGACCTATGGTTAGCTGTGCAGCGAGGTGTACTGTGCGGACCGGTTCCACACACACTTCAAGTTAGAGGGCGGCTTGAGTGGAACGGTGAGAGTTTGGGCAGCTGTGCAGACAAAGAAGGCGCCCTTTGGCCTAGGCCTAAATGCTTGTGACACACGACTGGGCGTGTCGGGCTCTGAGGGCCCTGCCCTTGGCCCCCTTCTCCCCTGCATTTGTTCTGTCACCGCAGAGATGTCCACACCCACTCCCTCAGTGAGGGCAGTGTTCCAACCTCCCTCAGCCCCGCTCCCTCTCTGCAGGTTACCATGGAGAACAGATGCTGCATTCTGAGGCCAGGGCTTTCCGAGAATGCCAAGGGCAGACATGATGACCTTAAATGATTTCCTCTAATGTCCATTTTTGTAAACTTAAGGAGCTAGGAAATGGTCCACTTTACAGAAATATTCAAATTTAATGGCATTTCATATATTCTCTGCGACAACATTCTCCGGATTTTTTCTGTATATTCTTTACTTATGTTTTGGTTTTCTTTAATCAAAGTGTGTATTTTAAATATTGTCAAAGAATATTCTATGGACTTACTACATCACCTGAATTTTATACGTTTTCTGTTGTATTAAGTTCTGCTCATAACTTTATTTATCTTTTTTCTATGCTCTCAGGGTTTATTGTTTTGATCATCTGATGTCAATTAAAACACTTGGATATTCATTTTAATAAATGTTTTTACTTATAAAGATTTGAACTTTTAAAGATTCCAGCTTACCTGTAAGTTTCTAAGGGTCAGGTCCTCTACAGTGTTGCTGGCCTAAGGCTTAGTTCACAATATAACAAAGTATACATTGACCTATTTTCCCCTCGACTTTCTGTAATTTCCTACATCTCACCTTTCTTTGCAGACAAGCCATTTGAAATACCCTTAACTTATTTCACAGCCAATAAGTCTTTGAAATAATGTGTATTTTTAAAGAAATCTTCTTATATATTTAGGCAGATAATCTGACCTGCCATAGTTTTCAAAACAGCATAATTTCACTCTTCTCAATGATGAATCTGTTGTATTACACAACCTTTGAGTATTCAGCTTTATCAATGACATGTACTTTAAAAATGTTTTAGAGATCCTAACAGTCTTTGATAACATCCTTGTTCCTTGTTTCAGTTCCAGTTTCATGTATATTTTCTGCCTTGCACCTGAGTATTCCAACGTCTTATGTATGGCATAGGGAATCTAATTCTGGTATTGATTGTTTTTGCTGATTGTCTCCCCCTGTAGCTGGTTTCTTCTTTATTGTGTAAATTTAGATCATGAGCTCATGTTTAGCTAAACAGCTGACCTTGTAATTGGCTTAGGTGTGAACGCTCGTAAGTTTCAGCAAAAAGTCGGCAAAGATTTATTTGTGTCCCTCCAATGAGTTGCCCACAAGGACCCCGTTTTCTAAAAGTGTTGGTCCAATACTCCCTCTAGGGATAGGGGACTTAGACAGGGCTGCTTTCGGCCCCCGATCTTGGGCAGGGGCAGTGGGCGGCCTGTGGCCCGGGCAGGAGCCTCTCTGCGTGTGAACCAGGGAATCATCTCTCCTGGGAAATTCGGTCACCTGGCAGGAAGCTACGATGCCCAGACCTATGGTTAGCTGTGCAGCGAGGTATACTGCGCGGACAGGTTCCACACACACTTTAACTAAGTGGGTGGCCTGAGTGGAAAAGTGAGAGTTTGGGCAGCTGTGCAGACAATGAAGGCGCCCTATGGCAGGGGCCTAAATGCTTGTGACACCCCACTGGGCCTGCCGGGCTCTGAGGGCCCTGCCCTGGGCCCCCTGCTCCAATGCCCTTTGTTCAGTCACAGCAGAGATGGCCACACCCACTCCCTCAGTGAGGGCAGTGTTCCAGCCTCCCTCAGCCCCGCCCACTCTCCGCAGGTTACCATGGACTACAGATGCTGCATTCTGAGGCCAGGGCGTTCCGAGAATGCCAAGGGCAGACATGATGAACTTAAATGATTTCCTCTTGTGTCAGTTTAGGTAAACTGTAGGAGCTAGGAAATGGTCCGCTTTACAGAAATGTTCAAATTTACTGGCATTTCATATATTCTCTGCTATAACATTGTCCTGATTCTTTCTATATATTCTTTAATTATGTTTCTGTTTTCCTCAATCAAAGTGTGTCTTTTAAATCTTTTCAAAGATTATTCTTTGACTTACTACCTCACCTGAATTTTATACGTTTTCTGTGGTATTAAGTTCTGCTCATATCTTTATTTATATTTTTTCTATGTTCTCAGGGTTTATTGTTTTGATCTTCTGATGTCAATTAAAACACTTGGTTATTCATTTTCACCAATCTTTTTACTTATAAAGATTTGAACTTTTAAAGATTCCAGCTCACTTTTAAGTTTCTAAGTGTCAGGACCTCTACATTGTGGCTGGCCTAAGGCTTAGTTCACCATATAGCAATGTATATATTGACATTTTCCCCTCGCCTTTCTGTGATTCCCTACATCTCACCTTTCTTTGCAGACAAGCCATTTGAAATACCCTTAACTTATTTCACAGCCAATAAGTCGTTGAAAAAATATGTATTTTTTAGGGAAATCTTCTTATATAATTAGGCAGAAAATCTCACCTGCCATAGATTTCAAAACAGCATAATTTCACTCTTCTCAATGTTTAATCTGTGGTATTATACAACCTTTGAGTATTTAGGTTTATCAACGACATGTACTTTAAAAATGTTTTAGAGATCCTAGCAGCCTTGGAAAACCTCCTTGTTCCTTGTTTCAGTTCCAGTTTTCTGTATATTTTCTGCCTTGCACCGGATTATTCCAACATCAGATGGATGGCCTAGGGAATCTCATTCTGGTATTGATTGTTTTTGCTGATTGTCTCACTTTGTAGCTGATATCTTCAATATTGTGTAAATTTAGATCATGAGCTCATGTTTAGCTAAACAGCTGACCTTGTAAGAGGCTTAGGTGTGAACGCTGGTAAGCTTCAGCAGAAAGTCGGCAAAGATTTATTTGTGTCCCTCCAATGAGTTGCCCGCAAGGACCCCGTTATCTACAAGTGTTGGTCCAATACTCCTTCGAGAGGCAGTGGACTCAGACATGGCTGCTTTTCAGCCTTCGATCTGGGCAGGGGCAGTGGGCGGCCTGTTGCCCGGACAGGAGCGTCTCCGCATGTGTCCCAGGGACCCATTTTCCTGCGAACTTCGGTCACCTGGCAGGAAGCTACGATGCCCTGACCTATGGTTAGCTGTGCAGCGAGGTGTACTGCGCGGACAGGTTCCAAACACACCTCAAATAAGAGGGCGGCCTGAGTGGAAAGGTGAGAGATTGGGCAGCTGTGCAGACAAAGAAGGCGCCCTTTGGCCTGGGCCTAAATGTTTGTGACACCCCACTGGGTCTGCCTGGCTCTGAGGGCCCTGCCGTTGGCCCCCTGCTCCCCTGCCCTTTGTTCAGTCACAGCAGAGATGGCCACACCCACTCCCTCAGTGAGGGCAGTCTTCCAAGCTCCCTCAGCCACGCCCCCTCTCCGCAGGTTACCATGGACTACAGATGCTGCATTCTGAGGCCAGGGCGTTCCGAGAATGACAAGGGCAGACATGATGACCTTAAATGATTTCCTCTTGTGTCAGTTTTGGTAAACTTTAGGAGCTAGGAAATGGTCCACTTTACAGAAATGTTCAAATTTACTTGCATTTCATATATTCTCTGCAATAACATTGTCCTGATTCTTTCTGTATATTCTTTACTTATGTTTTTTTTTTCCTTAATCAAAGTGTGTCTTTTAAATCTTGTCAAAGAATATTCTTTGGACTTAGTACCTCACCTGAGTTTTATACGTTTTCTGTTGTATTAAGTTCTGCTCATATCTTTATTTATCTTGTTTCTATGTTCTCAGGGTTTATTGTTTTGATCTTCTGATGTCAATTAAAACACTTGGTTATTCATTTTAATAAATCTTTTTACTTATAAAGATTTGAACTTTTTAATATTCCAGCTTACTTGTAAGTTTCTAAGGGTCATGTCCTCTACATTGTTGCTGGCCTAAGGCTTTGTTCACAATATAGTAAAGTGTATATTGACCTATTTTCCCCTCGACTTTCTGTGATTCCCTACATCTCCCCTTTCTTTGCAGACAAGCCATTTGAAATACCCTTAACTTATTTCACAGCTTATATGTCTTTGAAATAATGTGTATTTTTAGAGAAATCTTCTCATATTATTAGGCAGAAAATCTCACCTGCCATAGTTTTCAAAACAGCATAATTTCACTCTTGTCAAGGATGAATCTGTTGCAGTACACAACCTTTGAGTATTTAGCTTTATCAATGACATGTAATTTAAAAATGTTTCAGAGATCCTACCAGTCTTTGAAAACATCCTTGTTCCTTGTTTCAGTTCCAGTTTTGTGTATATTTTCTGCCTTGCACCTGATTATTCCAACATCTGATGGATGGCCTAGGGAATCTAATTCTGGTATTGATTGTTTTTGCTGATTGTCTCCCCTGGTATTGATTTCTTCATTATTGTGTAAATTTAGATCATGAGCTCATGTTTAGGTAAACATCTGACTTTGTAAGAGGCTTAAGTGTGAACGCTCGTATGCTTCATCAGAAAGTCCGCAAAGATTTATTTGTGTCCCTCCAATGAGTTACCCCGATGACCCCGTTTACTACAAGTGTTGGTCCAATACACCCTCTAGAGGCAGGGACTCAGACAGGACTGCTTTGCTGCCACCGATCTGGGGTAGTGGCTTTTGGCGGCCTGTGGCCCGGGCAGTAGGCTCCCCGCGTGTGTCCCACTACCCATGTGCCTGCGAACGTCGGTCACCTGGCAGGAAGCTACGATGCCCAGACCTATGGTTAGCTGTGCAGCGAGGTGTACTGTGCGGACCGGTTCCACACACACTTCAAGTTAGAGGGCGGCTTGAGTGGAACGGTGAGAGTTTGGGCAGCTGTGCAGACAAAGAAGGCGCCCTTTGGCCTAGGCCTAAATGCTTGTGACACACGACTGGGCGTGTCGGGCTCTGAGGGCCCTGCCCTTGGCCCCCTTCTCCCCTGCATTTGTTCTGTCACCGCAGAGATGTCCACACCCACTCCCTCAGTGAGGGCAGTGTTCCAACCTCCCTCAGCCCCGCTCCCTCTCTGCAGGTTACCATGGAGAACAGATGCTGCATTCTGAGGCCAGGGCTTTCCGAGAATGCCAAGGGCAGACATGATGACCTTAAATGATTTCCTCTAATGTCCATTTTTGTAAACTTAAGGAGCTAGGAAATGGTCCACTTTACAGAAATATTCAAATTTAATGGCATTTCATATATTCTCTGCGACAACATTCTCCGGATTTTTTCTGTATATTCTTTACTTATGTTTTGGTTTTCTTTAATCAAAGTGTGTATTTTAAATATTGTCAAACAATATTCTATGGACTTACTACATCACCTGAATTTTATACGTTTTCTGTTGTATTAAGTTCTGCTCATAACTTTATTTATCTTTTTTCTATGCTCTCAGGGTTTATTGTTTTGATCATCTGATGTCAATTAAAACACTTGGATATTCATTTTAATAAATGTTTTTACTTATAAAGATTTGAACTTTTAAAGATTCCAGCTTACCTGTAAGTTTCTAAGGGTCAGGTCCTCTACAGTGTTGCTGGCCTAAGGCTTAGTTCACAATATAGCAAAGTATACATTGACCTATTTTCCCCTCGACTTTCTGTAATTTCCTACATCTCACCTTTATTTGCAGACAAGCCATTTGAAATACCCTTAACTTATTTCACAGCCAATAAGTCTTTGAAATAATGTGTATTTTTAGAGAAATCTTCTTATATATTTAGGCAGATAATCTGACCTGCCATAGTTTTCAAAACAGCATAATTTCACTCTTCTCAATGATGAATCTGTTGTATTACACAACCTTTGAGTATTCAGCTTTATCAATGACATGTACTTTAAAAATGTTTTAGAGATCCTAACAGTCTTTGATAACATCCTTGTTCCTTGTTTCAGTTCCAGTTTCATGTATATTTTCTGCCTTGCACCTGAGTATTCCAACGTCTTATGTATGGCATAGGGAATCTAATTCTGGTATTGATTGTTTTTGCTGATTGTCTCCCCCTGTAGCTGGTTTCTTCATTATTGTGTAAATTTAGATCATGAGCTCATGTTTAGCTAAACAGCTGACCTTGTAATTGGCTTAGGTGTGAACGCTCGTAAGTTTCAGCAAAAAGTCGGCAAAGATTTATTTGTGTCCCTCCAATGAGTTGCCCACAAGGACCCCGTTTTCTAAAACTGTTGGTCCAATACTCCCTCTAGGGATAGGGGACTTAGACAGGGCTGCTTTCGGCCCCCGATCTTGGGCAGGGGCAGTGGGCGGCCTGTGGCCCGGGCAGGAGCCTCTCTGCGTGTGAACCAGGGAATCATCTCTCCTGGGAAATTCGGTCACCTGGCAGGAAGCTACGATGCCCAGACCTATGGTTAGCTGTGCAGCGAGGTATACTGCGCGGACAGGTTCCACACACACTTTAACTAAGTGGGTGGCCTGAGTGGAAAAGTGAGAGTTTGGGCAGCTGTGCAGACAATGAAGGCGCCCTATGGCAGGGGCCTAAATGCTTGTGACACCCCACAGGGCCTGCCGGGCTCTGAGGGCCCTGCCCTGGGCCCCCTGCTCCAATGCCCTTTGTTCAGTCACAGCAGAGATGGCCACACCCACTCCCTCAGTGAGGGCAGTGTTCCAGCCTCCCTCAGCCCCGCCCACTCTCCGCAGGTTACCATGGACTACAGATGCTGCATTCTGAGGCCAGGGCGTTCCGAGAATGCCAAGGGCAGACATGATGAACTTAAATGATTTCCTCTTGTGTCAGTTTAGGTAAACTGTAGGAGCTAGGAAATGGTCCGCTTTACAGAAATGTTCAAATTTACTGGCATTTCATATATTCTCTGCTATAACATTGTCCTGATTCTTTCTATATATTCTTTAATTATGTTTCTGTTTTCCTCAATCAAAGTGTGTCTTTTAAATCTTTTCAAAGAATATTCTTTGACTTACTACCTCACCTGAATTTTATACGTTTTCTGTGGTATTAAGTTCTGCTCATATCTTTATTTATATTTTTTCTATGTTCTCAGGGTTTATTGTTTTGATCTTCTGATGTCAATTAAAACACTTGGTTATTCATTTTCACCAATCTTTTTACTTATAAAGATTTGAACTTTTAAAGATTCCAGCTCACTTTTAAGTTTCTAAGTGTCAGGACCTCTACATTGTGGCTGGCCTAAGGCTTAGTTCACCATATAGCAATGTATATATTGACATTTTCCCCTCGACTTTCTGTGATTCCCTACATCTCACCTTTCTTTGCAGACAAGCCATTTGAAATACCCTTAACTTATTTCACAGCCAATAAGTCGTTGAAAAAATGTGTATTTTTTAGGGAAATCTTCTTATATAATTAGGCAGAAAATCTCACCTGCCATAGTTTTCAAAACAGCATAATTTCACTCTTCTCAATGTTTAATCTGTGGTATTAAACAACCTTTGAGTATTTAGGTTTATCAACGACATGTACTTTAAAAATGTTTTAGAGATCCTAGCAGCCTTTGAAAACCTCCTTGTTCCTTGTTTCAGTTCCAGTTTTCTGTATATTTTCTGCCTTGCACCGGATTATTCCAACATCAGATGGATGGCCTAGGGAATCTCATTCTGGTATTGATTGTTTTTGCTGATTGTCTCACTTTGTAGCTGATATCTTCAATATTGTGTAAATTTAGATCATGAGCTCATGTTTAGCTAAACAGCTGACCTTGTAAGAGGCTTAGGTGTGAACGCTGGTAAGCTTCAGCCGAAAGTCGGCAAAGATTTATTTGTGTCCCTCCAATGAGTTGCCCGCAAGGACCCCGTTATCTACAAGTGTTGGTCCAATACTCCTTCGAGAGGCAGTGGACTCAGACATGGCTGCTTTTCAGCCTTCGATCTGGGGCAGGGGCAGTGGGCGGCCTGTTGCCCGGACAGGAGCGTCTCCGCATGTGTCCCAGGGACCCATTTTCCTGCGAACTTCGGTCACCTGGCAGGAAGCTATGATGCCCTGACCTATGGTTAGCTGTGCAGCGAGGTGTACTGCGCGGACAGGTTCCAAACACACCTCAAATAAGAGGGCGGCCTGAGTGGAAAGGTGAGAGATTGGGCAGCTGTGCAGACAAAGAAGGCGCCCTTTGGCCTGGGCCTAAATGTTTGTGACACCCCACTGGGTCTGCCTGGCTCTGAGGGCCCTGCCCTGTGCCCCCTGCTCCCCTGCCCTTTGTTCAGTCACAGCAGAGATGGCCACACCCACTCCCTCAGTGAGGGCAGTCTTCCAAGCTCCCTCAGCCACGCCCCCTCTCCGCAGGTTACCATGGCCTACAGATGCTGCATTCTGAGGCCAGGGCGTTCCGAGAATGACAAGGGCAGACATGATGACCTTAAATGATTTCCTCTTGTGTCAGTTTTGGTAAAGTTTAGGAGCTAGGAAATGCTCCGCTTTACAGAAATGTTCAAATTTACCGGCATTTCATATATTCTCTGCTATAACATTGTCCTGATTCTTTCTGTATATTCTTTACATATGTTTTTGTTTTCCTTAATCAAAGTGTGTCTTTTAAATCTTTTCAAAGAATATTCTTTGGACTTACTAAATCACCTGAATTTTATACGTTTTCTGTTGTATTAAGTTCTGCTCATATCTTTATTTATCTTTTTTCTATGTTCTCAGGGTTTATTGTTTTGATTTTCTGATGTCAAGTAAAACACTTGGTTATGCATTTTAATAAATCTTTTTACTTATAAAGATTTGAACTTTTAAAGATTCCAGCTTACTTGTACGTTTCTAAGGGTCCATTCCTCTACACTGTTGCCGGCCTAAGGCTTAGTTCACCATATAGCAATGTATATATTGACATATTATCCCCTCGGCTTTCTGTGATTTCCTACGTCTCACCTTTCTTTGCAGACAAGCCATTTGAAATACCCTTTACTTATTTCACAGCCAATAAGTCTTTGAAACAATGTGTATTTTTTAGAGAAATCATCTTATATAATTAGGCAGAAAATCTCACCTTCCATAGTTTTCTAAACAGCATAATTTCACTCTTCTCACTGCTTAATTTGTTGTATTAAACAACTTTTGAGTATTTAGCTTTATCCATGACATGTACTTTAAAAATATTTTAGAGATCCTACCAGACTTTGAAAACATCCTTGTTCCTTGTTTTATTTACAGGTTTATGTATATTTTCTGCCTAGCACCTAATTATTCCAACATCTGACGGGTGGCCTAGGGAATCTAATTCTGGTATTGATTGTTTTTGCTGATTGTCTCCCTTTGTAGCTGATTTCTTCATTATTGTGTAAATTTAGATCATGAGCTCATGTTTTGCTAAACAGCTGACCTTGTAAGAGGCTTAGGTGTGAACGCTCGTAAGTTTCAGCAAAGAAGTCGGCAAAGATTTATTTGTGTTCCTCCAATGAGTTGCCCACAAGGACCCAGTTTTCTAGAAGTGTTGGTCCAATACTCCCTCTAAAGGCAGGGGACTCAGACAGGGCTTCTTTGAGACACCCGATTTGGGGAGGGGCAGTGGGCGGCCTCTGGCCCGGGCAGGAGCCTATTCGCTTGTGTCCCAGGGACCCAATTGCCAGTGAACTTCGGTCACCTGACAGGAAGCCACGATGCCCAGACCTATGGTTAGCTGTGCAGCGAGGTGTACTGCATGGACAGGTTCCACAAACACTTCAAGTAAGTGGGAGGCCTGAGTGGAAAGGTGAGAGTTTGGGCAGCTGTGCAGACAAAGAAGGCGCCCTTTAGCCTAGTCCTAAATGCTTGTGACACCCCACTGGGCCTGCCGGGATCTGAGGGCCCTGCCCTGGGCCCCCTGTTCCCCTGTCCTTTGTTCAGTCATAGCAGAGATGGCCACACTCACTCCTTCAGTGAGGGCAGTGTTCCAAACTCCCTCAGCCCCGCCCCCTCTGCGCAGGTTACCATGCACTACAGATGCTGCATTCTGAGGCCAGGGCGTTCTGAGAATGCCAAGGGCAGACATGATGACCTTAAATGATTTCCTCTTGTGTCAGTTTTGGTAAACTTTAGGAGCTAGGAAATGGTTCATTTTACACAAATGTTCAAATTTACTGGCGTTTCAGATATTCTCTGCCATAACATTGTCCTGATTCTTTCTGTATATTCTTTACTTATGTTTTTGTTTTCCTAAATCAAAGTGTGTCTTTTAAATCTTTTCAAAGAATATTCTTTGGAATTACTACCTCATCTGAATTTTATACGTTTTCTGTGGTATTAAGTTCTGCTCATATCTTTATTTATCTTTTTTCTATGTTCTCAGGGTTTATTGCTTTCATCTTCTGATGTCAATTAAAACACTTGGTTACTCATTTTAATAAATCTTTTTACTTATAAAGATTTGAACTTTTGAAGATACCAGCTTTCTTGTAAGTTTCTAAGGGTCAGGTCCTCTACATTGTTGCTGGCCTAAGGCTTTGTTCACAATATAGTAAAGTGTATATTGACCTATTTCCCCCCCGACTTTCTGTGATTCCGTACATCTCCCCTTTCTTTGCAGACAAGCCATTTGAAATACCCTTAACTTATTTCACAGCTTATATGTCTTTGAAATAATGTGTATTTTTAGAGAAATCTTCTCATATTATTAGGCAGAAAATCTCACCTGCCATAGTTTTCAAAACAGCATAATTTCACTCTTCTCAAGGATGAATCTGTTGCATTATACAACCTTTGAGTATATAGCTTTATCAATGACATGTACTTTAAAAATGTTTTAGAGATCCTACCAGTCTTTGAAAACATCCTTGTTCCTTGTTTCAGTTCCAGTTTTGTGTATATTTTCTGCCTTGCACCTAATTATTCCAACATCTGATGGATGGCCTAGGGAATCTAATTCTGGTATTGATTGTTTTTGCTGATTGTCTCCCCTGGTATTTGATTTCTTCATTATCGTGTAAATTTAGATCATGAGCTCATGTTTAGGTAAACACCTGACTTTGTAATAGGGTTAGGTGTGAACGCTCGTAAGCTTCATCAGAAAGTCCGCAAAGATTTATTTGTGTCCCTCCAATGAGTTACCCCGATGACCCCGTTTACTACAAGTGTTGGTCCAATACTCCGTCTAGAGGCAGGGACTCAGACAGGACTGCTTTGCTGCCACCGATCTGGGGTAGTGGCTTTTGGCGGCCTGTGGTCAGGGCAGGAAGCTCCCCGCCTGTGTCCCACGACACATGTGCCTGCGAACTTCGGTCACCTGGCAGGAAGCTACGATGCCCAGACCTATGGTTAGCTGTGCAGTGAGGTGTACTGTGCGAACCGGTTCCACACACACTTCAAGTAAGAGGGCGGCTTGAGTGGAAAGGTGAGAGTTTGGGCAGCTGTGCAGACAAAGAAGGCGCCCTTTGGCCTAGGCCTAAAAGCTTGTGACACACGACTGTTTGTGCCGGGCTCTGAGGGCCCTGCCCTTGGCCCCCTTCTCCCCTGCCTTTGTTCTGTCACCGCAGAGATGGCCACACCCACTCCCTCAGTGAGGGCAGTGTTCCAACCTCCCTCAGCCCCGCCCGCTCTCCGCAGGATACCATGGAGAACAGATGCTGCATTCTGAGGCCAGGGCATTCCGAGAATGCCAAGGGCAGACATGATGACCTTAAATGTTTTCCTCTAATGTCAGTTTTGGTAAACTTTAGGAGCTAGGAAATGGTCCACTTTACAGAAATATTCAAATTTACTGGCATTTCATATATTCTCTGCTTCAACATTCTCCTGATTTTTTCTGTATATTCTTTACTTATGTTTTGGTTTTCTTTAATCAAAGTGTGTATTTTAAATATTGTCAAAGAATATTCTACGGACTTACTACATCACCTGAATTTTATACGTTTTCTGTTGTATTAAGTTCTGCTCATAACTTTATTTATCTTTTTTCTATGTTCTCAGGGTTTATTGTTTTGATCTTCTGATGTCAATTAAAAGACTTGGTTATTCATTTTAATAAACCTTTTTACTTATAAAGATTTGAACTTTTCAAGATTCCAGCTAACTTGTAAGTTTCTAAGGGTCAGGCCCTCTACATTGTTGCTGGCCTAAGGCTTAGTTCACAATATAGCAAAGTATATATAGACCTATTTTCCCCTCGACTTCCTGTGATTTCCTACATCTCACCTTTCTTTGCAGGCAAGCCATTTGAAATACCCTTAACTTATTTCAAAGCCAGTAAGTCTTTGAAATAATTTGTATTTTTAGAGAAATCTTCTTATATATTTAGGCAGAAAATCTGACGTGCCATAGTTTTCAAAACAGCATAATTTCACTCTTCTCAATGATGAATCTGTTGTATTACACTACCTTTGAGTATTTAGCTTTATCAATGGCATGTACTTTAAAAGTGTTTTAGAGATCCTAACAGTCTTTGATAACATCCTTGTTCCTTGTTTCAGTTCCAGTTTCATGTATATTTTCTGCCTTGCACCTGATTATTCCAACGCCTTATGTATGGCATAGGGAATCTAATCCTGGTATTGATTGTTTTTGCTGATTGTCTCCCGCTGTAGCTGATTTCTTCATTATTGTGTAAATTTAGATCATGAGCTCATGTTTAGCTAAACATCTGACCTTGTAGGAGGCTTAGGTGTGAACACTCGTAAGCTTCATCAGAAAGTCCGCAAAGATTTATTTGTGTCCCTCCAATGAGTTACCCGCGAGGACCCCGTTTTCTACAAATGTTGGTCCAATACTCCCTCTAGAGGCACGGCCTCAGACAGGTCTGCTTTGTGCCCCACGATCTGTCGCAGTGGCAGTGGGCAGACTGTGGCCCGGGCAGGAGCCTCTCCGCGTGTGTCCCAGTGACCCATCTGCCTGAGAACTTCGGTCACCTGACAGGAAGCCACGATGCCCAGACCTATGGTTAGCTGTGCAGCGAGGTGTACTGCATGGACAGGTTCCACAAACACTTCAAGTAAGAGGAGGCCTGAGTGGAAAGCTGAGAGTTTGGGCAGCTGTGCAGACAAAGAAGGCGCCCTTTAGCTTGGGCCTAAATGCTTGTGACACCCCAGTGGGCCTCCCGGGCTCTGAGGGCCCTGCACTGGGACCCCTACTCCCCTGTCCTTTGTTCAGTCACAGCAGAGATGGCCACACCCACTCCCTCAGTCAGGGCAGTGTTCCAACCTCCCTCAGCCCCCTCTCCGCAGGTTACCATGGACTACAGATGCTGCATTCTGAGTCCATGGCATTCCGAGAATGACAAGGGCAGACATGATAACCTTAAAGGATTTCCTCTTGTGTCAGTTTTGGTAAACTTTAGGAGCTAGGAAATGGTCCACTTTACAGAAATGTTCAAATTTACTGGCATTTCATATATTCTCTGCTATAACTTTTTCCTGATTCTTTCTGTATATTCTTTACTTATGTTTTTGTTTTCCTTAATCAAAGTGTGTCTTTTAAATCTTGTCAAAGAATATTCTTTGGACTTAGTACCTCACCTGAATTTTATACGTTTTCTGTTGTATTAAGTTCTGCTCATATCTTTATTTATCTTTTTTCTATGTTCTCAGGGTTTATTGTATTGATCTTCTGATGTCAATTAAAACACTTGGTTATTCATTTTAATAAGTCTTTTTACTTATAAAGATTTGAACTTTTTAATATTCCAGCTTACTTGTAAGTTTCTAAGGGTCAGGTCCTCTACATTGTTGCTGGCCTAAGGCTTTGTTCACAATATAAAAAGTATATATTGACCTATTTTCCCCTCGACTTTCTGTGATTTCCTACATCTCACCTTTCTTTGCAGACAAGCCATTTGAAATACCCTTAACTTATTTCACAGCCAATAAATCTTTGAAATAATGTGTATTTTTAGGGAAATCTTCTTATATATTTAGGCTGAAAATCTGACCTGCCATAGTTTTCAAAACAGCATAATTTCACTCTTCTCAATGATGAATCTGTTGTATTACACAACCATTGAGTATTTAGCTTTATCAATGACATGTACTTTAAAAATGTTTTAGAGATCCTAACAGTCTTTGATAACATCCTTGTTCCTTGTTTCAGTTCCAGTCTCATGTATATTTTCTGCCGTGCTCCTGATTATTCCAACGTCTTATGTATGGCATAGGGAATCTAATTCTGGTATTGATTGTTTTTGCTGATTGTCTCCCCTGTAGCTGATTTCTTCATTATTGTGTAAATTTAGATCATGACCTCATGTTTAGCTAAACATCTGACCTTGTAAGAGGCTTAGGTTTGAACACTCGTAAGCTTCATCAGAAAGTCCGCAAAGATTTATTTGTGTCCCTCCAATGAGTTACCCGCGAGGACCCCGTTTTCTACAAATATTGGTCCAATACTCCCTCTAGAGGCACGGCCTCAGACAGGGCTACTTTGTGCCCCACGATCTGGGGCAGTGGCATTGGGCGGCCTGTGGCCCGGGCAGGAGCCTCTCCGCGTGTGTCCAGGGTCCCATCTGCCTGCGAACTTCGGTCACCTGGCAGGAAGCTCTGATGCCCAGACCTATGGTTAGCTGTGCACTGAGGTGCACTGCGCGGACAGGTTCCACACACACTTCAAGTAAGAGGGAGGCCTGAGTGGAAAGGCGAGAGTTTGGGCAGCTGTGCAGACAAAGAAGGCGCCATTTAGCCTAGGCCTAAATGCTTGTGACACACAACTGGGCCTGCTGGGCTCTGAGGGCCCTGCCCTGGGCACCCTGCTCCCCTGCCCTTTGTTCAGTCATAGCGGAGATGGCCACACCCACTCCCTCAGTGAGGGCAGTGCTCCAAACTCCCTCAGACCCGCCCCCTCTGCGCAGGTTACCATGCACTACAGATGCTGGATTCTGAGGCCAGGGCGTTCCGAGAATGCCAAGGACAGACATGATGACCTTAAATGATTTCCTCTTGTGTCAGTTTTGGTAAACTTTAAGAGCTAGGAAATGGTTCAGTTTACACAAATGTTCAAATTAACTGGCATTTCAGATATTCTCTGCTATAACATTGTCCTGATTCTTTCTGTATATTCCTTACTTATGTTTTTGTTTTCCTTAATCAAAGTGTGTCTTTTAAATCTCGTCAAAGAATATTCTTTGGACTTACTACATCACCTGAATTTTATATGTTTTCGGTTGTATTAAGTTCTGCTCATATCTTTATTTTTCTTTTTTCTATGTTCTCAGGGTTTATTTCTTTGATCTTCTGATATCAATTAAAACACTTCGTTACTCATTTTAATAAATATTTTTACTTATAAATTTTGAACTTTTGAAGATTCCATCTTACTTGTAACTTTCTAAGTGTCAGGTCCTCTACATTGTTGCTGGCCTAAGGCTTTGTTCACAATATAGTAAAGTGTATATTGACCTATTTTCCCCTCGACTTTCTGTGATTCCCTACATCTCACCTTTCTTTGCAGACAAGCCATATGAAATACCCTTAACTTATTTCACAGCCAATAAGTCTTTGAAATAATGTGTATTTTTTAGAGAAATCTTCTTATATATTTAGGCAGAAAATCTGACCTACCATAGTTTTCAAAACAGCATAATTTCACTCTTCTCAATGATGAATCTGTTGTATTACACAACCTTTGAGTATTTAGCTTTATCAATGACATGTACTTTAAAAATGTTTTAGAGATCCTAGCAGTCTTTGAAAACATCCTTGTTCCTTATTTCAGTTCCAGTTTCATGTATATTTTCTGCGTTGCACCTGATTATTCCAACGTCTGATGGATGGCATAGGGAATCTAATTCTGGTATTGATTGTTTTTGCTGATTGTCTCCCCCTGTAGCTTATTTCTTCATTATTGTGTAAATTTAGATCATAAGCTCATGTTTAGCTAAACATCTGACCTTGTAAGAGGCTTAGGTGTGAACACTCGTAAGCTTCATCAGAAAGTCCGCAAAAATTTATTTGTGTCCCTCCAATGAGTTGCCCGCGAGGACCCCGTTTTCTACAAGTGTTGGTCCAATACTCCCTCTAGAGGCACGGCCTCAGACAGGCCTGCTTTGCGCCCAACGATCAGTGGCAGTGGCAGTGGGAGTCAAGTGGCCCGGGCAGGAGCCTCTCCGCGTGTGTCCCACGACCCATCTGCCTGCGAACTTCGGACTCCTGGCAGGAAGCTACGATGCCCAGACCTATGGTCAGCTGTATAGCGAGGTGTACTGTGCGGACAGATTCCACACACACTTCAAGTAAGAGGACGGCCTGAGTGGAAAGTTGAGAGTTTGGACAGCTGTGCAGACAAAGAAGGCACCCTTTGGCCTCGGGCTAAATGCTTGTGACACCCGACTGGGCCTGCCGGGCTCTGAGGGCCCTGCCCTTGTCCCCCTTCTCCCCTGCCCTTTGTTCAGTCACAGCAGTGATGGCCACTCCCACTCCCTCAGTGAGGGCAGTGTTCCAACCTCCCTCAGTCCCGCCCCCTCTCCGCAGGTTACAAGGGACTACAGATGATGCATTCTGAGGCCAGGGCGTTCCGAGAATGCCAGGGGCAGACATGATGACCTTCAATGATTTCCTCTTGTGTCAATTTTGGTAAACTTTAGGAGCTAGGAAATGGTCCACTTTACAGAAATATTAAAATTTACTGGCATTTCATATATTCTCTGCTACAACATTGTCCTGATTCTTTCTGTATATTCTTTACTTATGTTTTGGTTTTCCTTAATCAAAGTGTGTCTTTTAAATATTTTCAAAGAATATTCTTTGGACTTACTACATCACCTGAATTTTATACGTTTTCTGTTGTATTAAGTTCTGCTCATATCTTTATTTATCTTTTTTCTATGTTCTCAGGTTTTATGTTTTGATCTTCTGATGTCAATTAAAACACTTGGTTACACATTTTAATAAATCTTTTTACGTATAAAAGTTTGAACTTTTAAAGATTCCATGTTACTTGTAAGTTTCTAAGCGTCAGGTCCTCTACATTGTTGCTAGCCTAAGGCTTTGTTCACAATATAGTAAAGTGTATATTGACCTATTTTCCCCTCGACTTTCTGTGTTTCCCTACATCTCCCCTTTCTTTGCAGACAAGCCATTTGAAATACCCTTAACTTATTTCACAGCTTATAAGTCTTTGAAATAATGTGTATTTTTTAGAGAAAACTTCTTATATATTTAGGCAGAAAATCTGACCTGCCATAGTTTTCAAAACAGCATAAATTCACTCTTCTCAGTGATGAATCTATTGTATTACACAACCTTTGAGTATTTAGCTTTATCAATGACATGTACTTAAAAAAATGTTTTAGAGATCCTACCAGTCTTTGAAAACATCACTGTTCATTGTTTCAGTTCCAGTTTTGTGTATATATTCTGCCTTGCACCTGATTATTCCAACATCTCATGGATGGCCTAGGGTATCTAATTCTGGTATTGATTGTTTTTGCTGATTGTCTCCCTTTGTATCTGATTTCTTCATTATTGTGTAAATTTAGATCATGAGCTCATGTTTAGCTAAACAGCTGACTTTCTAAGAGGCTTAGGTATGAACGCTCCTAAGCTTCATCAGAAAGTCTGCAAAGATTTATTGGTGTCCCTCCAAAGAGATACCCGGAGGACCCCGTTTTCTACAAGTGTTGGTCCAATACTCCCTCTAGAGGCAGGGACTCAGACAGGACTGCTTTGCTGCCACCGATCTTGGGTAGTGGCTTTTGGCGGCCTGTGGCCCGGGCACGAGTCTCCCCGTGTGTGTCCCACCACCCATCTGCCTGTGAACTTCGTTCACATGGCAGGAAGCTACGATGCCCAGACCTATGGTTAGCTGTGCAGCGAGGTATACTGCGCGGACAGGTTCCACACACACTTCAACTAAGTGGTTGGCCTGAGTGGAAAAGTGAGAGTTTGGGAAGCTGTGCAGACAAAGAAGGCGCCCTTTGTCCTGGGCTTAAAGGCTTGTGACACACCACTGGGCCTGCCGGGCTCTGAGGGCCCTGCCCACGGGTCCCTTCTCACCTGCCCTTTGTTCAGTCACAGCAGAGATGGCCACACCCACTCCCTCAGTGAGGGCAGTGTTCCAACCTACCTCAGCCCCATCCCCTCTCCGCAGGTTTCCATGGACTACAGATGCTGCATTCTGAGGCCAGGGCGTTCCGAGAATGCCAAGGGCAGACATGATGACCTTAAATGATTTCCTCTTGTGTCAGTTTTGGTAAACTTTAGGAGCTAGGAAATGGTTCCGTTTACACAAATGTTCAAATTTACTGGCATTTCAGATATTCTCTGCTATAAAATTGTCCTGATACTTTCTGTATATTTTTTACTTATGTCTTTGTTTTCCTTAATCAAACTGTGTCTTTTAAAGCTTTTCAAAGAATATTCTTTGGACTTACTACATCACCTGAATTTTATACGTTTTCCTTTGTATTAAGTTCTGCTCATATCTTTATTTATCTTTTTTCTATGTTCTCAGGGTTTATTGTTTTGATCTTCTGATGTCAAATAAAACACTTGGTTATTCATTTTAATAAATCTTTTTACTTATAAAGATTTGAACTTTTCAAGATTCCAGCTTACTTGTAAGTTTCTAAGGGTCAGATCCTCTACATTGTTGCTGGCCTAAGGCTTACTTCACAATATAGCAAAGTATATATTGACCTATTTTCCCCTCTACTTTCTGTGATTTCCTACATCTCACCTTTCTTTGCCGAGAAGCCATTTGAAATACACTTACTTATTTCACAGCAATAAGTCTTTGAAATAATGTATATTTTTTAGAGAAAACTTCTTATAGAATTAGGCAGAAAATATGACCTGCCATAGTTTTCAAAACAGCATAATTTCACTCTTCTCAATGATGAATCTGTTGTATTACACAACCTTTGAGTATTTAACTTTATCAATGACATGTACTTTAAAAATGCTTTAGAGATCCTACCAGTCTTTGAAAACATCCTTGTTCCTTGTTTCCGTCCCAGTTTTATGTATATATTCTGCCTTGCACTTGATTATTCCAACATCTGATGGATGGCCTAGGGAATCTAATTGTGGTATTGATTGTTTTTGCTGCTTTTCTCCACTTGTAGCTGATTTCTTCATTATTGTGTAAATTTAGATCATGAGCTCATGTTTAGCTAAACAGCTGACCTTGTAAGAGTCTTAGTGTTGAACGCTCGTAAGCTTCAGCGGAAAGTCGGCAAAGATTTATTTGTGTCCCTCCAAAGAGTTACCCCGAGGACCGCGTTTTCTACAAGTGTTTGTCCAATACTCCCTCTAGAGGCAGGGACTCTGACAGGACTGCTTTGCTGCCACCGATCTGGGGTAGTGGCTCTTGGCGGCCTGTGGCCCCGGCAGGAGGCTCCCCTCGTGTGTCCCACGACCCATCTGCCTGCGAATTTCGGTCACCTGGCAGGAAGCTACGATGCCTACACCTATGGTTACCTGTGCAGCGAGTTGTACTGTGCGGACCTGTTCTACACACACTTCAAGTAAGAGGGCGGCCTGATTGGAAAGGTGAGAGTTTGGGCAGTGGTGCAGACAAGAAGGCGCCCTTTGGCCTAGGCCTAAATGCTTGTGACAACCCTCTGGGCCTGCCGGGCTCTGAGGGCCCTGCCCTTGGCCCCCTTCACCCCTGCCCTTTGTTCAGTCACAGCAGAGATGGCCACACCCACTCCCTCAGTGAGGGCAGTGTTCCGACCTCCCTCAACGCTGCCCCCTCTCCGCAGGTTACCATGGAATACAGATGCTGCATTCTGAGGCCAGGTCGTTCCGAGAATGCCAAGGGCAGACATGATGACCTTAAATGATTTCCTCTAGTGTCAATTTTGGTAAACATTAGGAGCTAGGAAATGGTCCACTTTACAGAAATATTCAAAGTTAATGGCATTTCATACATTCTCGGCTAAAACATTCTCCTGATTTTTTCTGTATATTCTTTACTTATGTCTTTGTTTTCCTTAATCAAAGTGTGTCTTAAATCTTGTCAAAGAATATTCTTTGGACTTACTACATCACCTGAATTTTATACGTTTTCCTTTGTATTAAGTTCTGCTCATATCTTTATTTATCTTTTTTCTATGTTCTCAGGTTTATTGTTTTGATAATCTGATGTCAATTAAAACACTTGGTTATTCCTTTTAATAAATCTTTTTACTTATAAAGATTTAAATTTTTAAAGATTCCAGCTTACTTGTAAGTTTCTAAGGGTCATGTCCTCTACATTGTTGCTGGCCTAAGGCTTAGTTCACAATATTGCAAAGTATATATTGACCTATTTTCCCCTCGACTTTCTGTGATTTCCTACATATCACCTTTCTTTGCAGACAAGCTATTTGAAATACCCTTAACTTATTTAGCAGCCAATAATTCTTTTAAATAATGTGTATTTTTTAGAGAAATCTTTTTATATATTTAGGCAGAAAATCTGACCTGCAATAGTTTTCAAAACAGCATAATTTCACTCTTCTCAATGATGAATCTGTTGTATTACACAACCTTTGAGTATTTGGTTTATCAATGACATGTACTTTAAAACTGTTTTAGAGATCCTACCAGTCTTTGAAAACATCCTTGTTCCTTGTTTCAGTTCCAGTTTTATGTATATTTTCTGCCTTGCACCTGATTATTCCCACGTCTGATGGATGGCCTAGGGAATCTAATTCTGGTATTGATTGTTCTTGCTGATTGTCTCCCCTGTAGCTGATTTCTTCATTATTGTGTATATTTAGATCATGAGCTCATGTTTAGCTAAACATCTGACCTTGTAAGAGGCTTAGGTGTGAACACTCGTAAGCTTCAGCAGAAAGTCGGCAAAGATTTATTTGTGTAACTCCAATGCATTACCCCGAGGACCCCGTTTTCTACAACTGTTGCTACAATACTCCCTCTAGAGGCAGGGACTCTGACAGGACTGCTTTGCTGCCACCGATCTGGTGTAGTGGATTTTGGCGGCCTGAGTCCCGGGCAGGAGGCTCCCCACGTGTGTCCCACGACCCATCTGCCTGCCAACTTCGGTCACCTGGCCGGAAGCTTACGATGACCAGACCTATGGTCAGCTGTGCAGCGAGGAGTACTGTGCGGACCGGTTCCACACACAGTTCAAGTAAGAGGGCGGCCTGAGTGGAAAGTTGAGAGTTTGGGCAGCTGTGCAGACAAAGAAGGCACCCTTTGGCCTGGGCCTAAATGCTTGTGACACCCCACTGGGCCTGCTGGGCTCTGAGGGCCCTGCCCTTGTCCCACTTCTCCCCTGCCCTTTGTTCAGTCACAGCAGAGATGGCCACACCCACTCCCACAGTGAGGGCAGTGTTCCAACCTCCCTCAGCCCCGCCCCCTCTCCGCAGGTTACCATGGACTACAGATGCTGCATTCTGAGGCCACGGCGTTCTGTGAATGCCAAGGGCAGACATGATGACCTTAAATGATTTCCTCTTGTGTCAGTTTTGGTAAACTTTAGGAGCTAGGAAATGGTTCAGTTTACACAAATATTCAAATTTACAGGCATTTCAGATATCCTCTGCTATAACAGTGTCCTGATGCTCTCCGTATATTCTTTACTTATGTCTTTGTTTTCCTTAATCAAACTGTGTCTTTTAAATCTTTTCAAAGAATATTCTTTGGAGTTACTACATCACCTGAATTTTGTACGTTTTCCTTTGTAATAAGTTCTGCTCATATATTTATTTATCTTTTTTCTATGTTCTCAGTGTTTATTGTTTTGATCTTCTGATGTCAAATAAAACCCTTGGTTATTCATTTTAATAAATCCTTTTACGTATAAAGATTTGAACTTTTCAAGATTCCAGCTTACTTGTAACTTTCTAAGGGTCAAGTCCTCTACATTGTTGCTGGCCTAAAGCTTAGTTCACAATATAGCAAAGTATATATTGACCTATTTTCCCCTCTACTTTCTGTGATTTCCTACATCTCACCTTTCTTGGCAGAGAAGCCATTAGAAATACCCTTAACTTATTTCACAGCCAATAAGTCTTTCAAATAATGTATATTTTTCAGAGAAATCTTCTTATATAATTAGGCAGAAAATATGACCTGCCATAGTTTTCAAAACAGCATAATTTCACTCTTCTCAATGATGAATCTGTTGTATTACACAACCTTTGAGTATTTCGCTTTATCAATGACATGTACTTTATAAATGTTTTAGAGATCCTACCAGTCTTTGAAAACATCCTTGTTCCTTGTTTCCATCCCAGTTTTATGTATATATTCTGCCTTGCACTTGATTATTCCAACATCTGATGGATGGCCTAGGGAATCTAATTGTGGTATTGATTGTTTTTGCTGCTTTTCTCACCTTGTAGCTGATTTTTTCATTAGTGTGTAAATTTAGATCATGAGCTCATGTTTAGCTAAACAGCTGACCTTGTAAGAGGCTTAGTTGTGAACGCTCGTAAGCTTCAGCAGAAAGTCGGCAAAGATTTATTTGTGTCCCTGCAGTGCATTACCCCGAGGACCCCGTTTTCTACAGTTGTTGGTCCAAAACTCCCTCTAGAGGCAGGGATACAGACAGGACAGCTTTGCTGCCACCGATCTTGTGTAGTGGCTCTTGGCGGCCTATGGCCCGGGCAGGAGTCTCCCCGCATGTGTCCCACGACCCATCTGCCTGCGAACTTCGGTCAACTGGCAGGAAGCTACGATGCCCAGACCTATGGTTAGCTGTGCAGTGAGGTGTACTGTGCACACCGGTTCCACACACACTTCAAGTAAGAGGGCGGCCTGATTGGAAAGGTGAGAGGTTGGGCAGCGGTGCAGACAAAGAAGGCGCCCTTTGGCCTAGGTCTAAATGCTTGTGACACCCCACTGGGCCTGCCGGGCTCTGAGGGCCCTGCCCTTGGCCCCCTTCTCCCCTGCCCTTTGTTCAGTCACAGCAGAGATGGCCACACCCACTCCCTCATTGGGGGCAGTGTTCCGACAACCCTCAGCCCCGCCCCCTCTCCGCAGGTTACCATGGACTACAGATGCTGCATTCTGAGGCCAGGGCGTTCCCAGAATGCCAAGGGCAGACATGATGACCTTAAATGATTTCCTCTAGTGTCAATTTTGGTAAACTTTAGGAGCTAGGAAATGGTCCATTTTACAGAAATATACAAAGTTAATGGCATTTCATACATTCTCTGCTACAACATTCTCCTGATTTTATCTGTATATTCTTTACTTATGTCTTTGTTTTCCTTAATCAAAGTGTGTCTTTTATTTAAATCTTCTCAAAGAATATTCTTTGGACTTACTACATCACCTGAATTTTATACGTTTTCCTTTGTATTAAGTTCTGCTCATATCTTTATTTATCTTTTTTCTATGTTCTCAGGTTTATTGTTTTGATAATCTGATGTCAATTAAAACACTTGGTTATTCCTTTTAATAAAACTTTTTACTTATAAATATTTGAATTTTTAAAGATTCCAGCTTACTTGTAAGTTTCTAAGGGTCAGATCCTCTACATTGATGCTGGCCTAAGGCTTAGTTCACAATATTGCAAAGTATATTTTGACCTATTTACCCCTCGACTTTCTGTGATTTCCTACATATCACATTTCTTTGCAGACAAGCTATGTTAAATACCCTTAACTTATTTAACAGCCAATAAGTCTTTGAAATAATGTGTATTCTTTAGAGAAATCTTTTTATATATTTAGGCAGAAAATCTGACCTACAATAGTTTTAAAAACAGCATAAATTCACTCTTCTCAATGATGAATCTGTTGTATTACACAACCTTTGAGTATTTGGTTTATCAAAGACATGTACTTTAAAAATGTTTTAGACATCCTACCAGTCTTTGAAAACATCCTTCTTCCTTGTTTCAGTTCCAGTTTTGTGTATATTTTCTGCCTTGCACCTGATTATTCCAACATCTGATGGATGGCCTAGGGAATCTAATTCTGGTATTGATTGTTCTTGCTGATTGTCTCCCCTGTAGCTGATTTCTTCATTATTGTGTAAATTTAGATCATGAGCTCATGTTTAGCTAAACATCTGACCTTGTAAGAGGCTTAGGTGTGAACACTCGTAAGCTTCATCAGAAATTCCGCAAGATTTATTTGTGTCCCTCCAATGAGTTGCCCGCGAGGACCCCATTTTATACAAGTGTTGGTCCAATACTCTCTCTAGAGGCACGGCCTCAGACAGGGCTGCTTTGCGCCCCACGAGCCGTGGCAGTAGCAGTGGGCTGCCTGTGGCCCGGGCAGGAGCCTCTCCGCGTGTGTCCCAGGGACCCATCTGCCTGCGAACTTCAGTCACCTGGCAGGAAGCTACGATGCCCAGACCTATGGTTGGCTGTGCAGCGAGGTGTACTGCGCGGACAGGTTCCACACACACTTCAATTTAGAGGGCGGCCTGAGTGGAAAGATGAGAGTTTGGGCAGCTGTGCATACAAAGAAGGCGTTCTTTGGCCTGGACCTAAATAGTTGTGACACCCAACTGGGCCTGCCTGGCTCTGAGGGCCCTGCACTGGGACCCCTGCTCCCCTGCCCTTTGTTCAGTCACAGCAGAGATGGCCACACCCACTCCCTCAGTGTGGGCATTGTTCCAATCTCCCTCAGCCCCGCCCCCTCTCCGCAGGTTACCATGGACTACAGATGCTGCATTCTGAGGCCAGGGCGTTCCGAGAATGCCAAGGGCAGACATGATGACCTTAAATGATTTCCTCTTGTGTCAGTTTTGGTAAACTTTAGGAGCTAGCAAATGGTCCACTTTACAGAAATGTTCAAATTTACTTGCATTTCATATATTCTCTGCTATTACATTGTCCTGATTCTTTCTGTATATTCTTTACTTATGTTTTGTTTTCCTTAATCAAAGTGTGTCTTTTAAATCTTGTCAAAGAATATTCTTTGGACTTACAACCTCACCTGAATTTTATACGTTTTCCGTTGTATTAAGTTCTGCTCATATCTTTATTTATCTTTTTTCTATCTTCTAAGCGTTTATTGTTTTGATCTTCTGATGTCAATTAAAACACTTGGTTATTCATTTTAATAAATCTTTTTACTTATAAAGGTTTTTACTTTTTAATATTCCAGCTTACTTGTAAGTTTCTAAGGGTCATGTCCTCTACATTGTTGCTCGCCTAAGGCTTAGTTCACAATATAGCAAACTATATATTGACCTATTTACCCCTCGAATTTCTCTGATTTCCTACATCTCACCTTTCTTTGCAGACAAGCCATTTAAAATACCCTTAACATATTACACAGCCATTAAGTGTTTGAAATAATGTGTATTTTTAGAGAAATCTTCTCATATTATTAGGCAGAAAATCTCATCTGCCATAGTTTTCAAAACAGCATAATTTCACTCTTCTCAATGATGAATCTGTTGTATTACACAGCCTTAGAGTATTTAGCTTTACCAATGACATGTACTTTAAAAATGTTTTAGAGATCTTAGCAGTCTTTGAAAACATCCTTGTTTTTTGTTTCAGTTCCAGTTTTATGTATATTTTCTGCCTTGCACCTGATTATTCCAACGTCTGATGGATGGCCTAGGGAATCTAACTCTGGTATTGATTGTTTTTGCAGATTATGTCCCCTTGTAGCTGATTGCTTCATTATTGTGTAAATTTAGATCATGAGCTCACGTTTAGCTAAACAGCTAACCTTGTAAGAGGCTTAGGTGTGAACGCTTGTAAGCTTCAGCAGAAAGTCAGCAAAGATTTATTTGTGTCCCTCCAATGAGTTGCCTGCGAGGACCCCGTTTTCTACAAGTGTTGGTCCAATACTCCCTCTAAAGGCAGGGGACTCAGACAGGGCTGCTTTAAGGCCACCAATCTGGGGCAGAGGCAGTGGGCGGCCTATGGCCCAGGCAGGAGCATATTCGCGTGTGTCCCAGGGTCCCAACTGCCTGTGAACTTCGGTCACCTGACAAGAAGACACGATGCCCAGACCTATGGTTGGCTGTGCAGCGAGGTGTACGGCATGGACAGGTTCCACAAACACTTCAAGTAAGAGGGAGGCCTGAGTGGAAAGGTGAGAGTTTGGGCAGCTGTGCAGACAAAGAAGGCGCCCTTTAGCCTAGGCCTAAATGCTTGTGACACCCCACTGGGCCTGCCGGGCTCTGAGGGCCCTGCCCTGGGCCCCCTGCTCCCCTGCCCTTTGTTCAGTCATAGCAGAGATGGCCACACCCACTCCCTCAGTGAGGGCAGTGTTCCAAACTCCCTCAGCCCCGCAGCCTCTGCGCAGGTTACCATGCACTACAGATGCTGCATCCTGAGGCAAGGTCGTTCAGAGAATGCCAAGGGCATACATGATGACCTTAAATTATTTCCTCTTGTGTCAGTTTTGGTAAACTTTAGGAGCTAGGAAATGGTTCATTTTACACAAATGTTCAAATTTACTGGCATTTCAGATATTCTCTGCTATAACATTGTCCTGATTCTTTCTCTATATTCTTTACTTATGTTTTGTTTTCCTGAATCAAAGTGTGTCTTTTAAATCTTGTCAAAGAATATTCTTTGGACTTACTACCTCACCTGAATTATATACGTTTTCTGTTGTATTAAGTTCTGCTCATATCTTTATTTATATTTTTTCTATTTTCTCAGGGTTTATTGCTTTGATCTTCTGATGTCAATTAAAACACTTGGTTACTCATTTTAATAAATCTTTATACTTATAAAGATTTGAACTTTTTAATATTCCAGCTTACTTGTAAGTTTCTAAGGGTCAGGTCCTCTACATTGTTTCTGCCTAAGGCTTAGTTCACAATGTAGCAAAGTATATATTGACCTATTTTCCCCTCGACATTCTGTGATTTCCTACATCTCACCTTTCTTTGCAGACAAGCCATTTGAAATACATTTAACATATTACACAGCCATTAAGTCGTTGAAATAATGTGTATTTTAAGACAAATCTTCTCATATTATTAGGCAGAAAATGTCACCTGCCATAGTTTTCAAAACAGCATAATTTCACTCTTCTCAATGATGAATCTGTTGTATTACACAACCTTTGAGTATTTAGCTTTATCAATGACATGTACTTTAAAAATGTTTTAGAGATCCTAACAGTCTTTGATAACATCCTTGTTCCTTGTTTCAGTTCCAGTCTCATGTATATTTTCTGCGTTGCACCTGATTATTCCAACGTCTGATGGATGGCCTAGGGAATCTAATTCTGGTATTGATTGTTTTTGCTGATTGTCTCCCCCTGTAGCTGATTTCTTCATTATTGTGTAAATTTAGATCATAAGCTCATGTTTAGCTCAACATCTGACATTGTAAGGGGCTTAGGTGTGAACACTCGTAAGCTTCATCAGAAATTCCGCAAGATTTATTTGTGTCCCTCCAATGAGTTGCCCGCGAGGACCCCATTTTATACAAGTGTTGGTCCAATACTCCCTCTAGAGGCACGGCCTCAGACAGGGCTGCTTTGCGCCCCACGAGCACTGGCAGTGGCAGTGGGCGGCCTGTGGCCCGGGCAGGAGCCTCTCCGCGTGTGTCCCAGGGACCCATCTGCCTACGAACTTCGGTCAACTGGCAGGAAGCTACGATGCCCACACCTATGATTAGCTGTGCAGCGAGGTGTACTGCGAGGACAGGTTCCACACACACTTCAAGTAAGAGGGAGGCCCAAGTGGAAAAGTGAGAGTTTGGGCAGCTGTGCAGACAAAGAAGGCGCCCTATGGCCTGGGCCTAAATGCTTGTGACACCCCACTGGGCCTGTCGGGCTCTGAGGGCCCTGCCCTGGGGCCCCTGCTCCCCTGCCCTTTGTTCAGTCACAGCAGAGATGGCCACACCCACTCCCTCAGTGAGGGCTGTCTTCCAAACTCCCTCAGCCACGCCCCCTGTCCGCAGGTTACTATGGACTACAGATGCTGCATTCTGAGGCCAGGGCGCTCCGTGAATGCCAAGGGCAGACATGATGACCTTAAATGATTTCCTCTTTTGTCAGTTTTGGTAAACTTTAGGAGCTAGGAAATGGTCCGCTTTACAGAAATGTTCAAATTTACAGGCATTTCATATATTCTCTGCTACAACATTGTCCTGATTCTTTCTGTATATTCTTTACTTATGTTTTGGTTTTCCTTAATCAAAGTGTGTCTTTTAAATATTTTCAAAGAATATTCTTTGGACTTACTAAATCACCTGAATTTTATACGTTTTCTCTTGTATTAAGTTCTGCTCATATCTTTATTTATCTTTTTTCTATGTTCTCAGGGTTTATTTTTTTGATTTTCTGATGTCAAGTAAAACACTTGGTTATTCATTTTAATGAATCTTTTTACTTATAAAGATTTGAACTTTTAAAGATTCCAGCTTACTTGTACGTTTCTAAGGGTCCATTCCTCTACACTGTTGCCGGCTTAAGGCTTAGATCACCATTAGCAATGTATATATTGACATATTATACCCTCGGCTTTCTGTGATTCCCTACATCTCACCTTTCTTTTCAGACAAGCCATTTGAAATACCCTTAACTTATTTCACAGCCAATAATTCTTTGAAATAATGTGTATTTTTTAGAGAAATCATCTTATATAATTAGGCAGAAAATCTCACCTTCCATAGTTTTCTAAACAGCATAATTTCACTCTTCTCACTGCTTAATTTGTTGTATTAAAGAACATTTGAGTATTTAGCTTTATCAATGACATGTACTTTAAAAATGTTTTAGAGATCCTACCAGTCTTTGAAAACCTCCTTCTTCCTTGTTTCATTTCCAGGTTTATGTATATTTTCTGCCTAGCACCTGATTATTCCAACATCTGATGAGTGGCCTAGGGAATCTAATTCTGGTATTGATTGTTTTTGCTGATTGTCTCCCTTTGTAGCTGATTTCTTCATTATTGTGTAAATTTAGATCATGAGCTCATGTTTAGCTAAACAGCTGACCTTGTAAGAGGCTTAGGTGTGAACGCTCGTAAGTTTCAGCAAAAAGTCGGCAAAGATTTATTTGTGTCCCTCCAATGAGTTGCCCACATGGACCCCGTTTTCTAGAAGTCTTGGTCCAATACTTCCTCTAGGGGTAGGGGACTTAGACAGGGCTGCTTTTGGCCCCCGATCTTGGGCAGGGGCAGTGGGCGGCCTGTGGCCCAGGCAGGAGCCTCTCTGCGTGTGAACCTGGGAATCATCTCTCCTGCGAACTTCGGTCACCTGGCAGGAAGCTACGATGCCCAGACCTATGGTTAGCTCTGCAGCGAGGTATACTGCGCGGACAGGTTCCACACACACTTCAACTAAGTGGGTGGCCTGAGAGGAAAAGTAAGAGTTTGGGCAGCTGTGCAGACAAAGAAGGCGCCCTTTGGCCTGGGCCTAAATGCTTGTGGCACCCCACTGGGTCTGCCGGGCTCTTAGGGCCCTGCCCTGGGCCCCCTGCTCCCCTGCCCTTTGTTCAGTCACAGCAGAGATGGCCACACCGACTCCCTCAGTAAGGGCAGTGTTCCAGCCTCCCTCAGCCCCGCCCACACTCCACAGGTTACCATGGACTACAGATGCTGCATTCTGAGGCCAGGGAGTTCCGAGCATGCCAAGGGCAGACATGATGACCTTAAATGATTTCCTCTTGTGTCAGTTTTGGTAAACTGTAGGAGGTAGGAAATGGTCCACTTTACAGAAATGTTCAAATTTACTGGCATTTCATATATTCTCTGCTATAACATTGTCCTGATTCTTTCTATATATTCTTTAATTATGTTTGTGTTTTCCTTAATCAAAGTGTGTCTTTTAAATCTTTTCAAAGAATATTCTTTGGACTTACTACCTCACCTGAATTTTATACGTTTTCTGTGGTATTAAGTTCTGCTCATATCTTTATTTATCTCTTTTCTATGTTCTCAGGGTTTATTGTTTTGATCTTCTGATGTCAATTAAAACACTTGGTTATTCATTTTCATCAACCTTTTTACTTATAAAGATTTTAACTTTTAAAGATTCCAGCTCACTTTTAGGTTTCTAAGGGTCAGGTCCTCTACATTGTGGCTGGCCTAAGGCTTAGTTCACCATATTGCAGTGTATATATTGACATTTTCCCCTCGACTTTCTGTGATTCCCTACATCTCACCTTTCTTTGCAGACAAGCCATTTGAAATACACTTAACTTATTTCACAGCCAATAAGTCTTTGAAATAATGTCTATTTTTTAGAGAAATCTTCTTATATAATTAGGCAGAAAATCTCACCTGCCATAGTTTTCAAAACAGCATAATTTCACTCTTCTCAAGGATGAATCTGTTGCATTATACAACCTTTGAGTATATAGCTTTATCAATGACATGTACTTTAAAAATGTTTTAGAGATCCTACCAGTCTTTGACAACATCCTTTTTCCTTGTTTCAGTTCCAGTTTTGTGTATATTTTCTGCCTTGCACCTGATTATTCCAACATCTGATGGATGGCCTAGGGAATCTAATTCTGGTATTGATTGTTTTTGCTGATTGTCTCCCCTGGTATTTGATTTCTTCATTATCGTGTAAATTTAGATCATGAGCTCATGTTTAGATAAACACCTGACTTTGTAATAGGCTTAGGTGTGAACGCTCCTAAGCTTCATCAGAAAGTCCGCAAAGACTTATTTGTGTCCCTCCAATGAGTTACCCCGATGACCCCGTTTACTACAAGTGTTGGTCCAATACTCCGTCTAGAGGCAGGGACTCAGACAGGACTGCTTTGCTGCCACCGATCTGGGGTAGTGGCTTTTGGCGGCCTGTGGTCCGGGCAGGAAGCTCCCCGCGTGTGTCCCACGACCCATGTGCCTGCGAACTTCGGTCACCTGGCAGGAAGCTACGATGCCCAGACCTATGGTTAGCTGTGCAGTGAGGTGTACTGTGCGAACCGGTTCCACACACACTTCAAGTAAGAGGGCGGCTTGAGTGGAAAGGTGAGAGATTGGGCAGCTGTGCAGACAAAGAAGGCGCCCTTTGGCCTAGGCCTAAAAGCTTGTGACACCCGACAGGGTGTGCCGGGCTCTGAGGTCCCTGCCCTTGGCCCACTTCTCCCCTGCCTTTGTTCTGTCACCGCAGAGATGGCCACACCCACTCCCTCAGTGAGTGCAGTGTTCCAACCTCCCTCAGCCCCGCCCGCTCTCCGCAGGTTACCATGGAGAACAGATGCTGCATTCTGAGGCCAGGGCGTTCCGAGAATGCCAAGGGCAGACATGATGACCTTAAATATTTTCCTCTAATGTCAGTTTTGGTAAACTTTAGGAGCTAGCAAATGGTCCACTTTACAGAAATATTCAAATTTACTGGCATTTCATATATTCTCTGCTTCAACATTCTCCTGATTTTTTCTGTATATCCTTTACTTTTATTTTGGTTTTCTTTAATCAAAGTGTGTATTTTAAATATTGTCAAAGAATATTCTATGGACTTACTACATCACCTGAATTTTATACGTTTTCTGTTGTATTAAGTTCTGCTCATAACTTTATTTATCTTTTTTCTATGTTCTCAGGGTTTATTTTTTTGATCATCTGATGTCAATTAAAACACTTGGTTATTCATTTTAATAAACCTTTTTACTTATAAAGATTTGAACTTTTCAAGATTCCAGCTAACTTGTAAGTTTCTAAGGGTCAGGTCCTCTACATTGTTGCTGGCCGAAGGCATAGTTCACAATATAGCAAAGTATATATTGACCTATTTTCCCTTCGACTTTCTGTGATTTCCTATATCTCACCTTTCTTTGCAGACAAGCCATTTGAAAAACTCTTATCTTATTTCACAGCCAATAAGTCTTTGAAATAATGTGTATTTTTAGAGAAATCTTCTTATATATTTAGGCAGAAAATCTGACCTGCCATAGTTTTCAAAACAGCATAATTTCACTCTTCTCAATGATGAATCTGTTGTATTACACAACCTTTCACTATTTAGCTTTATCAATGACATGTACTTTAAAAATGTTTTAGAGATCCTAACAGTCTTTGATAACATCCTTGTTCCTTGTTTCAGTTCCAGTTTCATGTATATTTTCTGCCTTGCACCTGATTATTCCAACGTCTTATGTATGGCATAGGGAATCTATTTCTGGTATTGATTGTTTTTGCTGATTTTCGCCCCTGTAGCTGATTTCTTCATTATTGTGTAAATTTAGATCATGAGCTCCTGTTTAGCTAAACATCTGACCTTGCAAGAGGCTTAGTTGTGAACACTCGTAAGCTTCATCAGAAAGTACGCAAAGATTTATTTGTGTCCCTCCAATGAGTTACCCGAGAGGACCCCGTTTTCTACAAATGTTGGTCCAATAGTCCCTCTAGAGGAACGGCCTCTGAGAGGGCTGCTTTGTGCACCACGATCTTGGGCAATGGCAGTGGGCGGCCTATGGTCCAGGCAGCAGCCTATTCGCGTGTGTCCCAGGGACCCAACAGCCTGTGAACATCGGTCACCTGGCAGGAAGCTACGATGCCCATCCTATGGTTAGCTATGCAGCGAGGTGTACTGCACGAACTGGTTCCACACACACTTCAAGTAAGAGGGAGGCCCGAGTGGAAAGGTGAGAGTTTGGGCAGCTGTGCATACAAAGAATGCGACCTTTGGCCTGGGCCTAAATGCTTGTGACACCACACTAGGCAGGCCAGGCTCTGAGGGCCCAGGACTGGGACCCCTGCTCCCCTGCCCTTTATTCAGTCACAGCAGAGATGGCCACACCCACTCCCTCAGTGAAGGCAGTGTTCCAACTTCCCTCAGCCCCGCCCCCTCTCCGCAGGTTACCATGAACTACAGATGCTGCATTCTGAGTCCATGGCATACCGAGAATGCCAAGGGCAGACATGATGACCTTAAATGATTTCCTCTTGTGTCAGTTTTGGTAAACTTTAGGAGCTAGGAAATGGTCCACTTTACAGAAATGTTCAAATTTACTGGCATTTCATATATTCTCTGCTATAACATTGACCTGATTCTTTCTCTATATTCTTTACTTATGTTTGTGTTTTCCTTAATCAAAGTGTTTCTTTTAAATCTTTTCAAAGAATATTCTTTGGACTTACTAAATCACCTGAATTTTATACGTTTTCTGTTGTATTAAGTTCTGCTCATATCTTTATTTATCTTTTTTCTATGTTCTCAGGGTTTATTGTTTTGATCTTCTGATGTCAATTAAAACACTTGGTTATTCATTTTCATCAATCTTTTTACTTATAAAGATTTGAACTTTTAAAGATTCCAGTTCACTTTTAAGTTTCTAAGGGTCAGGTCCTCTACATTGTGGCTGGCCTAAGGCTTAGTTCACCACATAGCAATGTTTATATTCACATTTTCCCCTCGTCTTTCTGTGATACCCTACATCTCACCTTTCTTTGCAGACAAGCCATTTGAAATACACTTAAGTTATTTCACATCCAATAAGTCTTTGAAATAATGTCTATTTTTTAGAGAAATATTCTTATATAAATAGGCAGAAAATCTCACCTGCCATAGTTTTCAAAACAGCATAATTTCACTCATCTCAATGCTTAATCTGTGGTATTAAACAACCTTTGAGTATTTAGGTTTATCAACGACATGTATTTTAAAAATGTTTTAGAGATCCTACCAGCTGTGAAAACCTCCTTGTTCCTTGTTTCAGTTCCAGTTTTATGTATATTTTCTGCCGTGCACCTGATTATTCCAACATCAAATGGAAGGCCTAGGGAATCTCATTCTAGTATTGATTGTTTTTGCTGATTGTCTCACTTTGTAGCTGATTTCTTCAATATTGTGTAAATTTAGATCATGAGCTCTTGTTTAGCTAAACAGCTGACCTTGTAAGAGGCTTAGGTGTGAACGCTGGTAAGCTTCACCAGAAAGTCGGCAAAGATTTATTTGTGTCCCTCCAATGAGTTGCCCCCAAGGAACCCGTTTTCTACAAGTGTTGGTCCAATACTCCTTCGAGAGGCAGTGGACTCAGACATGGCTGCTTTTCAGCCTTCGATCTGGGGCAGGGCATCTGGGCGGCCTGTGGCCCGGGCAAGGGCCTCTCCGCATGTGTCCCAGGGAACCATTTGCCTGCGAACTTCGGTCACCTGGCAAGAAGCTACGATGCCCTGAACTATGGTGAGCTGTGCAGCGAGGAGTACTGCGCGGACAGGTTCCAAACACACTTGAAATAAGAGGGCGGCCTGAGTGGAAAGGTGAGAGTTTGTGCAGCTGTGCAGACAAAGAAGGCGCCCTTTGGCCTGGGCCTAAATGCTTGTGACACCCCACTGGGGCTGCCGGGCTCTGAGGGCCCTGCCCTGGGCACCCTGCTACCCTGCACTTTGTTCAGTCACAGCAGAGATGGCCACACCCACTCCCTCAGTGAGGGCTGTCTTCCAACTCCCTCAGCCATGCCCCCTGTCCGCAGGTTACTATGGACTACAGATGCTGCATTCTGAGGCCAGGGCGTTCCGTGAATGCCAAGGGCAGACATGATGACCTTAAATGATTTCCTCTTCTGTCAGTTTTGGTAAACTTTAGGAGCTAGGAAATGGTCCGCTTTACAGAAATGTTCAAATTTACTGGCATTTCATATATTCTCTGCTATAACATTGTCCTGATTATTTCTGTATATTCTTTACTTATGTTTTTGTTTTCCTTAATCAAAGTGGGTCTTTTAAATATTTTCAAAGTATATTCTTTGGACTTACTAAATCACCTGAATTTTATACGTTTTCTGTTGTATTAAGTTCTGCTCATATCTTTATTTATCTTTTTTCTATGTTCTCAGGGTTTATTGTTTTGATTTTCTGATGTCAAGTAAAACACTTGGTTATTCATTTTAATAAATCTTTTTACTTATAAAGATTTGAACTTTTAAAGATTCCAGCTTACTTGTACGTTTCTAAGGGTCCATTCCTCTACACTGTTGCCAGCCTAAGGCTTAGATCACCATTAGCAATGTATATATTGACATATTATCCCCTCGGCTTTCTGTGATTCCCTACATCTAACCTTTCTTTGCAGACAAGCCATTTGAAATACCCTTAACTTATTTCACAGCCAATAATTCTTTGAAATAATGTGTATTTTTTAGAGAAATCATCTTATATAATTAGGCAGAAAATCTCACCTTCCATAGTTTTCTAAACAGCATAATTTCACTCTTCTCACTGATTAATTTGTTGTATTCAAGAACCTTTGAGTATTTAGCTTTATCAATGACAGGTACTTTAAAAATGCTTTAGAGATCCTACCAGTCTTTGAAAACATGCTTGTTCCTTGTTTCATTTCCAGGTCTATGTATATTTTCTGCCTAGCACCTGATTATTCCAACATCTGATGGGTGGCCTAAGGAATCTAATTCTGGTATTGATTGTTTTTGCTGATTGTCTCCCTTTGTTGCTGATTTCTTCATTTTTGTGTAAATTTAGATCATGAGCTCATATTTAGCTAAACAGCTGACCTTGTAAGAGGCTTAGGTGTGAACGCTCGTAAGTTTCAGCAAAAAGTCGGCAAAGATTTATTTGTGTCCGTCCAATGAGTTGCCCACATGGACCCCGTTTTCTAGAAGTGTTGGTCCAATACTCCCTCTAGGGGTAGGGGACTTAGACAGGGCTGCTTTCGGCCCCCGATCTTGGGCAGGGACAGTGGGCGGCCTGTGGCCCGGGCAGGAGCCTCTCTGCGTGTGAACCTGGGAATCATCTCTCCTGCGAACTTCGGTCACCTGGCAGGAAGCTACGATGCCCAGACCTATGGTTAGCTGTGCAGCGAGGTATACTGCGCGGACAGGTTCCACACACACTTCAACTAAGTGGGTGGCCTGAGTGGAAAAGTGAGAGCTTGGGCAGCTGTGCAGACAAAGAAGGTGCCCTATGGCCTGGGCCTAAAGGCTTGTGACACACCACTGGGCCTGCCGGGCTCTGAGGGCCCTGTCCTGGTCCCCCTGCTCCCCTGCCCTTTGTTCAGTCACAGCAGAGATGGCCACACCCACTCTCTCAGTGAGGGCAGTGTTCCAGCCTCCCTCAGCCCCGCCCACACTCCGCAGGTTACCATGGACTACAGATGTTGCATTCTGAGGCAAGGGCGTTCCGAGAATGCCAAGGGCAGACATGATGACCTTAAATGATTTCCTCTTGTGTCAGTTTTGGTAAACTGTAGGAGCTAGGAAATGGTCAACTTTACAGAAATGTTCAAATTTACTGGCATTTCATATATTCTCTGCTATAACTTTGTCCTGATTCTTTCTATATATTCTTTAATTATGTTTGTGTTTTCCTTAATCAAAGTGTGTCTTTTAAATCTTTTCAAAGAATATTCTTTGGACTTACTACCTCACCTGAATTTTATACGTTTTCTGTGGTATTAAGTTCTGCTCATATCTTTATTTATCTCTTTTCTATGTTCTCAGCGTTTATTGTTTGGATCTTCTGATGTCAATTAAAACACTTGGTTATTCATTTTCATCAATCTTTTTACTTATAAAGATTTGAACTCTTAAAGATTCCAGCTCACTTTTAGGTTTCTAAGGGTCAGGTCCTCTACATTGTGGCTGGCCTAAGGCTTAGTTCACCATATAGCAATGTACATATTGACATTTTCCCCTCGACTTTCTGTGATTCCCTACATCTCACCTTTCTTTGCAGACAAGCCATTTGAAACACACTTAAGTTATTTCACAGCCAATAAGTCTTTGAAATAATGTCTATTTTTTAGAGAAATCTTCTTATATAATTAGGCAGAAAATCTCACCTGCCATAGTTTTCAAAACAGCATAATTTCACTCTTCTCAAGGATGAATCTGTTGTATTACACAACCTTTGAGTATTTAGCTTTATCAATGACATGTACTTTAAAAGTGTTTTAGAGATCCTAACAGTCTTTGATAACATCCTTGTTCCTTGTTTCAGTTCCAGTTTCATGTATATTTTCTGCCTTGCACCTGATTATTCCAACGCCTTATGTATGGCATAGGGAATCTAATTCTGGTATTGATTGTTTTTGCTGATAGTCTCCCCCTATAGCTGATTTCTTCATTATTGTGTAAATTTAGATCATGAGCTCATGTTTAGCTAAACATCTGACCTTGTAAGAGGCTTAGGTGTGAACACTCGTAAGCTTCATCAGAAAGTCCGCAAAGATTTATTTGTTTCCCTCCAATGAGTTACCCGCGAGGACCCCGTTTTCTACAAATGTTGGTCCCATACTCCCTCCAGAGGCACGGCCTCAGACAGGGCTGCTTTCTGCCCCACGATCTGGGGCATTCGCAGTGTGTGGCCTGTGGCCCGGGCAGGAGCCTCTCCACGTGTGTCCCAGTGACCCATCTTCCTGTGAACTTCGGTCACCTGACAGGAAGCCACGATGCCCAGACCTATGGTTACCTGTGCAGCGAGGTGTACTGCATGGACAGGTTCCACAAACACTTCAAGTAAGAGGGAGGACTGAGTGGAAAGGTGAGAGTTTGGGCAGCTGTGCAGAAAAAGAAGGCGCCCTTTAGCTTGGGCCTAAATGCTTGTGACACCCCACTGGGCCTGCCGGGCTCTGAGGGCCCTGCCCTGGGCCCCCTGCTCCCCTGCCCTTTGTTCAGTCATAGCAGAGATGGCCACACCCACTCCCTCAGTGAGGGCAGTGTTCCAACCTCCCTCAGCCGCGCCCCATCTGCGCAGGTTACCATGCACTACAGATGCTGCATTCTGAGGCCAGAGCGTTCCGAGAATGCCAAGGGCAGACATGATGACCTTAAATGATTTCCTCTTGTGTCAGTTTTGGTAAACTTTAGGAGCTAGGAAATGGTTCAGTTTACACAAATGTTCAAATTTACTGGCATTTCAGATATTCTCTGCTATAACATTGTCCTGATTCTTTCTGTATATTCTTTACTTATGTTTTTGTTTTCCTTAATCAAAATGTGTCTTTTAAATCTTGTCAAAGAATATTCTTTGGACTTACTACATCACCTGAAATTTATACGTTTTCCGTTGTATTAAGTTCTGCTCATAACTTTATTTTTCTTTTTTCTATGTTCTCAGGGTTTATTGCTTTGAACTTCTGATGTCAATTAAAACACTTGGTTACTCATTTTAATAAATCTTTTTACTTATAAAGATTTCAACTTTTGAAGATTCCAGCTTCCTCGTAACTTTCTAAGGGTCAGGTCCTCTTCATTGTTGCTGGCCTAAGGCTTTTTTCACAATATAGTAAAGTGTATATTGACCTATTTTCCCCTCGACTTTCTGTGATACCCTACATCTCCCCTTTCTTTGCAGACAAGCCATTTAAAATACCCTTAACTTATTTCACAGCCAATAAGTCTTTGAAATAATGTGTATTTCTAGGGAAATCTTCTTATATAATTAGGCAGAAAATCTGACCTGCCATAGTTTTCAAAACAGCAAAATTTCACTCTTCTCAGTGATCAATCTGTTGTAATACACAACCTTTGAGTATTTAGCTTTATCAATGACATGTACTTTAAAAATGTTTTAGAGATCCTAACAGTCTTTGATAACCTCCTTGTTCCTTGTTTCAGTTCCAGTTTCATGTATATTTTCTGCCTTGCACCTGATTATTCCAACGCCTTATGTATGGCATAGGGAATCTAATTCTGGTATTGATTGTTTTTGCTGATTGTCTCCCCTTGTAGCTGATTTCTTCATTATTGTGTAAATTTAGATCATGAGCTCATGTTTAGCTAAACATCTGACCTTGTAAGAGGCTTAGGTGTGAACACTCTTAAGCTTCATCAGAAAGTCCGCAAAGATTTATTTGTATCCCCCCAATGAGTTACCCGCTAGGACCCCGTTTTCTACAAATGTTGGTCCAATACTCCCTCTAGAGGCACGGACTCAGACAAGGCTGCTTTGTGCCCCACGATCTGGGGCAGTGGCATTGGGCGGCCTGTGGCCCGGGCAGGAGACTCTCCGCGTGTGTCCCATGGTCCCATCTGCCTGTGAACTTCGGTCACCTGGCAGGAAGCTACGCTGCCCAGACCTATGGTTAGCTGTGCAGCGAGGTGTACTGCCAGGACAGGTTCCACACACACTTCAAGTAAGAGGGAGGCCCAAGTGGAAAGTTGAGAGTTTAGGCAGCTGTGCATACAAAGAATGCGCCCTTTGGCCTGGGCCTAAATGCTTGTGACACCACACTGGGCATGCCGAGCTCTGAGGGCCCAGTACTGGGACCCCTGCTCCCCTGCCCTTTGTTCAGTCACAGCAGAGATGGCCACACCCACTCCCTCAGTAAGGGCAGTGTTCCAACATCCCTCAGCCCCGCACCCTCTCCGCAGGTTACCATGGACTACAGATGCTGCATTCTGAGTCCATGGCATTCCGAGAATGCCAAGGGCAGACATGATGACCTTAAAGGATTTCCTCTTGTGTCAGTTTTGGTAAACTTTAGTAGCTAGGAAATGGTCCACTTTACACAAATGTTCAAATTTACTGTCATTTCAGATATTCACTGCTATAACATTGTCCTGATTCTTTCTGTATATTCTTTCCTTATGTTTTTGTTTTCCTTAATCAAAGTGTGTCTTTTAAATCTCGTCAAAGAATATTCTTTGGACTTACAACATCACCTGAATTTTATATGTTTTCGGTTGTATTAAGTTCTGCTCATATCTTTATTTTTCTTTTTTCTATGTTCTCAGGGTTTATTTCTTTGATCTTCTGATATCAATTAAAACACTTGGTTACTCATTTTAATAAATCTTTTTACTTATAAATTTTGAAATTTTGAACATTCCATCTTCCTTGTAAGTTTCTAAGGGTCAGGTCCTCTACATTGTTGCTGGCCTAAGGCTTTGTTCACAATATAGTAAAGTGTATATTGACCTATTTTCCCCTCGACTTTCTGTGATTCCCTACATCTCACCTTTCTTTGCAGACAAGCCATTTGAAATACCCTTAACTTATTTCACAGCCAATAAGTCTTTGAAATAATGTGTATTTTTTAGAGAAATCTTCTTATATAATTAGGCAGAAAATCTCACCTGCCATAGTTTTCAAAACAGCATAAATTCACTCTTCTCAATGTTTAATCTGTGGTATTAAACAACCTTTGAGTATTTACGTTTATCAACGACATGTACTTTAAAAATATTTTAGAGATCCTACCAGCCTTTGAAAACCTCCTTGTTCCTTGTTTCAGTTCCAGTTTTATGTATATTTTCTGCCTTGCACCTGATTATTCCAACATCAGATGGATGGCCTAGGGAATCTCATTCTGGTATTGATTGTTTTTGCTGATTGTCTCACTTTGTAGCTGATTTCTTCAATATTGTGTAAATTTAGATCATGAGCTCATGTTTAGCTAAACAGCTGACCTTGTAAGAGGCTTAGGTGTGAACGCTGGTAAGCTTCAGCAGAAAGTCGGCAAAGATTTATTTGTGTCCCTCCAATGAGTTGCCCGCAAGGACCCCGTTTTCTACAAGTGTTGGTCCAATACTCCTTCGAGAGGCAGTGGATTCAGACATGGCTGCTTTTCAGCCTTCGATCTGGGGCAGGGCCAGGGGGCGGCCTGTTGCCCAGACAGGAGCCTCTCCGCATGTGTCCCAGGGATCCATTTGCCTGCGAACTTCGGTCACCTGGCAGGAAGCTACGATGCCCTGACCTATGGTTAGCTGTGCAGCGAGGTGTACAGCGCGGACAGGTTGGAAACACACTTCAAATAAGAGGGCGGCCTGAGTGGAAAGGTGAGAGTTTGGGCAGCTGTGCAGACAAAGAAGGCGCCCTTTGGCCTGGGCCTAAATGCTTGTGACACCCCACTGGGTCTGCCGGGCTCTGAGGGCCCTGCCCTGGGCCCCCTGCTCCCCTGCCCTTTGTTCAGTCACAGCAGAGATGGCCACACCCACTCCCTCAGTGAGGGCAGTCTTCCAACCTCCCTCAGCCACGCCCCCTCTCCGCAGGTTACCATGGACTACAGATGCTGCATTCTGAGGCCAGGGCGTTCCGAGAATGCCAAGGGCAGTTATGATGACCTTAAATGATTTCCTCTTGTGTCTGTTTTGGTAAAGTTTAGGAGCTAGGAAATGGTCCGCTTTACAGAAATGTTCAAATTTACTGGCATTTCATATATTCTCTGCTATAACATTGTCCTGATTCTTTCTGTATATTCTTTATTTATGTTTTTGTTTTCCTTAATCAAACTGTGGCTTTCAAATCTTGTCAATGTTTATTCGTTGGACTTACTATATCAGCTGAATTTTATACGTTTTCTGTTGTATTAAGTTCTCCTCATATCTTTATTTATCTTTTTTCTATGTTCTCATGGTTTATGTTTTGATCCTCTGATGTCAATTAAAACACTTGGTTACACATTTAAATAAATCTTTTTACGTATAAAGATTTGAACTTTTGAAGATTCCAGCTTACTTGTAAGTTTCTAAGGGTCAGGTCCTCTACATTGTTGCTGACCTAAGGCTTTGTTCACAATATAGTAAAGTGTATACTGACCTATTTTCCCCTCGACTTTGTGTGTTTCCCTACATCTCCCCTTTCTTTGCAGAGAAGCCATTTGAAATACCCTTAACTTATTTCACAGCTTATAAGTCTTTGAAATAATGTGTAATTTTTAGAGAAATCTTCTTATATATTTAGGCAGAAAATCTGACCTGCCATAGTTTTCGAAACAGCATAAATTCACTCTTCTCAATGATGAATCTATTTTATTACACAACCTTTGAGTATTTAGCTTTATCAATGACATGTACTTAAAAAATGTTTTAGAGATCCTACCAGTCTTTGAAAACATCCCTGTTCCTTGTTTCATTTCCAGTTTTGTGTATATTTTCTGCCTTGTACCTGATTATTCCAACATCTCATGGATGGCCTAGGGTATCTAATTCTGGTATTGATTGTTTTTGCTGATTGTCTCCCCTTGTGTCTGATTTCTTCATTATTGTGTAAATTTAGATCATGAGCTCATGTTTAGCTAAACAGCTTACTTTGTAAGAGGCTTGGGTGTGAACGCTCCTAAGCTTCATCAGAATGTCTGCAAAGATTTATTTGTGTCCCTCCAAAGAGTTACCCCGAAGACCCCGTTTTCTTCAAGTGTTAGTCCAATACTCCCTCTAGAGTCAGGGACTCAGACAGGACTGGTTTGCTGCCACCGATCTTGGGTAGTGGCTTTTGGCGGCCTGTGGCCCGGGCAGGAGGCTCCCCGCGTGTGTCCCACCACCCATCTGCCTGTGAACTTCGTTCACCTGGCAGGAAGCTACGATGCCCTGACCTATGGTTAGCTTTGCAGCGAGGTGTACTGTGCTCACGGGTTCCACACACACTTCAAGTAAGAAGGCGGCCTGAGTGGAAAGGTGAAAGTTTGGGCAGCTGTGCAGACAAAGAAGGCGCCCTTTGTCCTGGGCCTAAATGCTTCTGACAACCGACTGGGCCTGCTGGGCTCTGAGGGCCCTGCACTTGGCCCCCTTCTCCCCTGCCATTTGTTCAGTCACAGCAGAGATGGCCACACCCACTCCCTCAGTGAGGGCAGTGCTCCAACCTCCCTCAGCCCTGCCCCCTCTCCGCATTTACCATGGACTACAGATGCGGCATTCTGAGGCCACAGCGTTCTGTGAATGCCAAGGGCAGACATGATGACCTTAAAGGATTTCCTCTTGTTTCAGTTTTGGTAAACTTTAGGAGCTAGGTAATGGTTCAGTTTACACAAATGTTCAAATTTACAGGCATTTCAGATATTCTCTGCTATAACATTGTGCTGATGCTCTCCGTATATTCTTTACTTATGTCTTTGTTTTCCTTAATCAAACTGTGTCTTTTAAATCTTGTCAAAGAATATTCTTTGGACTTACTACATCATCTGAATTTTATACGTTTTCCTATGTAATAAGTTCTGCTCATATCTTTATTTATCTTTTGTCTATTTCTCAGGGTTTATTGTTTAGATCTTCTGATGTCAAATAAAACACTTGGTTATTCATTTTAATAAATCTTTTTACTTATAAAGATTTGAACTTTTCAAGATTCCAGCTTACTTGTAAGTTTCTAAGGGTCAGGTCCTCTACATTGTTGCTGGCCTAAGGCTTAGTTCACAATATAGCAGAGTATATATTGACCTATTTTCCCCTCTACTTTCTGTGATTTCCTACATCTCACCTTTCTTTGCAGAGAAGCCATTTGAAATACCCTTAACTTATTTCACAGCCAATAAGTCTTTGAAATAATGTATATTTTTTAGAGAAATCTTCTTATATAATTAGGCAGAAAATATGACCTGACATAGTTTTCAAAACAGCAAAATTTCACTCTTCTCAATGATGAATCTGTTGTATTACACAACCTTTGAGTATTTCGCTTTATCAATGACATGTACTTTATAAATGTTTTAGAGATCCTACCAGTCTTTGAAAACATCTTGTTCCTTGTTTCCGTCCCAGCTTTATGTATGTATTCTGCCTTGCACTTGATTATTCTAACATCTGATGGATGGCCTAGGGAATCTAATTGTGGTATTGATTGTTTTTGCTGCTTTTCTCCCCTTGTAGCTGATTTCTTCATTATTGTGTAAATTTAGATCATGAGCTCATGTTTAGCTAAACAGCTAACCTTGTAAGAGGCTTAGTTGTGAACGCTCGTAAGCTTCAGCAGAAAGTCGGCAAAGATTTATTTGTGTCCCTGCAATGCGTTACTCCGAGGACCCCGTTTTCTACAGGTGTTGGTCCAAAACTCCCTCTAGAGGCAGGGATTCAGACAGGACAGCTTTGCTGCCACCGAACTGGTGTAATGGCTCTTGGCGGCCTGTGGCCCGGGCAGGAGGCTCCCTGCATGTGTCCCACGACCCATCTGCCTGCGAACTTCGGTCACCTGGCAGGAAGCTACGATGCCCAGACCTATGGTTAGCTGTGCAGTGAGGTTTACTGTGCGGAGCGGTTCCACACACACTTCAAGTAAAAGGGCGGCCTGATTGGAAAGGTGAGAGTTTGGGCAGCGGTGGAGACAAAGAAGGAGCCCTTTGGCCTAGGTCTAAATGCTTGTGACACCCCACTGGGCCTGCCGGGCTCTGAGGGCCCTGCCCTTGT
This sequence comes from Mesoplodon bidens, assembly GCF_964165515.1. Lineage (NCBI taxonomy): Eukaryota > Metazoa > Chordata > Mammalia > Artiodactyla > Ziphiidae > Mesoplodon > Mesoplodon bidens. Next base: position 8,662,071 of record NC_138180.1, read on the forward strand.
CCCCCTTCTCCCCTGCCCTTTGTTCAGTCACAGCAGAGATGGCCACACCCACTCCCTCAGTGGGGGCAGTGTTCCGACCACCCTCAGCCCCGCCCCCTCTCTGCAGGTTACCATGGACTACAGATGCTGCATTCTGAGGCCAGGGCGTTCCGAGAATGCCAAGGGCAGACATGATGACCTTAAATGATTTCCTCTAGTGTCAATTTTGGTAAACTTTAGGAGCTAGGAAATGGTCCTCTTTACAGAAATATACAAAGTTAATGGCATTTAATACATTCTCTGCTACAACATTCTCCTGATTTTATCTGTATATTCTTTACTTATGTCTTTGTTTTCCTTAATCAAAGTGTGTCTTTTAAATCTTGTCAAAGAATATTCTTTGGACTTACTACATCACCTGAATTTTATACGTTTTCCTTTGTATTAAGTTCTGCTCATATCTTTATTTATCTTTTTTCTATGTTCTCAGGTTTATTGTTTTGATAATCTGATGTCAATTAAAACACTTGGTTATTCATTTTAATAAATCTTTTTACTTATAAAGATTTGTATTTTTCAAGATTCCAGCTTACTTGTAAGTTTCTAAGGGTCAGGTCCTCTACATTGATGCTGGCCTAAGGCTTAGTTCACAATATTGCAAAGTATATATTGACCTATTTTCCCCTCGACTTTCTGTGATTTCCTACATATCACATTTCTTTGCAGACAAGCTATTTGAAATACCCTTAACTTATTTAACAGCCAATAAGTCTTTGAAGTAATGTGTATTTTTTGAGAAATCTTTTTATATATTTAGGCAGAAAATCTGACCTACAATCGTTTTCAAAACAGCATAAATTCACTCTTCTCAATAATGAATCTGTTGTATTACACAACCTTTGAGTATTTGGTTTATCAAAGACATGTACTTTAAAAATGTTTTAGAGATCCTACCAGTCTTTGAAAACATCCTTCTTCCTTGTTTCTGTTCCAGTTTTGTGTATATTTTCTGCCTTGCACCTGATTATTCCAACGTCTGATGGATGGCCTAGGCAATCTAATTCTGGTATTGATTGTTTTTGCTGATTGTCTCCCCCTGTAGCTGATTTCTTCATTATTGTGTAAATTTACATCATGAGCTCATGTTTAGCTAAACATCTGACCTTGTAAGAGGCTTAGGTGTGAACCCTCGTAAGCTTCATCAGAAAGTCCGCAAAGATTTATTTGTGTCCCTCTAATGATTTACCCGCGAGGACCCCGTTTTCTACAAGTGTTGGTCCAATACTCCCTCTAGAGGCACGGCCTCAGACAGGGCTGCTTTGCGCCCCACGAGCAGTGGCAGTGGCAGTGGGCTGCCTGTGGCCCAGGCAGGAGCCTCTCCACGTGTGTCCCAGGGACACATCTGCCTTCGAACTTCAGTCACCTGGCAGGAAGATACGATGCCCAGACCTATGGTTGGCTGTGCAGCGAGGTGTACTGCGCGGACAGGTTCCACACACACTTCAATTAAGAGGGCGGCCTGAGTGGAATGGTGAGAGTTTGGGCAGCTGTGCATACAAAGAAGGCGTTCTGTGGCCTGGGCCTGAATGCTTGTGACACCCAACTGGGCCTGCAGGGCTCTGAGGGCCCTGTATTGGGACCCCTGCTCCCCTGCCATTTGTTCAGTCACAGCAGAGATGGCCACACCCACTCCCTCAGTGAGGGCATTGTTCCAACCTCCCACAGCCCCGCCCCCTCTCCGCAGGTTACCATGGACTACAGATGCTGCATTCTGAGGCCACGGCGTTCGAGAATGCCAGGGGCAGACATGATGACCTTAAATGATTTCCTCTTGTGTCAGTTTTGGTAAACTTAAGAGCTAGCAAATGGTCCACTTTCAGAAATGTTCAAATTTACTGGCATTTCATATATTCTCTGCTATAACATTGTCCTGATTCTTTCTGTATATTCTTTACTTTTGTTTTGTTTTCCTTAATCAAAGTGTGTCTTTTAAATCTTGTCAAAGAATATTCTTTGGACTTACTACCTCACCTGAATTTTATACGTTTTCTGTTGTATTAATTTCTGCTCATATCTTTATTTATCTTTTTTCTATGTTCTCAGGGTTTATTGTTTTGATCTTCTGATGTCAATTAAAACACTAGGTTATTCATTTTAATAAATCTTTTTACTTATAAAGGTTTGAACTTTTTAATATTCCAGCTTACTTGTAAGTTTCTAAGGGTCATGTCCTCTACATTGTTGCTCGCCTAAGGCTTAGTTCACAATATAGCAAAGTATATGTTGACCTATTTACCACTCGAATTTCTGTGATTTCCTACATCTCACCTTTCTTTGCAGACAAGCCATTTAAAATACCCTTAACATATTACACAGCCATTAAGTCTTTGAAATAATGTGTATTTTTGAGAAATCTTCTCATATTTTTAGGCAGAAAATCTCACACGCCATAGTTTTCAAAACAGCATAATTTCACTCTCCTCAATGATGAATCTGTTGTATTACACAGCCTTTGTGTATTTAGCTTTACCAGTGACATGTACTTTAAAAATGTTTTAGAGATCCTACCAGTCTTTGAAACCATCCATGTTCCTTGTTTCAGTTCCAGTTTCATGTATATTTTCTGCCTTGCACCTGATTATTCCAACGTCTGATGGAAGGCCTAGGTAATCTAACTCTGGTATTGATTTTTTTTGCAGATTATGTCCCCTTGTAGCTGATTTCTTCATTATTGTGTAAATTTAGATCATGAGCTCACGTTTAGCTAAACAGCGAACCTTGTAAGAGGCTTAGGTGTGAATGCTTGTAAGCTTCAGCATAAAGTCAGCAAAGATTTATTTGTGTCCCACCAATGAGTTGCCCGCGAGGACCCCGTTTTCTACAGGTGTTGGTCAAATACTCCCTCTAAGGCTGGGGACTCAGACAGGGCTGCTTTGAGGCCCCCAATCTGGGGCAGAGGCAGTGGGCGGCCTATGGCCCCGGCAGGAGCCTATTCGCCTGTGTTCCAGGGACCCAACTGCCTGTGAACTTCGGTCACCTGACAGGAAGCCACGATGCCCAGACCTATGGTTAGCTGTGCAGCGAGGTGTACTGCATGGACAGGTTCCACAAACACTTCAAGTAAGAGGGAGGCCCGAGTTGAAAGGTGAGAGTTTGGGCAGCAGTGCAGACAAAGAAGGCGACCTTTAGCCTAGGCCTAAATGCTTGTGACACACCAATGGGTCTGTCGGGCTCTGAGGGCCCTGCCCTGGGCCCCCTGCTCCCCTGCCCTTTGTTCAGTCATAGCAGAGATGGCCACACCAACTCCCTCAGTGAGGGCAGTGTTCCAAAATCCCTTACCCCGCCCCCTCTGCGCAGGTTAACTTGCACTACAGATGCTGCATTCTGAGGCCAGGGCGATCCGAGAATGCCAAGGGCAGACATGATGACCTTAAATGATTTCCTCTTGTGTCAGTTTTGGTAAACTTTAGGAGCTAGGAAATGGTTCAGTTTACACAAATATTCAAATTTACTGGCATTTCAGATATTCTCTGCTATAACATTGTCCTGATTCTTTCTGTATATTCTTTACTTATGTTTTTTGTTTTCCTTAATCAAAGTGTGTCTTTTAAATCTTGTCAAAGAATATTATTTGGACTTACTACATCACCTTAATTTTATACGGTTTCCATTGTATTAAGTTCTGCTCATATCTTTATTTTTCTTTTTTCTATGTTCTCAGGGTTTATTGCTTTGATATTCTGATGTCAATTAAAACACTTGGATACTCATTTTAATAAATCTTTTTACTTATAAAGATTTGAACTTTTTAATATTCCAGCTTACTTGTAAGTTTCTAAGGGTCAGGTCCTCTACATTGTTGCTGGCCTAAGGCTTAGTTCACAATGTAGCAAAGTATATATTGACCTATTTTCCCCTCGACTTTCTGTGATTTCCTACATCTCACCTTTCTTTGCAGACAAGCCATTTGAAATACATTTAACATATTACACAGCCATTAAGTCTTTGAAGTAATGTGTATTTTTAGAAATATCTTCTCATATTATTAGGCAGAAAATGTCACCTGCCATAGTTTTCAAAACAGCATAATTTCACTCTTCTCAATGATGAATCTGTTGTATGACACAACCTTTGCGTATTTAGCTTTATCAATGACATGTACTTTAAAAATATTTTAGAGATCCTAGCAGTCTTTGAAAACATCCTTGTTCCTTTTTTCAGTTCCAGTTTCATGTATATTTTCTGCGTTACACCTGATTATTCCAACGTCTGATGGATGGCCTAGGGAATCTAATTCTGGTATTGATTGTTTTTGCTGATTGTCTCACCCTGTAGCTGATTTCTTCATTATTGTGTAAATTTAGATCATAAGCTCATGTTTAGCTAAACATCTGACCTTGTAAGAGGCTTAGGTTTGAACACTCGTAAACTGCATCAGAAAGTCCGCAAAGATTTATTTGTGTCCCTCCCATGAGTTGCCCGCGAGGACTCCGTTTTCTACAAGTGTTGGTCCAATACTCCCTCTAGAGGCACGGCCTCAGACAGGGCTGCTTTGCGCCCCACGAGCAGTGGCATTTGCAGTGGGCGGCCTGCGGTCCGGGCAGGAGCCTCTCCGCGTGTGTCCCAGGGACCGATTTGCCTGCGAACTTTGGTCACCTGGCAGGAAATAACTATGCCCAGACCTATGGTTGGCTGTGCAGAGAGGTGTACTGCGCGGACAGGTTCCACACACACTTCAAGTAAGAGGGAGGCCTGAGTAGAAAGGTGAGAGTTTGGGCAGCTGTGCAGACAAAGAAGGTTCACTTTGTCCTGGGCCTAAAGGCTTGTGACACACCACTGGGCCTGCCGGGCTCTGAGGGCCCTGCACTGGGACCACTGCTCCCCTGCTGTTTGTTCAGTTACAGCAGAGATGGCCTCACCCACTCCCTCAGTGAGGGCAGTGTTCCAACCTCCCTCAGCCCCGCCCCCTCTCCGCAGGTTCCCATGCACTACAGATGCTGCATTCTGAGGCCACGGCGTTCCGAGAATGCCATGGGCAGACATGATGACCTTAAATGATTTCCTCTTGTGTCAGTTTTGGTAAACTTTAGGAGCTAGGAAATGGTCCACTTTACAGAAATGTTCAAATTTACTGGCATTTCAGATATTCTCTGCTATAACATTGTCCTGATTCTTTCTGTATATTCTTTCCTTATGTTTTTGTTTTCCTTAATCAAAGTGTGTCTTTTAAATCTTGTCAATGAATATTCTTTGGACTTACTACATCACCTGAATTTTATACGATTTCCGTTGTATTAAGTTCTGCTCATATCTTTATTTTTCTTTTTTCTATGTTCTCAGGGTTTATTGTTTTGATCTTCTGATGTCAATTAAAACACTTGGTTACTCATTTAAATAAATCTTTTTACTTATAAAGATTTGAACTTTTGAAGATACCAGCTTACTTGTAAGTTTCTAAGGGTCAGGTCCTCTACATTGTTGCTGGCCTAAGGCTTTGTTCACAATATAGTAAAGTGTATATTGACCTATTTTCCCCTCGACTTTCTGTGATTCCCTACATCTCCCCTTTGTTTGCAGACAAGCCATTTGAAATACCCTTAACTTATTTCACAGCTTATATGTCTTTGAAATAATGTGTATTTTTAGAGAAATCTTCTCATATTATTAGGCAGAAAATCTCACCTGCCATAGTTTTCAAAACAGCATAATTTCACTCTTCTCAAGGATGAATCTGTTGCATTATACAACCTTTGAGTATATAGCTTTATCAATGACATGTACTTTAAAAATGTTTTAGAGATCCTACCAGTCTTTGAAAACATCCTTGTTCCTTGTTTCACTTCCAGTTTTGTGTATATTTTCTGCCTTGCATCTGATTATTCCAACATCTGATGGATGGCCTAGGGAATCTAATTATGGTACTGATTGCTTTTGCTGATTGTCTCCCCCGGTATTTGATTTCTTCATTATTGTGTAAATTTAGATCATGAGCTCATGTTTAGGTAAACATCTGACTTTGTAAGAGGCTTATGTGTGAACGCTCGTAAGCTTCATCAGAAAGTCCGCAAAGATTTATTTGTGTCCCTCCAATGAGTTACCCCGATGACCCCGTTTACTACAAGTGTTGGTCCAATACTCCCTCTAGAGGCAGGTACTCAGACAGGACTGCTTTGCTGCCACCGATCTGGGGTAGTGGCTTTTGGCGGCCTGTGGCCCGGGCAGGATGCTCCCCGCGTGTGTCCCACGACCCATGTGCCTGCGAACTTCGGTCACCTGGCAGGAAGCTACGATGCCCAGACCTATGGTTAGCTGTGCAGCGAGGTGTACTGTGCGGACCGGTTCCACACACAATTCAAGTTAGAAGGCGGCTTGAGTGGAAAGGTGAGAGTTTGGGCAGCTGTGCAGACAAAGAAGGCGCACTTTGGCCTAGGCCTAAATGCTTGTGACACCCGACTGGGCGTGCCGGGCTTTGTGGGCCCTGCCCTTGGCCCCCTTCTCCCCTGCATTTGTTCTGTCACCGCAGAGATGTCCACACCCTCTCCCTCAGTGAGGGCAGTGTTCCAAACTCCCTCAGCCCCGCTCCCTCTCCGCAGGTTACCAAGGAGAACAAATGCTGCATTCTGAGGCCAGGGCGTTCCCAGAATGCCAAGGGCAGACATGATGACATTAAATGATTTCCTCTATTGTCAGTTTTTGTAAACTTTAGGAGCTAGGAAATGGTCCACTTTACAGAAATATTCAAATTTACTGGCATTTCATATATTCTCTGCTACAACATTCTCCTGATTTTTTCTGTATATTCTTTACTTATGTTTTGGTTTTCTTTAATCAAAGTGTGTATTTTAAATATTGTCAAAGAATATTCTATGGACTTACTACATCACCTGAATTTTATACGTTTTCTGTTGTATTAAGTTCTGCTCATATCTTTATTTATCTTTTTTCTATGCTCTCAGGGTTTATTGTTTTGTTCATCTGATGTCAATTAAAACACTTGGTTATTCATTTTAATAAATCTTTTTACTTATAAAGATTTGAACTTTTCAAGATTCCAGCTTACCTGTAAGTTTCTAAGGGTCAGGTCCTCTACATTGTTGCTGGCCTAAGGCTTAGTTCACAATATAGCAAAGTATACATTGACCTATTTTCCCCTCGACTTTCTGTGATTTCCTACATCTCACCTTTCTTTGCAGACAAGCCATTTGAAATACCCTTAACTTATTTCACAGCCAATATGTCTTTGAAATAATGTGTATTTTTAGAGAAATCTTCTTATATATTTAGGCAGAAAATCTGACCTGCCATAGTTTTCAAAACAGCATAATTTCACTCTTCTCAATGATGAATCTGTTGTATTACACAACCTTTCAGTATTTAGCTTTATCAATGACATGTACTTTAAAAATGTTTTAGAGATCCTAACAGTCTTTGATAACATCCTTGTTCCTTGTTTCAGTTCCAGTTTCATGTATATTTTCTGCCTTGCACCTGATTATTCCAACGTCTTATGTATGGCATAGGGAATCTAATTCTGGTATTGATTGTTTTTGCTGATTGTCTCCCCCTGTAACTGATTTCTTCATTATTGTGTAAATTTAGATCATGAGCTCATGTTTAGCTAAACATCTGACCTTGTAAGAGGCTTAGGTGTGAACACTCGTAAGCTTCATCGGAAAGTCCGCAAAGATTTATTTGTGTCCCTCCAATGAGTTACCCGCGAGGACCCCGTTTTCTACAAATGTTGGTCCAATACTCCCTCTAGAGGCACGGCCTCAGACAGGGCTGCTTTGTGACCCACGATCTGGGGCAATGGCAGTGGGCGGCCTGTGGCCCGGGCAGGAGCCTCGCCGCGTGTGTCCCAGGGTCCCATCTGCCTGTGAACTTAGGTCACCTGGCAGGAAGCTACGGTGCCCAGACCTATGGTTAGCTGTGCAGCGAGGTGTACTGCGCGGACAGGTTCCACACACACTTTAAGTAAGAGGGTGGCCCAAGTGGAAAGGTGAGAGTTTGGGCAGCTGTGCATACAAAGAAGGCGCCCTTTGGCCTGGGACTAAATGCTTGTGACAACCCACTGGGCATGCCGGGCTCTGAGGGCCCACTACTGGGACCCCTGCTCCCCTGCCATTTTTTCAGTCACAGCAGAGATGGCCACACCCACTCCCTCAGTAAGGACAGTGTTCCAACCTCCCTCAGCCCCGCCCCCTCTCCAGAGGTTACCATGGACTACAGATGCTGCATTCTGAGTCCATGGCATTCCGAGAATGCCAAGGGCAGACATGATGACCTTAAATGATTTCCTCTTGTGTCAGTTTTGGTAAACTTTAGGAGCTAGGAAATGGTCCACTTTACAGAAATGTTCAAATTTACTGGCATTTCAGATATTCTCTGCTATAACATTGTCCTGATTCTTTCTGTATATTCTTTCCTTATGTTTTTGTTTTCCTTAATCAAAGTGTGTCTGTTAAATCTTGTCAATGAATATTCCTTGGACTTATTACATCACCTGAATTTTATACGATTTCCATTGTATTAATTTCTGCTCATATCTTTATTTTTCTTATTTCTATGTTCTCAGGGTTTATTGTTTTGGTCTTCTGATATCAATTAAAACACTTGGTTACTCATTTTAATAAATCTTTTTACTTATAAGATTTGAACTTTTGAAGATTCCAGCTTACTTGTAAGTTTCTTAGGGTCAGGTCCTCTACATTTTTTCTGGCCTAAGGCTTTGTTCACAATATAGTAAAGTGTATATTGACCTATTTTCCCCTCGACTTTCTGTGATTCCCTACATCTCCCCTTCCTTTGCAGACAAGCCATTTGAAATACCCTTAACTTATTTCACAGCTTATATGTCTTTGAAATAATGTGTATTTTTAGAGAAATCTTCTCATATTATTACGCAGAAAATCTCAGCTGCCATAGTTTTCAAAACAGCATAATTTCACTCTTCTCAAGGATGAATCTGTTGCATTATACAACCTTTGAGTATATAGCTGTATCAATGACATGTACTTTAAAAATGTTTTAGAGATCCTACCAGTCTTTGAAAACATCCTTGTTCCTTGTTTCAGTTCCAGTTTTGTGTATATTTTCTGCCTTGCATCTGATTATTCCAACATCCGATGGAAGGCCTAGGGAATCTAATTATGGTACTGATTGTTTTTGCTGATTGTCTCCCCCGGTATTTGATTTCTTCATTATTGTGTAAATTTAGATCATGAGCTCATGTTTAGGTAAACATCTGACTTTGTAAGAGGCTTATGTGTGAACGCTCGTAAGCTTCATCAGAAAGTCCGCAAAGATTTATTTGTGTCCCTCCAATGAGTTACCCCGATGACCCCGTTTACTACAAGTGTTGGTCCAATACTCCCTCTAGAGGCAGGGACTCAGACAGGACTGCTTTGCTGCCACCGATCTGGGGTAGTGGCTTTTGGCGGCCTGTGGCCCGGGCAGGAGGCTCCCCGCGTGTGTCCCACGACCCATGTGCCTGCGAACTTCGGTCACCTGGCAGGAAGCTACGATGCCCAGACCTATGGTTAGCTGTGCAGCGAGGTGTACTGTGCGGACCGGTTCCACACACAATTCAAGTTAGAAGGCGGCTTGATTGGAAAGGTGAGAGTTTGGGCAGCTGTGCAGACAAAGAAGGCGCACTTTGGCCTAGGCCTAAATGCTTGTGACACCCGACTGGGCGTGCCGGGCTCTGTGGGCCCTGCCCTTGGCCCCCTTATACCCTGCCTTTGTTCTGTCACCGCAGAGATGTCCACACCCTCTCCCTCAGTGAGGGCAGTGTTCCAAACTCCCTCAGCCCCGCTCCCTCTCCGCAGGTTACCAAGGAGAACAAATGCTGCATTCTGAGGCCAGGGCGTTCCCAGAATGCCAAGGGCAGACATGATGACCTTAAATGATTTCCTCTATTGTCAGTTTTTGTAAACTTTAGGAGCTAGGAAATGGTCCACTTTACAGAAATATTCAAATTTACTGGCATTTCATATATTCTCTGCTACAACATTCTCCTGATTTTTTCTGTATATTCTTTACTTATGTTTTGGTTTTCTTTAATCAAAGTGTGTATTTTAAATATTGTCAAAGAATATTCTATGGACTTACTACATCACCTGAATTTTATACGTTTTCTGTTGTATTAAGTTCTGCTCATAACTTTATTTATCTTTTTTCTATGCTCTCAGGGTTTATTGTTTTGTTCATCTGATGTCAATTAAAACACTTGGTTATTCATTTTAATAAATCTTTTTACTTATAAAGATTTGAACTTTTCAAGATTCCAGCTTACCTGTAAGTTTCTAAGGGTCAGGTCCTCTACATTGTTGCTGGCCTAAGGCTTAGTTCACAATATAGCAAAGTATACATTGACCTATTTTCCCCTCGACTTTCTGTGATTTCCTACATCTCACCTTTCTTTGCAGACAAGCCATTTGAAATACCCTTAACTTATTTCACAGCCAATATGTCTTTGAAATAATGTGTATTTTTAGAGAAATCTTCTTATATATTTAGGCAGAAAATCTGACCTGCCATAGTTTTCAAAACAGCATAATTTCCCTCTTCTCAATGATGAATCTGTTGTATTACACAACCTTTCAGTATTTAGCTTTATCAATGACATGTACTTTAAAAATGTTTTAGAGATCCTAACAGTCTTTGATAACATCCTTGTTCCTTGTTTCAGTTCCAGTTTCATGTATATTTTCTGCCTTGCACCTGATTATTCCAACGTCTTAGGTATGGCATAGGGAATCTAATTCTGGTATTGATTGTTTTTGCTGATTGTCTCCCCCTGTAACTGATTTCTTCATTATTGTGTAAATTTAGATCATGAGCTCATGTTTAGCTAAACATCTGACCTTGTAAGAGGCTTAGGTGTGAACACTCGTAAGCTTCATCAGAAAGTCCGCAAAGATTTATTTGTGTCCCTCCAATGAGTTACCCGCGAGGACCCCGTTTTCTACAAATGTTGGTCCAATACTCCCTCTAGAGGCACGGCCTCAGACAGGGCTGTTTTGTGACCCAAGATCTGGGCCAATGGCAGTGGGCGGCCTGTGGCCCGGGCAGGAGCCTCGCCGCGTGTGTCCCAGGGTCCCATCTGCCTGTGAACTTCGGTCACCTGGCAGGAAGCTACGGTGCCCAGACCTATGGTTAGCTGTGCAGCGAGGTGTACTGCGCGGACAGGTTCCACACACACTTTAAGTAAGAGGGTGGCCCAAGTGGAAAGGTGAGAGTTTGGGCAGCTGTGCATACAAAGAAGGCGCCCTTTGGCCTGGGCCTAAATGCTTGTGACAACCCACTGGGCATGCCGGGCTCTGAGGGCCCAGTACAGGGACCCCTGCTCCCCTGCCCTTTTTTCAGTCACAGCAGAGATGGCCACACGCACTCCCTCAGTGAGGACAGTGTTCCAACCTCCCTCAGCCCCGCCCCCTCTCCAGAGGTTACCATGGACTACAGATGCTGCATTCTGAGTCCATGGCATTCCGAGAATGCCAAGGGCAGACATGATGACCTTAAATGATTTCCTCTTGTGTCAGTTTTGGTAAACATTAGGAGCTAGGAAATGGTTCAGTTTACACAAATGTTCAAATTTACTGGCATTTCAGATATTCTCTGCTATAACATTGTCCTGATTCTTTCTGTATATTCTTTCCTTATGTTTTTGTTTTCCTTAATCAAAGTGTGTCTTTTAAAGCTTGTCAAAGAATATTCTTTGGACTTACTACATCACCTGAATTTTATACGATTTCCATTGTATTAATTTCTGCTCATATCTTTATTTTCTTTTTTCTATGTTCTCAGGGTTTATTGTTATGATCTTCTGATATCAATTAAAACACTTGGTTACTCATTTTAATAAATCTTTTTACTTATAAAGATTTGAACTTTTGAAGATACCAGCTTACTTGTAAGTTTCTAAGGGTCAGGTCCTCTACATTGTTGCTGGCCTAAGGCTTAGTTAACAATATAGCAAAGTATATAATGACCTATTTTCCCCTCTACTTTCTGTGATTTCCTACATCTCACCTTTCTTTGCAGAGAAGCCATTTGAAATACCCTTAACTTATTTCACAGCCATTAAGTCTTGGAAATAATGTATATTTTTTAGAGAAAACTTCTTATAGAATTAGGCAGAAAATATGACCTGCCATAGTTTTCAAAACAGCATAATTTCACTCTTCTCAATGATGAATCTGTTGTATTACACAACCTTTGAGTGTTTAACTTTATCAATGACATGTACTTTAAAAATGCTTTAGAGATCCTACCAGTCTTTGAAAACATCCTTGTTCCTTTTTTCCGTCCCAGTTTTATGTATATATTCTGCCTTGCACTTGATTATTCCAACATCTGATGGATGGCCTAGGGAATCTAATTGTGGTATTGATTGTTTTTGCTGCTTTTCTCCACTTGTAGCTGATTTCTTCATTATTGTGTAAATTTAGATCATGAGCTCATGTTTAGCTAAACAGCTGACCTTGTAAGAGTCTTAGTGTTGAACGCTCGTAAGCTTCAGCGGAAAGTCGGCAAAGATTTATTTGTGTCCCTCCAATGAGTTACCCCGAGGACCGCGTTTTCTACAAGTGTTGGTCCAATACTCCCTCTAGAGGCAGGGACTCTGACAGGACTGCTTTGCTGCCACCGATCTGGGGTAGTGGCTCTTGGCGGCCTGTGGCCCGGGCAGGAGGCTACCCTCGTGTGTCCCACGACCCATCTGCCTGCGAATTTCGGTCACCTGGCAGGAAGCTACGATGCCTAGACCTATGGTTACCTGTGCAGCGAGGTGTATTGTGCGGACCTGTTCTACACACACTTCAAGTAAGAGGGCGGCCTGATTGGAAAGGTGAGAGTTTGGGCAGCGGTGCAGACAAAGAAGGCGCCCTTTGGCCTAGGCCTAAATGCTTGTGACACCCGACTGGGCCTGCCGGGCTCTGAGGGCCCTGCCCTTGGCCCCCTTCTCCCCTGCCCTTTGTTCAGTCACAGCAGAGATGGCCACACCCACTCCCTCAGTGAGGGCAGTGTTCCGACCTCCCTCAACCCCGCCCCCTCTCCGCAGGTTACCATGGACTACAGATGCTGCATTCTGAGGCCAGGGCGTTCCGAGAATGCCAAGGGCAGACATGATGACCTTAAATGATTTCCTCTTGTGTCAGTTTTGGTAAACTTTAGGAGCTAGGAAATGGTCCACTTTACAGAAATATTCAAAGTTAATGGCATTTCATACATTCTCTGCTACAACATTCTCCTGATTTTTTCTGTATATTCTTTACTTATGTCTTTGTTTTCCTTAATCAAAGTGTGTCTTAAATCTTGTCAAAGAATATTCTTTGGACTTACTACATCACCTGAATTTTATACGTTTTCCTTTGTATTAAGTTCTGCTTATATCTTTATTTATCTTTTTTCTATGTTCTCAGGTTTATTGTTTTGATAATCTGATGTCAATTAAAACACTTGGTTATTCCTTTTAATAAATCTTTTTACTTATAAATATTTGAATTTTTCAAGATTCCAGCTTACTTGTAAGTTTCTAAGGGTCAGGTCCTCTACATTGTTGCTGGCCTTGGCTTAGTACACAATATTGCAAAGTATACCTTGACCTATTTTCCCCTCAACTTTCTGTGATTTCCTACATATCACCTTTCTTTGCAGAGAAGCTAGTTGAAATACCCTTAACTTATTTCACAGCCAATAAGTCTTTGAAATAATGTGTATTTTTTAGAGAAATCTTTTTATATATTTAGGCAGAAAATCTGACCTGCAATAGTTTTCAAAACAGCATAATTTCACTCTTCTCAATGATGAATCTGTTGTATTACACAACCTTTGAGTATTTGGTTTATCAATGACATGTACTTTAAAAATGTTTTAGAGATCCTACCAGTCTTTGAAAACATCCTTGTTCCTTGTTTCAGTTCCCGTTTTATGTGTATTTTCTGCCTTGCACCTGATTATTCCAACGTCTGATGGATGGCCTAGGGAATCTAATTCTGGTATTGATTGTTCTTGCTGATTGTCTCCCCTGTAGCTGATTTCTTCATTATTGTGTAAATTTAGATCATGAGCTCATGTTTAGCCAAACATCTGACCTTCTAAGAGGCTTAGGTGTGAACACTCGTAAGCTTCAGCAGAAAGTCGGCAAAGATTTATTTGTGTCCCTCCAATGCATTACCCCGAGGACCCCGTTTTCTACAACTGTTTCTACAATACTCCCTCTAGTGGCAGGGTCTCTGTCAGGACTGCTTTGCTGCCACCGATCTGGGGTAGCGGATTTTGGCGGCCTGTGTCCCGGGCAGGAGGCTCCCCACGTGTGTCCCACGACCCATCTGCCTGCCAACTTCGGTCACCTGGCAGGAAGCTTACGACGCCCAGACCTATGGTCAGCTGTGCAGCGAGGAGTACTGTGCGGACCGGTTCCACACACACTTCAAGTAAGAGGGCGGCCTGAGTGGAAAGGTGAGAGTTTGGGCAGCTGTGCAGACAAAGAAGGCGCCCTTTTGCCTGGGCCTAAATGCTTGTGACCCCCGACTGGGCCTGCCGGGCTCTGAGGGCCCTGCCCTTGGCCCCCTTCTCCCCTGCCCTTTGTTCAGTCACAGCAGAGATGGCCACACCCACTCCCTCAGTGAGGGCAGTGTTCCAACCTCCCTCAGCCCCGCCCACTCTCCGCAGGTTACCATGGACTACAGATGCAGCATTCTGAGGCCACGGCGTTCTGTGAATGCCAAGGGCAGACATGATGACCTTAAATGATTTCCTCTTGTGTCAGTTTTGGTAAACTTTAGGAGCTAGGAAATGGTTCAGTTCACACAAATATTCAAGTTTACAGGCATTTCACATATTCTCTGCTATAACATTGTCCTGAAGCTCTCCGTATATTCTTTACTTATGTTTTTGTTTTCCTTAATCAAAGTTTGTCTTTTAAATCTTGTCAAAGAATATTCTTTGGACTTACTACATCACCTGTATTTTATAGGTTTTCCTTTGTAATAAGTTCTGCTCATATATTTATTTATCTTTTTTCTATGTTCTCAGTGTTTATTGTTTTGATCTTCTGATGTCAAATAAAACCCTTGGTTATTCATTTTAATAAATCTTTTTATGTATAAAGATTTGAACTTTTCAAGATTCCAGCTTACTTGTAAGTTTCTAAGGGTCAAGTCCTCTACATTGTTGCTGGCCTAAGGCTTAGTTCCCAATATAGCAAAGTATATATTGACCTATTTTCCCCTCTATTTTCTGTGATTTCCTACATCTCACCTTTCTTTGCAGAGAAGCCATTAGAAATACCCTTAACTTATTTCACAACCAATAAGTCTTTCAAATAATGTATATTTTTCAGAGAAATCTTCTTATATAATTAGGCAGAAAATATGACCTGCCATAGTTTTCAAAACAGCATAATTTCACTCTTCTCAATGATGAATCTGTTGTATTACACAACCTTTGAGTATTTCGCTTTATCAATGGCATGTACTTTATAAATGTTTTAGAGATCCTACCAGTCTTTGAATACATCCTTGTTCCTTGTTTCCGTCCCAGTTTTATGTATATATTCTGCCTTGCACTTGATTATTCCAACATCTGATGGATGGCCTAGGGAATCTAATAGTGGTATTGATTGTTTTTGCTGCTTTTCTCCCCTTGTAGCTGATTTCTTCATTAGTGTGTAAATTTAGATCATGAGCTCATGTTTAGCTAAACAGCTGACCATGTAAGAGTCTTAGTTGTGAACGCTCGTAAGCTTCATCAGAAAGTCCGCAAAGATTTATTTGTGTCCCTGCAATGCGTTACCCCGAGGACCCCGTTTTCTACAGGTGTTGGTCCAAAACTCCCTCTAGAGGCAGGGATTCAGACAGGACAGCTTTGCTGCCACCGATCTGGTGTAATGGCTCTTGGCGGCCTGTGGCCCGGGCAGGAGGCTCCCCGCATATGTCCCACGACCCATCTGCCTGCGAACTTCGGTCACCTGGCAGGAAGCTATGATGCCCAGACCTATGGTTAACTGTGCAGTGAGGTGTACTGTGCGGAGCGGTTCCACACACACTTCAAGTAAAAGGGCGGCCTGATTGGAAGGGTGAGAGTTTGGGCAGCGGTGCAGACAAAGAAGGCGCCCTTTGGCCTAGGTCTAAATGCTTGTGACACCCCACTGGGCCTGCCGGGCTCTGAGGGCCCTGCCCTTGTCCCCCTTCTCCCCTGCCCTTTGTTCAGTCACAGCAGAGATGGCCACACCCATTCCCTCAGTGGGGGCAGTGTTCCAACCTCCCTCAGCCCCGCCCACTCTCCGCAGGTTACCATGGACTACAGATGCTGCATTCTGAGGCCACGGCGTTCTGTGAATGCCAAGGGCAGACATGATGACCTTAAATGATTTCCTCTTGTGTCAGTTTTGGTAAACTTTAGGAGCTAGGAAATGGTTCAGTTTACACAAATATTCAAATTTACAGGCATTTCACATATTCTCTGCTATAACATTGTCCTGATGCTCTCCGTATATTCTTTACTTATGTTTTTGTTTTCCTTAAACAAAGTTTGTCTTTTAAATCTTCTCAAAGAATATTCTTTGGACTTACTACATCACCTGTATTTTATAGGTTTTCCTTTGTAATAAGTTCTGCTTATATATTTATTTATCTTTTTCCTATGTTCTCAGTGTTTATTGTTTTGATCTTCTGATGTCAAATAAAACCCTTGGTTATTCATTTTAATAAATCTTTTTACGTATAAAGATTTGAACTTTTCAAGATTCCAGCTTACTTGTGAGTTTCTAAGGTTCAGGTCCTCTACATTGTTGCTGGCCTAAGGCTTTGTTCACAATATAGTAAAGTGTATATTGACCTATTTTCCCCTCGACTTTCTGTGTTTCCCTACATCTCGCCTTTCTTTGCAGACAAGCCCTTTGAAATACCCTTAACTTATTTCACAGCTTATAAGTCTTTGAAATAATGTGTATTATTTAGAGAAATCTTCTTATATATTTAGGCAGAAAATCTGACCTGCCATAGTTTTCAACACAGCATAAATTCACTCTTCTCAATGATGAATCTATTGTATTACACAACCTTTGAGTATTTAGCTTTATCAATGACATGTACTTAAAAAATGTTTTAGAAATCCTACCAGTCATTGAAAACATCACTGTTCCTTGTTTCAGTTCCAGTTTTGTGTATATTTTCTGCCTTGCACCTGATTATTCCAACATCTCATGGATGGCCTAGGGTATCTAATACTGGTATTGATTGTTTTTGCTGATTGTCTCCCCTTGTATCTGATTTCTTCATTATTGTGTAAATTTAGATCATGAGCTCATGTTTAGCTAAACAGCTGACATTGTAAGAGGCTTAGGTATGAACGCTCCTAAGCTTCATCAGAAAGTCTGCAAAGATTTATTTGTGTCCCTCCAAAGAGATAAGCCGAGGACCCCGTTTTCTACAAGTGTTGGTCCAATACTCCCTCTAGATGCAGGGACACAGACAGTACTGCTTTGCTGCCACCGATCTTGGGTAGTGGCTTTTGGCGGCCTGTGGCCAGGGCAGGAGGCTCCCCGCGTGTGTCCCACCACCCATCTGCCTGTGAACTTCGTTCACCTGGCAGGAAGCTACGATGCCCAGACCTATGGTTAGCTGTGCAGCAAGGTGTACTGTGCTCCCGGGTTCCACACACACTTCAAGTAAGAGGGCGGCCTGAGTGGAAAGGTGAGAGTATGGGCAGCTGTGCAGACAAAGAAGGCGCCCTTTGTCCTGGGCCTAAATGCTTGTGACAACCGACTGGGCCTGCCGGGCTCTGAGGGCCCTGCCCTTGGCCCCCTTCTCCCCTGCCCTTTGTTCAGTCACAGCAGAGATGGCCACACCCACTCCCTCAGTGAGTGCAGTGTTCCAACCTACCTCAGCCCCATCCCCTCTCCGCAGGTTTCCATGGACTACAGATGCTGCATCATGAGGCCAGGGCGTTCCGAGAATGCCAAGGGCAGACATGATGACCTTAAATGATTTCCTCTTGTGTCAGTTTTGGTAAACTTTAGGAGCTAGGAAATGGTTCAGTTTACACAAATGTTCAAATTTACTGGCATTTCAGATATTCTCTGCTATAACATTGTCCTGATTCTTTCTGTATATTTTTTACTTATGTCTTTGTTTTCCTTAATCAAACTGTGTCTTTTAAAGCTTGTCAAAGAATATTCTTTGGACTTACTACATAACCTGAATTTTATACGTTTTCCTTTGTATTAAGTTCTGCTCATATCTTTATTTATCTTTTTTCTATGTTCTCAGGGTTTATTGTTATGATCTTCTGATGTCAAATAAAACACTTGGTTATTCATTTTAATAAATCTTTTTACTTATAAAGATTTCAACTTTTCAAGATTCCAGCTTACTTGTAAGTTTCTAAGGGTCAGGTCCTCTACATTGTTGCTGGCCTAAGGCTTAGTTAACAATATAGCAAAGTATATAATGACCTATTTTCCCCTCTACTTTCTGTGATTTCCTACATCTCACCTTTCTTTGCAGAGAAGCCATTTGAAATACCCTTAACTTATTTCACAGCCATTAAGTCTTGGAAATAATGTATATTTTTTAGAGAAAACTTCTTATAGAATTAGGCAGAAAATATGACCTGCCATAGTTTTCAAAACAGCATAATTTCACTCTTCTCAATGATGAATCTGTTGTATTACACAACCTTTGAGTGTTTAACTTTATCAATGACATGTACTTTAAAAATGCTTTAGAGATCCTACCAGTCTTTGAAAACATCCTTGTTCCTTGTTTCCGTCCCAGTTTTATGTATATATTCTGCCTTGCACTTGATTATTCCAACATCTGATGGATGGCCTAGGGAATCTAATTGTGGTATTGATTGTTTTTGCTGCTTTTCTCCACTTGTAGCTGATTTCTTCATTATTGTGTAAATTTAGATCATGAGCTCATGTTTAGCTAAACAGCTGGCCTTGTAAGAGTCTTAGTGTTGAACGCTCGTAAGCTTCAGCGGAAAGTCGGCAAAGATTTATTTGTGTCCCTCCAATGAGTTACCCCGAGGACCGCGTTTTCTACAAGTGTTGGTCCAATACTCCCTCTAGAGGCAGGGACTCTGACAGGACTGCTTTGCTGCCACCGATCTGGGGTAGTGGCTCTTGGCGGCCTGTGGCCCGGGCAGGAGGCTCCCCTCGTGTGTCCCACGACCCATCTGCCTGCGAATTTCGGTCACCTGGCAGGAAGCTACGATGCCTAGACCTATGGTTACCTGTGCAGCGAGGTGTATTGTGCGGACCTGTTCTACACACACTTCAAGTAAGAGGGCGGCCTGATTGGAAAGGTGAGAGTTTGGGCAGCGGTGCAGACAAAGAAGGCGCCCTTTGGCCTAGGCCTAAATGCTTGTGACACCCGACTGGGCCTGCCGGGCTCTGAGGGCCCTGCCCTTGGCCCCCTTCTCCCCTGCCCTTTGTTCAGTCACAGCAGAGATGGCCACACCCACTCCCTCAGTGAGGGCAGTGTTCCGACCTCCCTCAACCCCGCCCCCTCTCCGCAGGTTACCATGGACTACAGATGCTGCATTCTGAGGCCAGGGCGTTCCGAGAATGCCAAGGGCAGACATGATGACCTTAAATGATTTCCTCTTGTGTCAGTTTTGGTAAACTTTAGGAGCTAGGAAATGGTCCACTTTACAGAAATATTCAAAGTTAATGGCATTTCATACATTCTCTGCTACAACATTCTCCTGATTTTTTCTGTATATTCTTTACTTATGTCTTTGTTTTCCTTAATCAAAGTGTGTCTTAAATCTTGTCAAAGAATATTCTTTGGACTTACTACATCACCTGAATTTTATACGTTTTCCTTTGTATTAAGTTCTGCTCATATCTTTATTTATCTTTTTTCTATGTTCTCAGGTTTATTGTTTTGATAATCTGATGTCAATTAAAACACTTGGTTATTCCTTTTAATAAATCTTTTTACTTATAAATATTTGAATTTTTCAAGATTCCAGCTTACTTGTAAGTTTCTAAGGGTCAGGTCCTCTACATTGTTGCTGGCCTTGGCTTAGTACACAATATTGCAAAGTATACCTTGACCTATTTTCCCCTCAACTTTCTGTGATTTCCTACATATCACCTTTCTTTGCAGAGAAGCTAGTTGAAATACCCTTAACTTATTTCACAGCCAATAAGTCTTTGAAATAATGTGTATTTTTTAGAGAAATCTTTTTATATATTTAGGCAGAAAATCTGACCTGCAATAGTTTTCAAAACAGCATAATTTCAGTCTTCTCAATGATGAATCTGTTGTATTACACAACCTTTGAGTATTTGGTTTATCAATGACATGTACTTTAAAAATGTTTTAGAGATCCTACCAGTCTTTGAAAACATCCTTGTTCCTTGTTTCAGTTCCCGTTTTATGTATATTTTCTGCCTTGCACCTGATTATTCCAACGTCTGATGGATGGCCTAGGGAATCTAATTCTGGTATTGATTGTTCTTGCTGATTGTCTCCCCTGTAGCTGATTTCTTCATTATTGTGTAAATTTAGATCATGAGCTCATGTTTAGCCAAACATCTGACCTTCTAAGAGGCTTAGGTGTGAACACTCGTAAGCTTCAGCAGAAAGTCGGCAAAGATTTATTTGTGTCCCTCCAATGCATTACCCCGAGGACCCCGTTTTCTACAACTGTTGCTACAATACTCCCTCTAGTGGCAGGGTCTCTGTCAGGACTGCTTTGCTGCCACCGATCTGGGATAGCGGATTTTGGCAGCCTGTGTCCAGGGCAGGAGGCTCCCCACGTGTGTCCCACGACCCATCTGCCTGCCAACTTCGGTCACCTGGCAGGAAGCTTACGACGCCCAGACCTATGGTCAGCTGTGCAGCGAGGAGTACTGTGCGGACCGGTTCCACACACACTTCAAGTAAGAGGGCGGCCTGAGTGGAAAGGTGAGAGTTTGGGCAGCTGTGCAGACAAAGAAGGCGCCCTTTTGCCTGGGCCTAAATGCTTGTGACCCCCGACTGGGCCTGCCGGGCTCTGAGGGCCCTGCCCTTGGCCCCCTTCTCCCCTGCCCTTTCTTCAGTCACAGCAGAGATGGCCACACCCACTCCCCCAGTGAGGGCAGTGTTCCAACCTCCCTCAGCCCCGCCCACTCTCCGCAGGTTACCATGGACTACAGATGCAGCATTCTGAGGCCACGGCGTTCTGTGAATGCCAAGGGCAGACATGATGACCTTAAATGATTTCCTCTTGTGTCAGTTTTGGTAAATTTTAGGAGCTAGGAAATGGTTCAGTTTACACAAATATTCAAATTTACAGGCATTTCACATATTCTCTGCTATAACATTGTCCTGATGCTCTCCGTATATTCTTTACTTATGTTTTGGTTTTCCTTAATCAAAGTTTGTCTTTTAAATCTTCTCAAAGAATATTCTTTGGACTTACTACATCACCTGTATTTTATAGGTTTTCCTTTGTAATAAGTTCTGCTTATATATTTATTTATCTTTTTTCTATGTTCTCAGTGTTTATTGTTTTGATCTTCTGATGTCAAATAAAACCCTTGGTTATTCATTTTAATAAATCTTTTTACGTATAAAGATTTGAACTTTTCAAGATTCCAGCTTACTTGTGAGTTTCTAAGGGTCAAGTCCTATACATTGTTGCTGGCATAAGGCTTAGTTCCCAATATAGCAAAGTATATATTGACCTATTTTCCCCTCGACTTTCTGTGATTTCCTACATATCACATTTCTTTGCAGACAAGCTATTTGAAATACCCTTAACGTATTTAACAGCCAATAAGTCTTTGAAATAATGTGTATTTTTTAGAGAAATCTTTTTATATATTTAGGCAGAAAATCTGACCTACAATCGTTTTCAAAACAGCATAAATTCACTCTTCTCAATGATGAATCTGTTGTATTACACAACCTTTGAGTATTTGGTTTATCAAAGACATGTACTTTAAAAATGTTTTAGACATCCTACCAGTCTTTGAAAACATCCTTGTTCCTTGTTTCAGTTCCAGTTTTGTGTATATTTTCTGCCTTGCACCTGATTATTCCAACGTCTGATGGATGGCCTAGGGAATCTAATTCTGGTATTGATTGTTTTTGCTGATTGTCTCCCATGTAGCTGATTTTTCATTATTGTGTAAATTTACATCATGAGCTCATGTTCAGCTAAACATCTGACCTTGTAAGAGGCTTAGGTGTGAACACTCATAAGCTTCATCAGAAAGTCCGCAAAGATTTATTTGTGCCCCTCCAATGATTTGCCCGTGAGTACCCCATTTTCTACAAGTGTTTGTCCAATACTCCCTCTAGAGGCACGGCCTCGACAGGGCTGCTTTGCGCCCCACGAGCAGTGGCAGTGGCAGTGGGCTGCCTGTGGCCCGGGCAGGAGCCTCTCCGCGTGTGTCCAGGAACCCATCTGCCTGCGAACTTCAGTCACCTGGCAGGAAGCTACGATGCCCAGACCTATGGTTGGCTGTGCAGCCGAGGTGTACTGCGCGGACAGGTTCCACAAACACTTCAATTTAGAGGGCGGCCTGAGTGGAAAGGTGATTGTTTGGGCAGCTGTGCATACAAACAAGGCGTTCTTTAGCCTGGGCCTAAATGCTTGTGACACCCAACTGGGCCTGCCGGGCTCTGAGGGCCCTGCACTGTGACCCCTGCTCCCCTGCTCTTTGTTCAGTCACAGCAGAGATGGCCACACCCACTCCCTCAGTGAGGGCATTGTTCCAACTTCCCTCAGCCCCGCCCCCTCTCCGCAGGTTACCATGGACTACAGATGCTGCATTCTGAGGCCAGGGCATTCCGAGAATGCCAAGGGCAGACATGATGACCTTAAATGATTTCCTCTTGTGTCAGTTTTGGTAAACTGTAGGAGCTAGCAAATGGTCCACTTTACAGAAATGTTCAAATTTACTGGCATTTCATATATTCTCTGCTATAACATTGTCCTGATTCTTTCTGTACATTATTTACTTATGTTTTGGTTTTCCTTAATCAAAGTGTGTCTTTTAAATCTTGTCAAAGAATATTCTTTGGACTTACTACCTCAACTGAATTTTATACGTTTTCTGTGGTATTAAGTTCTGCTCATATCTTTATTTATCTTTTTTCTATGTTCTCAGGGTTTATTGTTTTGATCTTCTGATGTCAATTAAAACACTTGGTTATTCATTTTCATCAATCTTTTTGCTTATAAAGATTTGATCTTTTAAAGATTCCAGCTCACTTTTAAATTTCTAAGGGTCAGGTCCTCTACATTGTGGCTGGCCTACGGCTTAGTTCTCCATATAGCAATGTATATATTGACATTTTCCCCTCGAATTTCTGTGATTCCCTACATCTCACCTTTCTTTGCAGACAAGCCATTTGAAATACATTTAACATATTACACAGCCATTAAGTCTTTGAAATAATGTGTATTTTTAGAGAAATCTTCTCATATTATTAGGCAGAAAATGTCACCAGCCATAGTTTTCAAAATAGCATAATTTCACTCTTCTCAATGATGAATCTGTTGTATTACACAACCTTTGAGTATTAACTTTACCAATGACATGTACTTTAAAAATGTTTTAGAGATCCTACCAGTCTTTGAAATCATCCTTGTTCCTTGTTTCAGTTCCAGTTTTGTGTATATTTTCTGCCTTGCACCTGATTATTCCAACGTCTGATGGATGGCCTAGGGAATCTAATTCTGGTATTGATTGTTTTTGCTGATTGTCTCCCATGTAGCTGAGTTCTTAATTATTGTGTAAATTTACATCATGAGCTCATGTTTAGCTAAACATCTGACCTTGTAAGAGGCTTAGGTGTGAACACACGTAAGCTTCATCAGAAAGTCCGCAAAGATTTATTTGTGCCCATCCAATGATTTGCCCGCGAGGACCCCATTTTCTACAAGTGTTGGTCCAATACTCCCTCTAGAGGCACGGCCTCGACAGGGCTGCTTTGCGCCCCACGAGCAGTGGCAGTGGCAGTGGGCTGCCTGTGGCCCGGGCAGGAGCCTCTCCGCGTGTGTCCCAGGGACACATCTGCCTGCGAACTGCAGTCACCTGGCAGGAAGCTACGATGCCCAGACCTATGGTTGGCTGTGCAGCGAGGTGTACTGCGCGGACAGGTTCCACAAACACTTCAATTTAGAGGGCGGCCTGAGTGGAAAGGTGATTGTTTGGGAAGCTGTGCATACAAAGAAGGCGTTCTTTGGCCTGGGCCTAAATGCTTGTGACACCCAACTGGGCCTGCCGGGCTCTGAGGGCCCTGCACTGGGACCCCTGCTCCCCTGCCCTTTGTTCAGTCACAGCAGAGATGGCCACACCCACTCCCTCAGTGAGAGCATTGTTCCAACCTCCCTCAGCCCCGCCCCCTCTCCGCAGGTTACCATGGAATACAGATGCTGCATTCTGAGGCCAGGGCGTTCCGAGAATGCCAAGGGCAGACATGGTGACCTTAAATGATTTCCTCTTGTGTCAGTTTTGGTAAACTTTAGGAGCTAGCAAATGGTCCACTTTACAGAAATATTCAAAGTTAATGGCATTTCATACATTCTCTGCTACAACATTCTCCTGATTTTTTCTGTATATTCTTTACTTATGTCTTTGTTTTCCTTAATCAAAGTGTGTCTTAAATCTTGTCAAAGAATATTCTTTGGACTTACTACCTCATCTGAATTTTATACGTTTTCTGTTGTATTAAGTTCTGCTCATATCTTTATTTATCTTTTTTCTATGTTCTCAGGGTTTATTGTTTTGATTTTCTCATGTCAAGTAAAACACATGGTTATTCATTTTAATAAATCTTTTTACTTATAAAGATTTGAACTTTTAAAGATTTCAGCTTACTTGTACGTTCCTAAGGGTCCATTCCTCTACACTGTTGCCGGCCTAAGGCTTAGTTCACCATATAGCAATGTATATATTGACATATTAACCCCTCGGCTTTCTGTGATTCCCTACATCTCACCTTTCTTTGCAGACAAGCCTTTTGAAATTCCCGTAACTTATTTCACAGCCAATAATTCTTTGAAATAATGTGTATTTTTTAGAGAAATCATCTTATATAATTAGGCAGAAAATCTCACCTGCCATAGTTTTCTAAACAGCATAATTTCACTCTTCTCACTGCTTAATTTGTTGTATTAAACAACCTTTGAGTATTTAGCTTTATCAATGACATGTACTTTAAAAATGTTTTATTGATCCTACCAGTCTTTGAAAACATGCTTGTTCCTTGTTTCATTTCCAGGTTTATGTATATTTTCTGCCTAGCACCTGATTATTCAAACATCTGATGGGTGGCCTAGGGAATCTAATTCTGGTATTGATTGTTTTTGCTGATTGTCTCCCTTTGTAGCTGATTTCTTCATTATTGTGTAAATTTAGATCATGAGCTCATGTTTAGCTAAACAGCTGACCTTGTAAGAGTCTTAGGTGTGAACGCTCGTAAGTTTCAGCAAAAAGTGGGCAAAGATTTATTTGTGTCCCTCCAATGAGTTGCCCACAAGGACCCCGTTTTCTAGAAGTGTTGGTCCAATACTCCCTCTAGGGTTAGGGGACTTAGACAGGGCTGCTTTCGGCCCCCGATCTTGGGCAGGGTCAGTGGGCGGCCTGTGGCCCGGGCAGGAGCCTCTCTGCGTGTTAACCTGGGAATCATCTCTCCTGCGAACTTCGGTCACCTGGCAGGAAGCTACAATGCCCAGACCTATGGTTAGCTGTGCAGCGAGGTATACTGCGCGGACAGCTTCCACACACACTTCAACAAAGTGGGTGGCCTGAGAGGAAAAGTGAGAGTTTGGGCAGCTGTGCAGACAAAGAAGGTGCCCTATGGCCTGGGCCTAAATGTTTGTGACACCCCACTGGGCCTGCCGGGCTCTGAGGGCCCTGCCCTGGGCCCCCTGCTCCCCTGCCCTTTATTCAGTCACAGCAGAGATGGCCACACCCACTCCCTCAGTGAGGGCAGTGTTCCAGCCTCCCTCAACCCCGCCCACTCTCCGCAGGTTACCATGGACTACAGATGCTGCATTCTGAGGCCAGGGCGTAACGAGAATGCCAAGGGCAGACATGATGACCTTAAATGATTTCCTCTTGTGTCAGTTTTGGTAAACTGTAGGAGCTAGGAAATGGTCAACTTTAAAGAAATGTTCAAATTTACTGGCATTTCATATATTCTCTGCTATAACATTGTCCTGATTCTTTCTATATATTCTTTAATTATGTTTGTGTTTTCCTTAATCAAAGTGTGTCTTTTAAATCTTTTCAAAGAATATTCTTTGGACTTACTACCTCACCTGAATTTTATACGTTTTCTGTGGTATTAAGTTCTGCTCATATCTTTATTTATCTTTTTTCTATGTTCTCAGGGTTTATTGTTTTGATCTTCTGATGTCAATTAAAACACTTGGTTATTCATTTTCATCAATCTTTTTACTTATAAAGATTTGAACTTTTAAAGGTTCCAGCTCACTTTTAAGTTTCTAAGGGTCAGGTCCTCTACATTGTGGCTGGCCTAAGGCTTAGTTCACCATATAGCAATGTATATATTGACATTTTCCCCTCGACTTTCTGTCATTCCCTACATATCACCTTTCTTTGCAGACAAGCCATTTGAAATACACTTAACTTATTTCACAGCCAATAAGTCTTTGAAATAATGTCTATTTTTTAGAGAAATCTTCTTATATAATTAGGCAGAAAATCTCACCTGCCATAGTTTTCAAAACAGCATAATTTCACTCTTCTCAATGCTTAATCTGTGGTATTAATCAACCTTTGAGTATTTAGGTTTATCAACGACATGTACTTTAAAAATGTTTTAGAGATCCTACCAGCCTTTGAAAACCTCCTTGTTCCTTGTTTCAGTTCCAGTTTTATGTATATTTTCTGCCTTGCACCTGATTATTCCAACATCAGATGGATGGCCTAGGGAATCTCATTCTGGTATTGATTGTTTCTGCTGATTGTCTCCCTTTGTAGCTGATTTCTTCAATATTGTGTAAATTTAGATCATGAGCTCATGTTTAGCTAAACAGCTGACCTTGTAAGAGGCTTAGGTGTGAACGCTGGTAAGCTTCAGCAGAAAGTCGGCAAAGATTTATTTGTGTCCCTCCAATGAGTTGCCCGCAAGGACCCCGTTTTCTACAAGTGTTGGTCCAATACTCCTTCGAGAGGCAGTGGACTCAGACACGGCTGCTTTTCAGCCTTCGATCTGGGGCAGGGCCTGTGGGCGGCCTGTGGCCCGGTCTAGAGCCTCTCCGCATGTGTCCCAGGGACCCATTTGCCTGCGAACTTCGGTCACCTGGCAGGAAGCTACGATGCCCTGACCTATGGTGTGCTGTGCAGCGAGGAGTACTGCGCGGACAGGTTCCAAACACACTTCAAATAAGAGGGCGGCCTGAGTGTAAAGGTGAGAGTTTGGGCAGCTGTGCAGACATAGAAGGCGCCCTTTGGACTGGGCCTAAATGCTTGTGACACCCCACTGGGTCTGCCGGGCTCTGAGGGCCCTGCCCTGGGCCCCCTGCACCCCTGCCCTTTGTTCAGTCACAGCAGAGATGGCCACACCCACTCCCTCAGTGAGGTCAGTCTTCCAAGCTCCCTCAGCCACGCCCCCTCTCCGCAGGTTACCATGGACTACAGATGCTGCATTCTGAGGCCAGGGCGTTCTGAGAATTCCAAGGGCAGACATGATGACCTTAAATGATTTCCTCTTGTGTCAGTTTTTGTAAAGTTTAGGAGCTAGGAAATGGTCCGCTTTACAGTAATGTTCAAATTTACTGGCATTTCATATATTCTCTGCTATAACATTGTCCTGATTCTTTCTGTATATTCTTTACTTATGTTTTTGTTTTCCTTTATCAAAGTGTGTCTTTTAAATCTTTTCAAAGAATATTCTTTGGACTTACTAAATCACCTGAATATTATACGTTTTCTGTTGTATTAAGTTCTGCTCATATCTTTATTTATCTTTTTTCTATGGTCTCAGGGTTTATTGTTTTGATTTTCTCATGTCAAGTAAAACACTTGGTTATTCATTTTAATAAATCTTTTTACTTATAAAAATTTGAACTTTTAAAGATTCCAGCTTACTTGTACGTTTCTAAGGGTCCATTCCTCTTCACTGTTGCCGGCCTAAGGCTTAGATCACCATTAGCAATGTATATATTGACATATTATCCCCTCGGCTTTCTGTGATTCCCTACATCTCACCTTTCTTTGCAGACAAGCCATTTGAAATACCCTTAACTTATTTCACAGCCAATAATTCTTTGAAATAATGTGTATTTTTTAGAGAAATCATCTTATATAATTAGGCAGAAAATCTCACCTTCCATAGTTTTCTAAACAGCATAATTTCACTCTTCTCACTGCTTAATTTGTTGTATTAAAGAACATTTGAGTATTTAGCTTTATCAATGACATGTTCTTTAAAAACGTTTTAGAGATCCTACCAGTCTTTGAAAACCTCCTTGTTCCTTGTTTCATTTCTAGGTTTATGTATATTTTCTGCCTAGCACCTGATTATTCCAACATCTGATGGGTGGCCTAGGGAATCTAATTCTGGTATTGATTGTTTTTGCTGATTGTCTCCCTTTGTAGCTGATTTCTTCATTATTGTGTAAATTTAGATCATGAGCTCATGTTTAGCTAAACAGCTGACCTTGAAAGAGGCTTAGGTGTGAACGCTCGTAAGTTTCAGCAAAAAGTCGGCAAAGATTTATTTGTGTCCCTCCAATGAGTTGCCCACAAGGACCCCGTTTTCTAGAAGTGTTGGTCCAATACTCCCTCTAGGGGTAGGGGACTTAGACAAGGCTGCTTTCGGTCCCCGATCTTGGGCAGGGGCAGTGGGCGGCCTGTGGCCCGGGCAGGAGCCTCTCTGCGTGTGAACCTGGGAATCATCTCTCCTGCGAACTTCGGTCACCTGGCAGGAAGCTACGATGCCCAGACCTATGGTTAGCCGTGCGGCGAGGTATACTGCGCGGACAGGTTCCACACACACTTCAACTAAGTGGGTGGCCTGAGTGGAAAAGTGAGAGTTTGGGCAGCTGTGCAGACAAAGAAGGTGCCCTATGGCCTGGGCCTAAAGGCTTGTGACACACTACTGGGCCTGCCCGGCTCTGACGGCCCTGCCCTGGGCCCCCTGCTCCCCTGCCCCTTGTTCAGTCACAGCAGAGATGGCCACACACACTCCCTCAGTGAGGGCAGTGTTCCAGCCTGGCTCAGCCTCGCCCACTCTCCGCAGGTTAACATGGACTACAGATTCTGCATTCTGAGGCCAGGGCGTACCGAGAATGCCAAGTGCAGGCATGATGACATTAAATGATTACCTCTTGTGTCAGTTTTGGTAAACTGTAGGAGCTAGGAAATGGTCCGCTTTACAGAAATGTTCAAATTTACTGGCATTTCATATATTCTCTGCTATAACTTTGTCCTGATTCTTTCTATATATTCTTTACTTATGATTTTGTTTTCGTTAATCAAAGTGTTTCTTTTAAATATTTTCAAAGAATATTCTTTGGACTTACTAAATCACCTGAATTTTATACGTTTTCTGTTGTATGAAGTTCTGCTCATATCTTTATTTATCTTTTTTCTATGTTCTCAGGGTTTATTGTTTTGATCTTGTGATGTCAATTAAAACACTTGGTTATTCATTTTCATCATTCTTTTTACTTATAAAGATTTGAACTTTTAAAGATTCCAGCTTACTTGTAAGATTCTAAGGGTCAGGTCCTCTACATTGTGCCTGGCCTAAAGCTTAGTTCTCCATATAGCAATGTATATATTGACATTTTCCCCTCGACTTTCTGTGATTCCCTACATCTCACCTTTCTTTGCAGACAAGTCATTTGAAATACACTTTACTTATTTCACAGCCAATAAGTCTTTGAAATAATGTCTATTTTTTAGAGAAATCTTCTTATATAATTAGGCAGAAAATCTCACCTGCCATAGTTTTCAAAACAGCATAATTTCACTCTTCTCTATGATTAATCTGTGGTATTAAACAACCTTTGAGTATTTAGGTTTATCAACGACATGTACTTTAAAAATGTTTTAGAGATCCTACCAGCCTTTGAAAACCTCCTTGTTCCTTGTTTCAGTTCCAGTTTTATGTATATTTTCTGCCTTGCACCTGATTATTCCAACATCAGATGGATGGCATAGGGAATCTCATTCTGGTATTGATTGTTTTTGCTGATTGTCTCACTTTGTAGCTGATTTCTTCAATATTGTGTAAATTTAGATCATGAGCTCTTGTTTAGATAAACAGCTGACCTTGTAAGAGGCTTAGGTGTGAACGGTGGTAAGCTTCAGCAGAAAGTCGGCAAAGATTTATGTGTGTCCCTCCAATGAGTTGCCCGCAAGGACCCCGTTTTCTACAAGTGTTGGTCCAATACTCCTTCGAGAGGCAGTGGACTCAGACATGGCTGCTTTTCAGCCTTCGATCTGGGGCAGGGCCAGTGGGTGGCCTGTGGCCCGGGCAGGAGCCTCTCCGCATGTGTCCCAGGGACCCATTTGCCTGCGAACTTCGGTCACCTGGCAGGAAGGTACGATGCCCTGACCTATGGTTAGCTATGCAGCGAGGTGTACTGTGCGGACAGGTTCCAAACACACTTCAAATAAGAGGGCGGCCTGAGTGGAAAGGTGAGAGTTTGGGCAGCTGTGCAGACAAAGAAGGCGCCCTTTGGAATGGGCCTAAATGCTTGTGACACCCCACTGAGTCTGCCGGGCTCTGAGGGCCCTGCCCTGGGCCCACTGCTCCCCTGCCCTTTGTTCAGTCACAGCAGAGATGGCCACACCCACTCCCTCAGTGAGGGCAGTCTTCCAAGCTCCCTCAGCCACGCCCCCTCTCCGCTGGTTACCATGGACTACAGATGCTGCATTCTGAGGCCAGGGCTTTCCGAGAATGCCAAGGGCAGACATGATGACCTTAAATGATTTCCTCTTGTGTCAGTTTTGGTAAACTTTAGGAGCTAGGAAATGGTCCGCTTTACAGAAATGTTCAAATTTACAGGCATTTCATATATTCTCTGCTATAACATTGTCCTGATTCTTTCTGTATATTCTTTACTTATGTTTTTGTTTTCCTTAATCAAAGTGTGTCTTTTAAATCTTTTCAAAGAATATTCTTTGGACTTACTAAATCACCTGAATTTTATACGTTTTCTGTTGTATTAAGTTCTGCTCATATCTTTATTTATCTTTTTTCTATGTTCTCATGGTTTATTGTTTTGATTTTCTGATGTCAAGTAAAACACTTGGTTATTCATTTTAATAAATCTTTTTACTTATAAAGATTTGAACTTTTAAAGATTCCAGCTTACTTGTACTTTTCTAAGGGTCCATTCCTCTACACTGTTGCCGGCCTAAGGCTTAGTTCACCATATAGCAATGCATATATTGACATATTATCCCCTCGGCTTTCTGTGATTCCCTACATCTCACCTTTCTTTGCAGACAAGCCATTTGAAATACCCTTAACTTATTTCACAGGCAATAATTCTTTGAAATAATGTGTATTTTTTAGAGAAATCATCTTATATAATTAGGCAGAAAATCTCACCTTCCATAGTTTTCTAAAGAGCATAATTTCACTCTTCTCACTGCTTAATTTGTTGTATTAAACAACCTTTGAGTATTTAGCTTTATCAATGACATGTACTTTAAAAATGTTTTAGAGATCCTACCAGTCTTTGAAAACATCCTTGTTCCTTGTTTCATTTCCAGGTTTATGTATATTTTCTGCCTAGCACCTGATTATTCCAACATTTCAAGGGTGGCGTAGGGAATGTAATTCTGGTATTGATTGTTTTTGCTGATTGTCTCCCTTTGTAGCTGATTTCTTCATTATTGTGTAAATTTAGATCATGAGCTCATGTTTAGCTAAACAGCTGACCTTGTAAGAGGCTTAGGTGTGAACGCTCGTAAGTTTCAGCAAAAAGTCGGCAAAGATTTATTTGTGTCCCTCCAATGAGTTGCCCACAAGGACCCCGTTTTCTAGAAGTGTTGGTCCAATACTCCTTCTAGGAGTAGGGGACTTAGACAAGGCTGCTTTCGGCCCCCGATCTTGGGCAGGGTCAGTGGGCGGCCTGTGGCCCGGGCAGGAGCCTCTCTGCGTGTGAACCTGGGAATCATCTCTCCAGCGAACTTCGGTCACCTGGCAGGAAGCTACGATGCCCAGACCTATGGTTAGCTGTGCAGCGAGGTATACTGCGCGGACAGGTTCCACACACACTTCAACTAAGTGGGTGGCCTGAGAGGAAAAGTAAGAGTTTGGGCAGCTGTGGAGACAAAGAAGGCGCCCTATGGCCTGGGCCTAAATGCTTGTGACACTCCACTGGGCCTGCCGGGCTCTGAGGGCCCTGCCCTGGGCCCCCTGCTCCCCTGCCCTTTGTTCCGTCACAGCAGAGATGGCCACACCCACTCCCTCTATGAGGGCAGTGTTCCAGCCTCCCTCAGCCCCGCCCACTCTCCGCAGGTTACCATGGACTACAGATGCTGCATTCTGAGGCCAGGGCGTAACGAGAATGCCAAGGGCAGACATGATGACCTTAAATGATTTCCTCTTGTGTCAGTTTTGGTAAACTGTAGGAGCTAGGAAACGGTCAAATTTACAGAAATGTTCAAATTTACTGGCATTTCATATATTCTCTGCTATAACATTGTCCTGATTCTTTCTGTATATTCTTTACTTTTGTTTTGTTTTCCTTAATCAAAGTGTGTCTTTTAAATCTTTTCAAAGAATATTCTTTGGACTTACTACCTCACCTGAATTTTATACGTTTTCTGTGGTATTAAGTTCTGCTCATATCATTATCTTTTTTCTATGTTCTCAGGGTTTATTGTTTTGATCTTCTGATGTCAATTAAAACACTTGGTTATTCATTTTCATCAATCTTTTTACTTATAAATATTTGAAATTTTAAAGATTCCAGCTCACTTTTAAGTTTCTAAGGGTCAGGTCCTCTACATTGTGGCTGGCCTAAGGCTTAGTTCACCACATAGCAATGTATATATTGACATTTTCCCCTCGACTTTCTGTGATTCCCTACATCTCACCTTTCTTTGCAGACAAGCCATTTGAAATACACTTAACTTATTTCACAGCCAATAAGTCTTTGAAATAATGTCTATTTTTTAGAGAAATCTTCTTATATAATTAGGCAGAAAATCTCACCTTCCATAGTTTTCTAAAGAGCATAATTTCACTCTTCTCACTGCTTAATTTGTTGTATTAAACAACCTTTGAGTATTTAGCTTTATCAATGACATGTACTTTAAAAATGTTTTAGAGATCCTACCAGTCTTTGAAAACATCCTTGTTCCTTGTTTCATTTCCAGGTTTATGTATATTTTCTGCCTAGCACCTGATTATTCCAACATTTCAAGGGTGGCGTAGGGAATGTAATTCTGGTATTGATTGTTTTTGCTGATTGTCTCCCTTTGTAGCTGATTTCTTCATTATTGTGTAAATTTAGATCATGAGCTCATGTTTAGCTAAACAGCTGACCTTGTAAGAGGCTTAGGTGTGAACGCTCGTAAGTTTCAGCAAAAAGTCGGCAAAGATTTATTTGTGTCCCTCCAATGAGTTGCCCACAAGGACCCCGTTTTCTAGAAGTGTTGGTCCAATACTCCTTCTAGGAGTAGGGGACTTAGACAAGGCTGCTTTCGGCCCCCGATCTTGGGCAGGGTCAGTGGGCGGCCTGTGGCCCGGGCAGGAGCCTCTCTGCGTGTGAACCTGGGAATCATCTCTCCAGCGAACTTCGGTCACCTGGCAGGAAGCTACGATGCCCAGACCTATGGTTAGCTGTGCAGCGAGGTATACTGCGCGGACAGGTTCCACACACACTTCAACTAAGTGGGTGGCCTGAGAGGAAAAGTAAGAGTTTGGGCAGCTGTGGAGACAAAGAAGGCGCCCTATGGCCTGGGCCTAAATGCTTGTGACACTCCACTGGGCCTGCCGGGCTCTGAGGGCCCTGCCCTGGGCCCCCTGCTCCCCTGCCCTTTGTTCCGTCACAGCAGAGATGGCCACACCCACTCCCTCTATGAGGGCAGTGTTCCAGCCTCCCTCAGCCCCGCCCACTCTCCGCAGGTTACCATGGACTACAGATGCTGCATTCTGAGGCCAGGGCGTAACGAGAATGCCAAGGGCAGACATGATGACCTTAAATGATTTCCTCTTGTGTCAGTTTTGGTAAACTGTAGGAGCTAGGAAACGGTCAAATTTACAGAAATGTTCAAATTTACTGGCATTTCATATATTCTCTGCTATAACATTGTCCTGATTCTTTCTGTATATTCTTTACTTTTGTTTTGTTTTCCTTAATCAAAGTGTGTCTTTTAAATCTTTTCAAAGAATATTCTTTGGACTTACTACCTCACCTGAATTTTATACGTTTTCTGTGGTATTAAGTTCTGCTCATATCATTATCTTTTTTCTATGTTCTCAGGGTTTATTGTTTTGATCTTCTGATGTCAATTAAAACACTTGGTTATTCATTTTCATCAATCTTTTTACTTATAAATATTTGAAATTTTAAAGATTCCAGCTCACTTTTAAGTTTCTAAGGGTCAGGTCCTCTACATTGTGGCTGGCCTAAGGCTTAGTTCACCACATAGCAATGTATATATTGACATTTTCCCCTCGACTTTCTGTGATTCCCTACATCTCACCTTTCTTTGCAGACAAGCCATTTGAAATACACTTAACTTATTTCACAGCCAATAAGTCTTTGAAATAATGTCTATTTTTTAGAGAAATCTTCTTATATAATTAGGCAGAAAATCTCACCTGCCATAGTTTTCAAAACAGCATAATTTCACTCTTCTCAATGCTTAATCTGTTGTATTAAACATCCTTTGAGTATTTAGGTTTATCAACGACATGTACTTTAAAAATGTTTTAGAGATCCTACCAGCCTTTGAAAACCTCCTTGTTCCTTGTTTCAGTTCCAGTTTTATGTATATTTTCTGCCTTGCACCTGATTATTCCAACGTCTGATCGATGGCCTAGGGAATCTAATTCTGGTATTGATTGTTCTTGCTGATTGTCTCCCCTGTAGCTGCTTTCTTCATTATTGTGTAAATTTAGATCAAGAGCTCATGTTTAGCTAAACATCTGACCTTGTAAGAGGCTTAGGTGTGAACACTCGTAAGCTTCAGCAGAAAGTCGGCAAAGATTTATTTGTGTCCCTCCAATGCACTACCCCGAGGACCCCGTTTTCTACAACTGTTGCTAAAATATTCCCTGTAGAGGCAGGGACTCAGACAGGACTGCTTTGCTGCCACCGATCTGGTGTAGTGGATTTTGGCGGCCTTTGGCCCGGGCAGGAGGCTCCCAACGTGTGTCCCACCACCCATCTGCTTCCCAACTTCGGTCACATGGCAGGAAGCTTACGATGCCCAGACCTATGGTCAGCTGTGCAGCGAGGTGTACTGTGCGGACCGGTTCCACACACACTTCAAGTAAGAGGGCGGCCTGAGTGGAAAGGTGAGAGTTTGGGCAGCTGTGCAGACAAAGAAGGCGCCCTTTGGCCTGGGCCTAAATGCTTGTGACACCCGACTGGGCCTGCCGGGCTCTGAGGGCCCTGCCCTTGGCCCCCTTCTCCCCTGCCCTTTGTTCAGTCACAGCAGAGATGGCCACAACCACTCCCACAGTGAGGGCAGTGTTCCAACCTCCCTCAGCTCCGCCCCCTCTCCGCCGGTTACCATGGACTACAGATGCGGCATTCTGAGGCCAAGGCGTTCTGTGAATGCCAAGGGCAGACATGATGACCTTAAATGATTTCCTCTTGTGTCAGTTTTGGTAAACGTTAGGAGCTAGGTAATGGTTCAGTTTACACAAATGTTCAAATTAACAGGCATTTCAGATATTTTCTGCTATAACATTGTGCTAATGCTCTCCGTATATTCTTTACTTAGGTCTTTGTTTTCCTTTATAAAACTGTGTCTTTTAAATCTTGTCAAAGAATATTCTTTGGACTTACTACATCACCTGAATTTTATACGTTTTCCTTTGTAATAAGTTCGCTCATATCTTTATTTATCTTTTGTCTATGTTCTCAGGGTTTATTGTTTTGATCTTCTGATGTCAAATAAAACACTTGGTTTTTCATTTTAATAAATCTTTTTACTTATAAAGATTTGAACTTTTAAAGATTCCAGCTTACTTGTAAGTTTCTAAGGGTCAGGTCCTCTACATTGTTGCTGGCCTAAGGCTTAGTTCACAATATAGCAGAGTATATATTGACCTATTTTCCCCTCGACTGTCTGTGATTCCCTACATCTCCCCTTTCTTGGCAGACAAGCCATTTGAAATACCCTTAACTTATTTCACAGCTTATATGTCTTTGAAATAATGTGTATTTTTAGAGAAATCTTCTCATATTATTAGGCAGAAAATCTCACCTGCCATAGTTTCCAAACAGCATAATTTCACTCTTCTCAAGGATGAATCTGTTGCAGTATACAACCTTTGAGTATTTAGCTTTATCAATGACATGTACTTTAAAAATGTTTTAGAGATCCTACCAGTCTTTGAAAACATCCTTGTTCCTTGTTTCAGTTCCAGTTTTGTGTATATTTTCTGCCTTGCACCTGATTATTCCAACATCTGATGGATGGCCTAGGGAATCTAACTCTGGTATTGATTGTTTTTGCTGATTTTCTCCCCTGGTATTTGATTTCTTCATTATTGTGTAAATTTAGATCATGAGCTCATGTTTAGGTAAACATCTGACTTTGTAAGAGGCTTAGGTGTGAACGCTCGTATGCTTCATCAGAAAGTCCGCAAAGATTTATTTGTGTACCTCCAATGAGTTACCCCGATGACCCCGTTTACTACAAGTGTTTGTCCAATACACCCTCTAGAGGCAGGGACTCAGACAGGACTGCTTTGCTGCCACCGATCTGGGGTAGTGGCATTTGGCGGCCTGTGGCCCGGGCAGTAGGCTCCCCGCGTGTGTCCCACGACCCATGTGCCTGCGAACTTCGGTCAACTGGCAGGAAGCTACGATGCCCAGACCTATGGTTAGCTGTGCAGCGAGGTGTACTGTGCGGACCGGTTCCACACACACTTCAAGTTAGAGGGCGGCTTGAGTGGAAAGGTGAGAGTTTGGTCAGCTGTGCAGACAAAGAAGGCGCCCTTTGGCCTAGGCCTAAATGCTTGTGACACACGACTGGCCGTGCAGGGCTCTGAGGGCCCTACCCTTGGCCCCCTTCTCCCCTGCATTTGTTCTGTCACCGCAGAGATGTCCACACCCACTCCCTCAGTGAGGGCAGTGTTCCAACCTCCCTCAGCCCCGCTCCCTCTCCGCAGGTTACCATGGAGAACAGATGCTGCATTCTGAGGCCAGGGCGTTCCGAGAATGCCAAGGGCAGACATGATGACCTTAAATGATTTCCTCTAATGTCCATTTTTGTAAACTTTAGGAGCTAGGAAATGGTCCACTTTACAGAAATATTCAAATTTACTGGCATTTCATATATTCTCTGCTACAACATTCTCCTGATTTTATCTGTATATTCTTTACTTATGTTTTGGATTTCTTTAATCAAAGTGTGTATTTTA
Organism: Mesoplodon bidens; assembly: GCF_964165515.1. Taxonomy (NCBI): domain Eukaryota; kingdom Metazoa; phylum Chordata; class Mammalia; order Artiodactyla; family Ziphiidae; genus Mesoplodon; species Mesoplodon bidens. Next base: position 8,699,612 of record NC_138180.1, read on the forward strand.
AATATTGTCAAAGAATATTCTATGGACTTACTACATCACCTGAATTTTATACGTTTTCTGTTGTATTAACTTTTGCTCATAACTTTATTTATTTTTTTTCTATGCTCTCAGGGTTTATTGTTTTGTTCATCTGATGTCAATTAAAACACTTGGTTATTAATTTTAATAAATCTTTTTACTTATAAAGATTTGAACTTTTCAAGATTCCAGCTTACTTCTAAGTTTCTAAGGGTCAGGTCCTCTACATTGTTGCTGGCCTAAGGCTTAGTTCACAATATAGCAAAGTATACATTGACCTATTTTCCCCTCGACTTTCTGTGATTTCCTACATCTCACCTTACTTTGCAGAGAAGCCATTTGAAATACCCTTAACTTATTTCACAGCCAATAAGTCTTTGAAATAATGTGTATTTTTAGAGAAATCTTCTTATATATTTAGGCAGAAAATCTGACATGACATAGTTTTCAAAACAGCATAATTTCACTCTTCTCAATGATGAATCTGTTGTATTACACAACCTTTGAGTATTCAGCTTTATCAATGACATGTACTTTAAAAATGTTTTAGAGATCCTAACAGTGTTTGATAACATCCTTGTTCCTTGTTTCAGTTCCAGTTTCATGTATATTTTCTGCCTTGCACCTGACTATTCCAACGACTTATGTATGGCATAGGGAATCTAATTCTGGTATTGATTGTTTTTGCTGCATGTCTCCCCCTGTAGCTGATTTCTTCATTATTGTGTAAATTTAGATCATGAGCTCATGTTTATCTAAACAGCTGACCTTGTAGGAGGCTTAGGTGTGAACGCTCGTAAGTTTCAGCAAAAAGTCGGCAAAGATTTATTTTTGTCCCTGCAATGAGTTGCCCACAAGGACCCCGTTTTCTAGAAGTGTTGGTCTAATACTCCCTCTAGGGGTAGGGGACTTAGACAGGGCTGCATACTGCCCCCGATATTGGGGAGGGGCATTGGGCGACCTGTGGCCCGGGCAGGAGCCTCGCTGCGTGTGAACCTGGGAATCAACTCTCCTGCGAACTTCGGTCACCTGGCAGGAAGCTACGATGCCCAGACCTATGGTTAGCTGTGCAGCGAGGTATACTGCGCGGACAGCTTCCACACACACTTTAACTAAGTGGGTGGCCTGAGTGGAAAAGTGAGAGTTTGGGCAGCTGTGCAGACAAAGAAGGCGCCCTATGGCCTGGGCCTAAATGCTTGTGACACCCCACTGGGCCTGCCGGGCTCTGAGGGCCCTGCCCTGGGCCCCCTGCTCCCCTGCCCTTTGTTCAGTCACAGCAGAGATGGCCACACCCACTCCCTCAGTGAGGGCAGTGTTCCAGCCTCCCTCAACCCCGCCCACTCTCCGCAGGTTACCATGGACTACAGATGCTGCATTCTGAGGCCAGGGCGTAACGAGAATGCCAAGGGCAGACATGATGACCTTAAATGATTTCCTCTTGTGTCAGTTTTGGTAAACTGTAGGAGCTAGGAAATGGTCAACTTTAAAGAAATGTTCAAATTTACTGGCATTTCATATATTCTCTGCTATAACATTGTCCTGATTCTTTCTATATATTCTTTAATTATGTTTGTGTTTTCCTTAATCAAAGTGTGTCTTTTAAATCTTTTCAAAGAATATTCTTTGGACTTACTACCTCACCTGAATTTGATACGTTTTCTGTGGTATTAAGTTCTGCTCATATCTTTATTTATCTTTTTTCTATGTTCTCAGGGTTTATTGTTTTGATCTTCTGATGTCAATTAAAACACTTGGTTATTCATTTTCATCAATCTTTTTACTTATAAAGATTTGAACTTTTAAAGGTTCCAGCTCACTTTTAAGTTTCTAAGGGTCAGGTCCTCTACATTGTGGCTGGCCTAAGGCTTAGTTCACCATATAGCAATGTATATATTGACATTTTCCCCTCGACTTTCTGTCATTCCCTACATATCACCTTTCTTTGCAGACAAGCCATTTGAAATACACTTAACTTATTTCACAGCCAATAAGTCTTTGAAATAATGTCTATTTTTTAGAGAAATCTTCTTATATAATTAGGCAGAAAATCTCACCTGCCATAGTTTTCAAAACAGCATAATTTCACTCTTCTCAATGCTTAATCTGTGGTATTAATCAATCTTTGAGTATTTAGGTTTATCAACGACATGTACTTTAAAAATGTTTTAGAGATCCTACCAGCCTTTGAAAACCTCCTTGTTCCTTGTTTCAGTTCCAGTTTTATGTATATTTTCTGCCTTGCACCTGATTATTCCAACATCAGATGGATGGCCTAGGGAATCTCATTCTGGTATTGATTGTTTCTGCTGATTGTCTCCCTTTGTAGCTGATTTCTTCAATATTGTGTAAATTTAGATCATGAGCTCATGTTTAGCTAAACAGCTGACCTTGTAAGAGGCTTAGGTGTGAACGCTGGTAAGCTTCAGCAGAAAGTCGGCAAAGATTTATTTGTGTCCCTCCAATGAGTTGCCCGCAAGGACCCCGTTTTCTACAAGTGTTGGTCCAATACTCCTTCGAGAGGCAGTGGACTCAGACAAGGCTGCTTTTCAGCCTTCGATCTGGGGCAGGGCCTGTGGGCGGCCTGTGGCCCGGTCTAGAGCCTCTCCGCATGTGTCCCAGGGACCCATTTGCCTGCGAACTTCGGTCACCTGGCAGGAAGCTACGATGCCCTGACCTATGGTGAGCTGTGCAGCGAGGAGTACTGCGCGGACAGGTTCCAAACACACTTCAAATAAGAGGGCGGCCTGAGTGTAAAGGTGAGAGTTTGGGCAGCTGTGCAGACATAGAAGGCGCCCTTTGGACTGGGCCTAAATGCTTGTGACACCCCACTGGGTCTGCCGGGCTCTGAGGGCCCTGCCCTGGGCCCCCTGCACCCCTGCCCTTTGTTCAGTCACAGCAGAGATGGCCACACCCACTCCCTCAGTGAGGTCAGTCTTCCAAGCTCCCTCAGCCACGCCCCCTCTCCGCAGGTTACCATGGACTACAGATGCTGCATTCTGAGGCCAGGGCGTTCTGAGAATTCCAAGGGCAGACATGATGACCTTAAATGATTTCCTCTTGTGTCAGTTTTTGTAAAGTTTAGGAGCTAGGAAATGGTCCGCTTTACAGTAATGTTCAAATTTACTGGCATTTCATATATTCTCTGCTATAACATTGTCCTGATTCTTTCTGTATATTCTTTACTTATGTTTTTGTTTCCCTTTATCAAAGTGTGTCTTTTAAATCTTTTCAAAGAATATTCTTTGGACTTACTAAATCACCTGAATATTATACGTTTTCTGTTGTATTAAGTTCTGCTCATATCTTTATTTATCTTTTTTCTATGGTCTCAGGGTTTATTGTTTTGATTTTCTCATGTCAAGTAAAACACTTGGTTATTCATTTTAATAAATCTTTTTACTTATAAAGATTTGAACTTTTAAAGATTCCAGCTTACTTGTACGTTTCTAAGGGTCCATTCCTCTTCACTGTTGCCGGCCTAAGGCTTAGATCACCATTAGCAATGTATATATTGACATATTATCCCCTCGGCTTTCTGTGATTCCCTACATCTCACCTTTCTTTGCAGACAAGCCATTTGAAATACCCTTAACTTATTTCACAGCCAATAATTCTTTGAAATAATGTGTATTTTTTAGAGAAATCATCTTATATAATTAGGCAGAAAATCTCACCTTCCATAGTTTTCTAAACAGCATAATTTCACTCTTCTCACTGCTTAATTTGTTGTATTAAAGAACATTTGAGTATTTAGCTTTATCAATGACATGTTCTTTAAAAATGTTTTAGAGATCCTACCAGTCTTTGAAAACCTCCTTGTTCCTCGTTTCATTTTTAGGTTTATGTATATTTTCTGCCTAGCACCTGATTATTCCAACATCTGATGGGTGGCCTAGGGAATCTAATTCTGGTATTGATTGTTTTTGCTGATTGTCTCCCTTTGTAGCTGATTTCTTCATTATTGTGTAAATTTAGATCATGAGCTCATGTTTAGCTAAACAGCTGACCTTGAAAGAGGCTTAGGTGTGAACGCTCGTAAGTTTCAGCAAAAAGTCGGCAAAGATTTATTTGTGTCCCTCCAATGAGTTGCCCACAAGGACCCCGTTTTCTAGAAGTGTTGGTCCAATACTCCCTCTAGGGGTAGGGGACTTAGACAAGGCTGCTTTCGGTCCCCGATCTTGGGCAGGGGCAGTGGGCGGCCTGTGGCCCGGGCAGGAGCCTCTCTGCGTGTGAACCTGGGAATCATCTCTCCTGCGAACTTCGGTCACCTGGCAGGAAGCTACGATGCCCAGACCTATGGTTAGCCGTGCAGCGAGGTATACTGCGCGGACAGGTTCCACACACACTTCAACTAAGTGGGTGGCCTGAGTGGAAAAGTGAGAGTTTGGGCAGCTGTGCAGACAAAGAAGGTGCCCTATGGCCTGGGCCTAAAGGCTTGTGACACACTACTGGGCCTGCCCGGCTCTGAGGGCCCTGCCCTGGGCCCCCTGCTCCCCTGCCCCTTGTTCAGTCACAGCAGAGATGGCCACACACACTCCCTCAGTGAGGGCAGTGTTCCAGCCTGTCTCAGCCTCGCCCACTCTCCGCAGGTTAACATGGACTACAGATTCTGCATTCTGAGGCCAGGGCGTACCGAGAATGCCAAGGGCAGGCATGATGACATTAAATGATTACCTCTTGTGTCAGTTTTGGTAAACTGTAGGAGCTAGGAAATGGTCCGCTTTACAGAAATGTTCAAATTTACTGGCATTTCATATATTCTCTGCTATAACTTTGTCCTGATTCTTTCTATATATTCTTTACTTATGATTTTGTTTTCGTTAATCAAAGTGTTTCTTTTAAATCTTTTCAAAGAATATTCTTTGGACTTACTAAATCACCTGAATTTTATACGTTTTCTGTTGTATGAAGTTCTGCTCATATCTTTATTTATCTTTTTTCTATGTTCTCAGGGTTTATTGTTTTGATCTTCTGATGTCAATTAAAACACTTGGTTATTCATTTTCATCAATCTTTTTACTTATAAAGATTTGAACTTTTAAAGATTCCAGCTTACTTGTAAGTTTCTAAGGGTCAGGTCCTCTACATTGTGCCTGGCCTAAAGCTTAGTTCTCCATATAGCAATGTATATATTGACATTTTCCCCTCGACTTTCTGTGATTCCCTACATCTCACCTTTCTTTGCAGACAAGCCATTTGAAATACACTTTACTTATTTCACAGCCAATAAGTCTTTGAAATAATGTCTATTTTTTAGAGAAATCTTCTTATATAATTAGGCAGAAAATCTCACCTGCCATAGTTTTCAAAACAGCATAATTTCACTCTTCTCTATGATTAATCTGTGGTATTAAACAACCTTTGAGTATTTAGGTTTATCAACGACATGTACTTTAAAAATGTTTTAGAGATCCTACCAGCCTTTGAAAACCTCCTTGTTCCTTGTTTCAGTTCCAGTTTTATGTATATTTTCTGCCTTGCACCTGATTATTCCAACATCAGATGGATGGCATAGGGAATCTCATTCTGGTATTGATTGTTTTTGCTGATTGTCTCACTTTGTAGCTGATTTCTTCAATATTGTGTAAATTTAGATCATGAGCTCTTGTTTAGATAAACAGCTGACCTTGTAAGAGGCTTAGGTGTGAACGGTGGTAAGCTTCAGCAGAAAGTCGGCAAAGATTTATGTGTGTCCCTCCAATGAGTTGCCCGCAAGGACCCCGTTTTCTACAAGTGTTGGTCCAATACTCCTTCGAGAGGCAGTGGACTCAGACATGGCTGCTTTTCAGCCTTCGATCTGGGGCAGGGCCAGTGGGTGGCCTGTGGCCCGGGCAGGAGCCTCTCCGCATGTGTCCCAGGGACCCATTTGCCTGCGAACTTCGGTCACCTGGCAGGAAGGTACGATGCCCTGACCTATGGTTAGCTATGCAGCGAGGTGTACTGTGCGGACAGGTTCCAAACACACTTCAAATAAGAGGGCGGCCTGAGTGGAAAGGTGAGAGTTTGGGCAGCTGTGCAGACAAAGAAGGCGCCCTTTGGAATGGGCCTAAATGCTTGTGACACCCCACTGAGTCTGCCGGTCTCTGAGGGCCCTGCCCTGGGCCCCCTGCTCCCCTGCCCTTTGTTCAGTCACAGCAGAGATGGCCACACCCACTCCCTCAGTGAGGGCAGTCTTCCAAGCTCCCTCAGCCACGCCCCCTCTCCGCTGGTTACCATGGACTACAGATGCTGCATTCTGAGGCCAGGGCTTTCCGAGAATGCCAAGGGCAGACATGATGACCTTAAATGATTTCCTCTTGTGTCAGTTTTGGTAAACTTTAGGAGCTAGGAAATGGTCCGCTTTACAGAAATGTTCAAATTTACTGGCATTTCATATATTCTCTGCTATAACATTGTCCTGATTCTTTCTGTATATTCTTTACTTATGTTTTTGTTTTCCTTAATCAAAGTGTGTCTTTTAAATCTTTTCAAAGAATATTCTTTGGACTTACTAAATCACCTGAATTTTATACGTTTTCTGTTGTATTAAGTTCTGCTCATATCTTTATTTATCTTTTTTCTATGTTCTCATGGTTTATTGTTTTGATTTTCTGATGTCAAGTAAAACACTTGGTTATTCATTTTAATAAATCTTTTTACTTATAAAGATTTGAACTTTTAAAGATTCCAGCTTACTTGTACTTTTCTAAGGGTCCATTCCTCTACACTGTTGCCGGCCTAAGGCTTAGTTCACCATATAGCAATGCATATATTGACATATTATCCCCTCGGCTTTCTGTGATTCCCTACATCTCACCTTTCTTTGCAGACAAGCCATTTGAAATACCCTTAACTTATTTCACAGGCAATAATTCTTTGAAATAATGTGTATTTTTTAGAGAAATCATCTTATATAATTAGGCAGAAAATCTCACCTTCCATAGTTTTCTAAAGAGCATAATTTCACTCTTCTCACTGCTTAATTTGTTGTATTAAACAACCTTTTAGTATTTAGCTTTATCAATGACATGTACTTTAAAAATGTTTTAGAGATCCTACCAGTCTTTGAAAACATCCTTGTTCCTTTTTTCATTTCCAGGTTTATGTATATTTTCTGCCTAGCACCTGATTATTCCAACATTTCAAGGGTGGCCTAGGGAATCTAATTCTGGTATTGATTGTTTTTGCTGATTGTCTCCCTTTGTAGCTGATTTCTTCATTATTGTGTAAATTTAGATCATGAGCTCATGTTTAGCTAAACAGCTGACCTTGTAAGAGTCTTAGGTGTGAACGCTCGTAAGTTTCAGCAAAAAGTGGGCAAAGATTTATTTGTGTCCCTCCAATGAGTTGCCCACAAGGACCCCGTTTTCTAGAAGTGTTGGTCCAATACTCCTTCTAGGAGTAGGGGACTTAGACAAGGCTGCTTTCGGCCCCCGATCTTGGGCAGGGGCAGTGGGCGGCCTGTGGCCCGGGCAGGAGCCTCTCTGCGTGTGAACCTGGGAATCATCTCTCCAGCGAACTTCGGTCACCTGGCAGGAAGCTACGATGCCCAGACCTATGGTTAGCTGTGCAGCGAGGTATACTGCGCGGACAGGTTCCATACACACTTCAACTAAGTGGGTGGCCTGAGAGGAAAAGTAAGAGTTTGGGCAGCTGTGCAGACAAAGAAGGCGCCCTATGGCCTGGGCCTAAATGCTTGTGACACTCCACTGGGCCTGCCGGGCTCTGAGGGCCCTGCCCTGGGCCCCCTGCTCCCCTGCCCTTTGTTCCGTCACAGCAGAGATGGCCACACCCACTCCCTCTATGAGGGCAGTGTTCCAGCCTCCCTCAGCCCCGCCCACTCTCCGCAGGTTACCATGGACTACAGATGCTGCATTCTGAGGCCAGGGCGTAACGAGAATGCCAAGGGCAGACATGATGACCTTAAATGATTTCCTCTTGTGTCAGTTTTGGTAAACTGTAGGAGCTAGGAAACGGTCAAATTTACAGAAATGTTCAAATTTACTGGCATTTCATATATTCTCTGCTATAACATTGTCCTGATTCTTTCTATATATTCTTTAATTATGTTTGTGTTTTCCTTAATCAAAGTGTCTTTTAAATCTTTTCAAAGAATATTCTTTGGACTTACTACCTCACCTGAATTTTATACGTTTTCTGTGGTATTAAGTTCTGCTCATATCATTATCTTTTTTCTATGTTCTCAGGGTTTATTGTTTTGATCTTCTGATGTCAATTAAAACACTTGGTTATTCATTTTCATCAATCTTTTTACTTATAAATATTTGAAATTTTAAAGATTCCAGCTCACTTTTAAGTTTCTAAGGGTCAGGTCCTCTACATTGTGGCTGGCCTAAGGCTTAGTTCACCACATAGCAATGTATATATTGACATTTTCCCCTCGACTTTCTGTGATTCCCTACATCTCACCTTTCTTTGCAGACAAGCCATTTGAAATACACTTAACTTATTTCACAGCCAATAAGTCTTTGAAATAATGTCTATTTTTTAGAGAAATCTTCTTATATAATTAGGCAGAAAATCTCACCTGCCATAGTTTTCAAAACAGCATAATTTCACTCTTCTCAATGCTTAATCTGTGGTATTAATCAACCTTTGAGTATTTAGGTTTATCAACGACATGTACTTTAAAAATGTTTTAGAGATCCTACCAGCCTTTGAAAACCTCCTTGTTCCTTGTTTCAGTTCCAGTTTTATGTATATTTTCTGCCTTGCACCTGATTATTCCAACGTCTGATCGATGGCCTAGGGAATCTAATTCTGGAATTGATTGTTCTTGCTGATTGTCTCCCCTGTAGCTGCTTTCTTCATTATTGTGTAAATTTAGATCAAGAGCTCATGTTTAGCTAAACATCTGACCTTGTAAGAGGCTTAGGTGTGAACACTCGTAAGCTTCAGCAGAAAGTCGGCAAAGATTTATTTGTGTCCCTCCAATGCACTACCCCGAGGACCCCGTTTTCTACAACTGTTGCTAAAATATTCCCTGTAGAGGCAGGGACTCAGACAGGACTGCTTTGCTGCCACCGATCTGGGGTAGTGGATTTTGGCGGCCTTTGGCCCGGGCAGGAGGCTCCCAACGTGTGTCCCACCACCCATCTGCTTCCCAACTTCGGTCACATGGCAGGAAGCTTACGATGCCCAGACCTATGGTCAGCTGTGCAGCGAGGTGTACTGTGCGGACCGGTTCCACACACACTTCAAGTAAGAGGGCGGCCTGAGTGGAAAGGTGAGAGTTTGGGCAGCTGTGCAGACAAAGAAGGCGCCCTTTGGCCTGGGCCTAAATGCTTGTGACACCCGACTGGGCCTGCCGGGCTCTGAGGGCCCTGCCCTTGGCCCCCTTCTCCCCTGCCCTTTGTTCAGTCACAGCAGAGATGGCCACAACCACTCCCACAGTGAGGGCAGTGTTCCAACCTCCCTCAGCTCCGCCCCCTCTCCGCCGGTTACCATGGACTACAGATGCGGCATTCTGAGGCCAAGGCGTTCTGTGAATGCCAAGGGCAGACATGATGACCTTAAATGATTTCCTCTTGTGTCAGTTTTGGTAAACGTTAGGAGCTAGGTAATGGTTCAGTTTACACAAATGTTCAAATTAACAGGCATTTCAGATATTTTCTGCTATAACATTGTGCTAATGCTCTCCGTATATTCTTTACTTAGGTCTTTGTTTTCCTTTATAAAACTGTGTCTTTTAAATCTTGTCAAAGAATATTCTTTGGACTTACTACATCACCTGAATTTTATACGTTTTCCTTTGTAATAAGTTCGCTCATATCTTTATTTATCTTTTGTCTATGTTCTCAGGGTTTATTGTTTTGATCTTCTGATGTCAAATAAAACACTTGGTTATTCATTTTAATAAATCTTTTTACTTATAAAGATTTGAACTTTTAAAGATTCCAGCTTACTTGTAAGTTTCTAAGGGTCAGGTCCTCTACATTGTTGCTGGCCTAAGGCTTAGTTCACAATATAGCAGAGTATATATTGACCTATTTTCCCCTCGACTGTCTGTGATTCCCTACATCTCCCCTTTCTTGGCAGACAAGCCATTTGAAATACCCTTAACTTATTTCACAGCTTATATGTCTTTGAAATAATGTGTATTTTTAGAGAAATCTTCTCATATTATTAGGCAGAAAATCTCACCTGCCATAGTTTCCAAACAGCATAATTTCACTCTTCTCAAGGATGAATCTGTTGCAGTATACAACCTTTGAGTATTTAGCTTTATCAATGACATGTACTTTAAAAATGTTTTAGAGATCCTACCAGTCTTTGAAAACATCCTTGTTCCTTGTTTCAGTTCCAGTTTTGTGTATATTTTCTGCCTTGCACCTGATTATTCCAACATCTGATGGATGGCCTAGGGAATCTAACTCTGGTATTGATTGTTTTTGCTGATTGTCTCCCCTGGTATTTGATTTCTTCATTATTGTGTAAATTTAGATCATGAGCTCATGTTTAGGTAAACATCTGACTTTGTAAGAGGCTTAGGTGTGAACGCTCGTATGCTTCATCAGAAAGTCCGCAAAGATTTATTTGTGTACCTCCAATGAGTTACCCCGATGACCCCGTTTACTACAAGTGTTTGTCCAATACACCCTCTAGAGGCAGGGACTCAGACAGGACTGCTTTGCTGCCACCGATCTGGGGTAGTGGCTTTTGGCGGCCTGTGGCCCGGGCAGTAGGCTCCCCGCGTGTGTCCCACGACCCATGTGCCTGCGAACTTCGGTCAACTGGCAGGAAGCTACGATGCCCAGACCTATGGTTAGCTGTGCAGCGAGGTGTACTGTGCGGACCGGTTCCACACACACTTCAAGTTAGAGGGCGGCTTGAGTGGAAAGGTGAGAGTTTGGTCAGCTGTGCAGACAAAGAAGGCGCCCTTTGGCCTAGGCCTAAATGCTTGTGACATACGACTGGCCGTGCAGGGCTCTGAGGGCCCTACCCTTGGCCCCCTTCTCCCCTACATTTGTTCTGTCACCGCAGAGATGTCCACACCCACTCCCTCAGTGAGGGCAGTGTTCCAACCTCCCTCAGCCCCGCTCCCTCTCCGCAGGTTACCATGGAGAACAGATGCTGCATTCTGAGGCCAGGGCGTTCTGAGAATGCCAAGGGCAGACATGATGACCTTAAATGATTTCCTCTAATGTCCATTTTTGTAAACTTTAGGAGCTAGGAAATGGTCCACTTTACAGAAATATTCAAATTTACTGGCATTTCATATATTCTCTGCTACAACATTCTCCTGATTTTATCTGTATATTCTTTACTTATGTTTTGGATTTCTTTAATCAAAGTGTGTATTTTAAATATTGTCAAAGAATATTCTATGGACTTACTACATCACCTGAATTTTATACGTTTTCTGTTGTATTAACTTTTGCTCATAACTTTATTTATTTTTTTTCTATGCTCTCAGGGTTTATTGTTTTGTTCATCTGATGTCAATTAAAACACTTGGTTATTAATTTTAATAAATCTTTTTACTTATAAAGATTTGAACTTTTCAAGATTCCAGCTTACTTCTAAGTTTCTAAGGGTCAGGTCCTCTACATTGTTGCTGGCCTAAGGCTTAGTTCACAATATAGCAAAGTATACATTGACCTATTTTCCCCTCGACTTTCTGTGATTTCCTACATCTCACCTTACTTTGCAGAGAAGCCATTTGAAATACCCTTAACTTATTTCACAGCCAATAAGTCTTTGAAATAATGTGTATTTTTAGAGAAATCTTCTTATATATTTAGGCAGAAAATCTGACATGACATAGTTTTCAAAACAGCATAATTTCACTCTTCTCAATGATGAATCTGTTGTATTACACAACCTTTGAGTATTCAGCTTTATCAATGACATGTACTTTAAAAATGTTTTAGAGATCCTAACAGTGTTTGATAACATCCTTGTTCCTTGTTTCAGTTCCAGTTTCATGTATATTTTCTGCCTTGCACCTGACTATTCCAACGACTTATGTATGGCATAGGGAATCTAATTCTGGTATTGATTGTTTTTGCTGCATGTCTCCCCCTGTAGCTGATTTCTTCATTATTGTGTAAATTTAGATCATGAGCTCATGTTTATCTAAACAGCTGACCTTGTAAGAGGCTTAGGTGTGAACGCTCGTAAGTTTCAGCAAAAAGTCGGCAAAGATTTATTTTTGTCCCTGCAATGAGTTGCCCACAAGGACCCCGTTTTCTAGAAGTGTTGGTCTAATACTCCCTCTAGGGGTAGGGGACTTAGACAGGGCTGCATACTGCCCCCGATATTGGGGAGGGGCATTGGGCGACCTGTGGCCCGGGCAGGAGCCTCGCTGCGTGTGAACCTGGGAATCAACTCTCCTGCGAACTTCGGTCACCTGGCAGGAAGCTACGATGCCCAGACCTATGGTTAGCTGTGCAGCGAGGTATACTGCGCGGACAGCTTCCACACACACTTTAACTAAGTGGGTGGCCTGAGTGGAAAAGTGAGAGTTTGGGCAGCTGTGCAGACAAAGAAGGCGCCCTATGGCCTGGGCCTAAATGCTTGTGACACCCCACTGGGCCTGCCGGGCTCTGAGGGCCCTGCCCTGGGCCCCCTGCTCCCCTGCCCTTTGTTCAGTCACAGCAGAGATGGCCACACCCACTCCCTCAGTGAGGGCAGTGTTCCAGCCTCCCTCAGCCCCGCCCACTCTCCGCAGGTTACCATGGACTACAGATGCTGCATTCTGAGGCCAGGGCGTTCCGAGAATGCAAAGGGCAGACATGATGACCTTAAATGATTTCCTCTTGTGTCAGTTTTGGTAAACTGTAGGAGGTAGGAAATGGTCCGCTTTACAGAAATATTCTAATTTACTGGCATTTCATATATTCTCTGCTATAACATTGTCCTGATTCTTTCTATATATTCTTTAATTATGTTTGTGTTTTCCTTAATCAAAGTGTGTCTTTTAAATCTTTTCAAAGAATATTCTTTGGACTTACTACCTCACCTGAATTTTGTACGTTTTCTGTTGTATTAAGTTCTGCTCATATCTTTATTTATCTTTTTTCTATGTTCCCAGGGTTTATTGTTTTGATCTTCTGATTTAAATTAAAACACTTGGTTATTCATTTTCATCAATCTTTTTACTATAAAGTTTTGAACTTTTAAAGATTCCAGCTCACTATTAAGTTTCTAAGGGTCAGGACCTCTACATTGTGGCTGGCCTAAGGCTTAGTTCACCATATAGCAATGTATATATTGAAATTTTCCCCTCGACTTTCTGTGATTCCCTACATCTCACCTTTCTTTGCAGACAAGCCATTTGAAATACCCTTAACTTATTTCACAGCGAATAAGTCGTTGAAATAATGTGTATTTTTTAGGGAAAACTTCTTATATAATTAGGCAGAAAATCTCACCTGCCATAGTTTTCAAAACAGCATAAATTCACTCTTCTCAATGTTTAATCTGTGGTATTAAACAACCTTTGAGTATTTAGGTTTATCAACGACATGTACTTTAAAAATGTTTTAGAGATCCTACCAGCCTTTGAAAACCTCCTTGTTCCTTGTTTCAGTTCCAGTTTTATGTATATTTTCTGCCTTGCACCTGATTATTCCAACATCAGATGGATGGCCTAGGGAATCTCATTCTGGTATTGATTGTTTTTGCTGATTGTCTCACTTTGTAGCTGATTTCTTCAATATTGTGTAAATTTAGATCATGAGCTCTTGTTTAGCTAAACAGCTGACCTTGTAAGAGGCTTAGGTTTGAACGCTGGTAAGCTTCAGCAGAAAGTCGGCAAAGATTTATTTGTGTCCCTCCAATGAGTTGCCCGCAAGGACCCCGTTTTCTACAAGTGTTGGTCCAATACTCCTTCGAGAGGCTGTGGATTCAGACATGGCTGCTTTTCAGCCTTCGATCTAGGGCAGGGCCAGTGGGTGGCCTGTTTCCCGGACAGGAGCCTCTCCTCATGTGTCCCAGGGACCCATTTGCCTGCGAACTTCGGTCACCTGGCAGGAAGCTACGATGCCCTGACCTATGGTTAGCTGTGCAGCGAGGTGTACTGCGCGGACAGGTTCCAAACACACTTCAAATAAGAGGGCGGCCTGAGTGGAAAGGTGAGAGTTTGGGCAGCTGTGCAGACAAAGAAGGCGCCGTTTGGCCTGGGCCTAAATGCTTGTGACACCCCACTGGGTCTGCCGGGCTCTGAGGGATCTGCACTGGGCCCCCTGCTCCCCTGCCCTTTGTTCAGCCACAGCAGAGATGGCCACACCCACTCCCTCATTGAGGGCAGTCTTCCAACCTCCCTCAGCCACGGCCCCTCTCCGCAGCTTACCATGGACTACAGATGCTGCATTCTGAGGCCAGGGCGTTCCGAGAATGCCAAGGGCAGTTATGATGACCTTAAATGATTTCCTCTTGTGTCAGTTTTGGTAAACTTTAGGAGCTAGGAAATGGTCCGCTTTACAGAAATGTTCAAATTTACTGGCATTTCATATATTCTCTGCTATAACATTGTCCTGATTCTTTCTGTATATTCTTTACTTAGGTTTTGGTTTTCCTTAATCAAAGTGTGTCTTTTAAATCTTTTCAAAGAATATTCTTTGGACTTACTAAATCACCTGAATTTTATACGTTTTCTGTTGTATTAAGTTCTGCTCATATCTTTATTTATCTTTTTTCTATGTTCTCAGGGTTTATTTTGATTTTCTGATGTCAAGTAAAACACTTGGTTATTCATTTTAATAAATCTTTTTACTTATAAAGATTTGAACTTTTAAAGATTCCAGCTTACTTGTAGGTTTCTAAGGGTCCATTCCTCTACACTGTTGCCGGCCTAAGGCTTAGTTCACCATATAGCAATGTATATATTGACATATTATCCCCTCGGCTTTCTGTGATTCCCTACATCTCACCTTTCTTTGCACACAAGCCATTTGAAATACCCTTAACTTATTTCACAGCCAATAAGACTTTGAAATAATGTGTATTTTTTAGAGAAATCATCTTATATAATTAGGCAGAAAATCTCACCTTCCATAGTTTTCTAAACAGCATAATTTCACTCTTCTCACTGCTTAATTTGTTGTATTAAAGAACCTTTGAGTATTTAGCTTTATCAATGACATGTACTTTAAAAATGTTTTAGAGATCCTACCAGACTTTGAAAACATCCTTGTTCCTTGTTTTATTTCCAGGTTTATGTATATTTTCTGCCTAGAACCTGATTATTCCAACATCTGACGGGTGGCCTAGGGAATCTAATTCTGGTATTGATTGTTTTGGCTGATTGTCTCCCTTTGAAGCTGATTTCTTCATTATTGTGTAAATTTAGATCATGAGCTCATGTTTCGCTAAACAGCTGACCTTGAAATAGGCTTAGGTGTGAACGCTCGTGAGTTTCAGCAAAAAGTCGGCAAAGATTTATTTGTGTTCCTCCAATGAGTTGCCCACAAGGACCCCGTTTTCTAGAAGTGTAGGTCCAATACTCCCTCTAGGGGTAGGGGACTTAGACAGGTCTGATTTCGGCCCCCTATCTTGGGCAGGGGCAGTGGGCGGCCTGTGGCCCGGGCAGGAGCCTCTCTGCGTGTGAACCTGGGAATCATCTCTCCTGCGAACTTCGGTCACCTGGCAGGAAGCTACGATGCCCAGATCTATGTTAACTGTGCAGCGAGGTATACTGCGCGGACAGGATCCACACACACTTCAACTAAGTGGGTGGCCTGAGTGGAAAAGTGAGAGTTTGGGCAGCTGTGCAGACAAAGAAGGCGCCCTATGGCTTGGGCCTAAATGCTTGTGACACCCCACTGGGCCTGCATGGATCTGAGGGCCCTGCCCTGGGGCCCCTGCTCCCCTGCCCTTTGTTCAGTCACAGCAGAGATGGCCACACCCACTCCCTCAGTGAGGGCAGTTTTCCAGCCTCCCTCAGCCCCGCCCACTCTCCGCAGGTTACCATGGACTACAGATGCTGCATACTGAGGCCAGGGCGTTCAGAGAATGCCAAGGGCAGACATGATGACCTTAAATGATTTCCTCTTGTGTCAGTTTTGGTAAACTGTAGGAGCTAGGAAATGGTCAACTTTACAGAAATGTTCAAATTTACTGGCATTTCATATATTCTCTGCTATAACATTGTCCTGATTCTTTCTATATATTCTTTAATTATGTTTGTGTTTTCCTTGATCAATGTGTGTCTTTTAAATCTTTTCAAAGAATATTCTTTGGACTTACTACCTCACCTGAATTTTATACGTTTTCTGTGGTATTAAGTTCTGCTCATATCTTTATTTATCTTTTTTCTATGTTCTCAGGGTTTATTGTTTTGATCTTCTGATGTCAATTAAAACACTTGGTTATTCATTTTCATCAATATTTTTACTTATAAAGATTTGAACTTTTAAAGATTCCAGCTCACTTTTAAGTTTCTAATGGTCAGGTCCTCTACATTGTGGCTGGCCTAAGGCTTAGTTCACCATATAGCAATGTACATATTGACATTTTCCCCTCGACTTTCTGTGATTCCCTACATCTCACCTTTCTTTGCAGACAAGCCTTTTGAAATACACTTAACTTATTTCACAGCCAATAAGTCTTTGAAATAATGTCTATTTTTTAGAGAAATCTTCTTATATAATTAGGCAGAAAATCTCACCTGCCATAGTTTTCAAAACAGCATAATTTCACTCTTCTCAATGCTTAATCTGTGGTATTAAACATCCTTTGAGTATTAAGGTTTATCAACGACATGTACTTTAAAAATGTTTTAGAGATCCTAGCAGCCTTTGAAAACCTACTTGTTCCTTGTTTCAGTTCCAGTTTTATGTATATTTTCTGCCTTGCACCGGATTATTCCAACATCAGATGGATGGCCTAGGGAATCTCATTCTGGTATTGATTGTTTTTGCTGATTGTCTCACTTTGTAGCTGATTTCTTCAATATTGTGTAAATTTAGATCATGAGCTCAAGTTTAGCTAAACAGCTGACCATGTAAGAGGCCTAGGTGTGAACGCTGGTAAGTTTCAGCAGAAAGTCGCAAAGATTTATTTGTGTCCTTCCAATGAGTTGCCCGCAAGGACCCGGTTTTCTACAAGTGTTGGTCCTACACTCCTTCGAGAGGCAGTGGACTCAGACATGGCTGCTTTTCAGCCTTCGATCTGGGGCAGGGCCTGTGGGCGGCCTGTGGCCCGGGCAGGGACCTCTCCGCATGTGTCCCAGGGACCCATTTTCCTGCGAACTTCGGTCACCTGGCAGGAAGCTACGATGCCCTGACCTATGGTTAGCTGTGCAGCGAGGTGTACTGGGCGGACAGGTTCCAAACACACTTCAAATAAGAGGGCGGCCTGAGTGGAAAGGTGAGAGTTTGGGCTGCTGTGCAGACAAAGATGGCGCCCTTTGGCCTGGACCTAAATGCTTGTGACACCCCACTGGGACTGCCGGGCTCTGAGGGCCCTGCCCTGGGACCCCTGCTCCCCTGCCCTTTGTTCAGTCACAGCAGAGATGGCCACACCCACTCCCTCAGTGAGGGCAGTCTTCCAAGCTCCCTCAGCCACGCCCCTTCTCTGCATGTTACCATGGACTACAGATGCTGCATTCTGAGGCCAGGGCGTTCCGAGAATGCCAAGGGCAGACATGATGACCTTAAATGATTTCCTCTTGTGTCAGTTTTCGTAAACTTTAGGAGCTAGGAAATGGTCCGCTTTACAGAAATGTTCAAATTTACTGGCATTTCATATATTCTCTCCTATATCATTGTCTTGATTCTTTCTGAATATTCTTTACTTATGTTTATGTTTTCCTTAATCAAAGTGTGTCTTTTAAATCTTTTCAAAGAATATTCTTTGGATTTACTAAATCCCCTGAATTTTATACGTTTTCTGTTGTATTAAGTTCTGCTCATATCTTTATTTATCTTTTTTCTATGTTCTCAGGGTTTATTGTTTTGATTTTCTGATGTCAAGTAAAACACTTGGTTATTCATTTTAATAAATCTTTTTACTTATAAAGATTTGAACTTTTAAAGATTCCAGCTTACTTGTACGTTTCGAAGGGTCCATTCCTCTACACTGTTGCCGGCCTAAGGCTTAGTTCACCATATAGAAATGTATATATTGACATATTATCCCCTCGGCTTTCTGTGATTCCCTACATCTCGCCTTTCTTTGCAGACAAGCCATTTGAAATACCCTTAACTTATTTCACAGCCAATAAGTCTTTGAAATAATGTGTATTTTTTAGAGAAATATTCTTATATAATTAGGCAGAAAATCTCACCTGCCATAGTTTTCAAAACAGCATAATTTCACTCTTCTCAATGCTTAATCTCTGGTATTAAACAACCTTTGAGTATTTAGGTTTATCAACGACATGTACTTTAAAAATGTTTTAGCGATCCTACCAGCCTTTGAAAACCTACTTGTTCCTTGTTTCAGTTCCAGTTTTATGTATATTTTCTGCCTTGCACCTGATTATTCCAACATCAGATGGATGGCCTAGGGAATCTCATTCTGGTATTGATTGTTTTTGCTGATTGTCTCCCTTTGTAGCTGATTTCTTCAATATTGTGTTAATTTAGATCATGAGCTCATGTTTAGATAAACAGCTGACCTTGTAAGAGGCTTAGTTGTGAACGCTGGTAAGCTTCAGCAGAAAGTCGGCAAAGATTTATTTGTGTCCCTCCAATGAGTTGCCCGCAGGGAACCCTTTTCTACAAGTGTTGGTCAATACTCCCTCTAGAAAGAGGGGATTCAGAGAGGGCTTCTTTGTGGCCCCTGATCTGGTGCCGTGGCAGTGGGCGTCCTGTGGCCCGGGCAGGAACCTCTCCGCGTGTGTCCCAGGGACCCATCTGCCTGTGAACTTCGGTCACATGGCAGGAAGCTACGAAGCCCAAACCAATGGTTATCTGTGCAGCGAGGTTTACTGCGCAGACAGAGTCCACACACACTTCAAGGAAGAGGGTGGCCTGAGTGGAAAGGTTAGAGTATGGGCAGCTGTGCAGACAAACAAGGCGGACTTTGGCCTGGGCCTAAATGCTTGTGACACCCGACTGGGCCTGCCGGACTCTGAGGGCCCTGCCCTGGGCCCCCAGCTCCCCTGCTTTTTGTTCAGTCAGAGCAGAGATGGCCACACACAGTCCTCAGAGATGGCAGTGTTCCCACCTCCTTCAGCCACGCCCCCTCTCCGCAGGTTACCATGGACAACAGATGCTCCATTATGAGGCCAGGGCGTTCTGAGAATGCCAAGGGCAGACATTATGACCTTAAATGATTTCCTCTTGTGTCAGTTTTGGTAAACTGTAGGACCTAGGAAATGGTTTAGTTTACACAAATGTTCAAATTTACTGGCATTTCATATATTCTCTGCTATAACATTGTCCTGATTCTTTCTGTATATTCTTTACTTATGTTTTTGTTTTCCTTAATCAAACTGTGTCTTTCAAATCTTGTCAATGTTTATTCGTTGGACTTACTATATCAGCTGAATTTTATACGTTTTCTGTTGTATTAAGTTCTCTTCATATCTTTATTTATCTTTTTTCTATGTTCTCATGGTTTATGTTTTGATCCTCTGATGTCATTTAAAACACTTGGTTACACATTTAAATAAATCTTTTTATGTATAAAGATTTGAACTTTTGAAGATTCCAGCTTACTTGTAAGTTTCTAAGGGTCAGGTCCTCTACATTGTTGCTGACCTAAGGCTTTTTTCACAATATAGTAAAGTGTATATTGACCTATTTTCCCCGCGACTTTGTGTGTTTCCCTACATCTCCCCTTTCTTTGCAGACAAGCCATTTGAAATACCCTTAACTTATTTCACAGCTTATAAGTCTTTGAAATAATGTGTAATTTTTAGAGAAATCTTCTTATATATTTAGGCAGAAAATCTGACCTGCCATAGTTTTCGAAACAGCATAAATTCTCTCTTCTCAATGATGAATCTATTTTATTACACAACCTTTTAGTATTTAGCTTTATCAATGACATGTACTTAAAAAATATTTTAGAGATCCTACCAGTCTTTGAAAACATCCCAGTTCCTTGTTTCATTTCCAGTTTTGTGTATATTTTCTGCCTTGTACCTGATTATTCCAACATCTCATGGATGGCCTAGGGTATCTAATTCTGGTATTGATTGTTTTTGCTGATTGTCTCCCCTTGTGTCTGATTTCTTCATTATTGTGTAAATTTAGATCATGAGCTCATGTTTAGCTAAACAGCTGACTTTGTAAGAGGCTTAGGTGTGAATGCTCCTAAGCTTCATCAGAAAGTCTGCAAAGATTTATTTGTGTCCCTCCAAAGAGTTACCCCGAGGACCCCGTTTTCTTCAAGTGTTAGTCCAATACTCCCTCTAGAGGCAGGGACACAGACAGGACTGCTTTGCTGCCACCGATCTTGGGTAGTGGCTTTTGGCGGCCTGTGGCCCGGGCAGGAGGCTCCCCGCGTGTGTCCCACCACCCATCTGCCTGTGAACTTCGATCACCTGGCAGGAAGCTACGATGCCCTGACCTATGGTTAGCTTTGCAGCGAGGTGTACTGTGCTCACGGGTTCCACACACACTTCAAGTAAGATGGCGGCCTGAGTGGAAAGGTGAGAGTTTGGGCAGCTGTGCAGACAAAGAAGGCGCCCTTTGTCCTGGGCCTAAATGCTTCTGACAACCGACTGGGCCTGCCGGGCTCTGAGGGCCCTGCCCTTGGCCCCCTTCTCCCATGCCATTTGTTCAGTCACAGCAGAGATGGCCACACCCACTCCCTCAGTGAGGGCAGTGTTCCAACCTCCCTCAGCCCCGCCCCCTCTCCGGCTGTTACCATGGACTACAGATGCGGCATTCTGAGGCCACAGCGTTCTGTGAATGCCAAGGACAGACATGATGACCTTAAATGATTTCCTCTTGTGTCAGTTTTGGTAAACTTTAGGAGCTAGGTAATGGTTCAGTTTACACAAACGTTCAAATTTACAGGCATTTCAGATATTCTCTGCTATAACATTGTGCTGATGCTCTCCGTATATTCTTTACTTATGTCTTTGTTTTCCTTAATCAAACTGTGTCTTTTAAATCTTGTCAAAGAATATTCTTTGGACTTACTACATCATCTGAATTTTATACGTTTTCCTATGTAATAAGTTCTGCTCATATCTTTATTTATCTTTTTCTATTTCTCAGGGTTTATTGTTTAGATCTTCTGATGTCAAATAAAACACCTGGTTATCCATTTTAATAAATCTTTTTACTGATAAAGATTTGAACTTTTCAAGATTCCAGCTTACTTCTAAGTTTCTAAGGGTCAGGTCCTCTACATTGTTGCTGGCCTAAGGCTTAATTCGCAATATAGCAGAGTATATATTGACCTATTTTCCCCTCTACTTTCTGTGATTTCCTACATCTCACCTTTCTTTGCAGAGAAGCCTTTTGAAATACCCTTAACTTATTTCACAGCCAATAAGTCTTTGAAATAATGTCTATTTTTTAGAGAAATCTTCTTATATAATTAGGCAGAAAATATGACCTGACATAGTTTTCAAAACAGCATAATTTCACTCTTCTCAATGATGAATCTGTTGTATTACACAACCTTTGAGTATTTAGGTTTATCAAAGACATGTACTTTAAAAATGTTTGAGAGATCCTACCAGCCTTTGAAAATCTCCTTGTTCCTTGTTTCAGTTCGAGTTTTATGTATATTTTCTGCCTTGCACCTGATTATTCCAACATCAGATGGATGGCCTAGGGAATCTCATTCTAGTATTGATTGTTTTTGCTGATTGTCTCACTTTGTAGCTGATTTCTTCAATATTGTGTAAATTTAGATCATGAGCTCATGTTTAGCTAAACAGCTGACCTTGTAAGAGGCTTAGTTGTGAATGCTGGTAAGCTTCAGCAGAAAGTCGGCAAAGATTTATTTGTGTCCCTCCAATGAGTTGCCCGCAAGGACCCCGTTTTCTACAAGTGTTGGTCCAATACTCCTTCGAGAGGCAGTGGACTCAGACATGGCTGCTTTTCCGCCTTCGATCTGGGGCAGGGCCAGTGGGTGGACTGTGGACCAGGGAAGAGCCACTCCGTATGTGTCCCAGGGACCCATTTGCCTGCGAACTTCGGTCACCTGGCAGGAAGCTACGATGCCCTGACATATGGTTAGCTGTGCAGCGAGGTGTACTGCGCGGACAGGTTCCAAACACACTTCAAATAAGAGGGCGGCCTGAGTCGAAAGGTGAGATTTTGGGCAGCTGTGCAGACAAAGAAGGCGCCCTTTGGCCTGGGCCTAAATGCTTTTGACACCGCACTGGTTCTGCCGGGCTCTGAGTGCCCTGCCCTGGGCCCCCTGCTCCCCTGCCCTTTGTTCAGTCACAGCAGAGATGGCCACACCCACTCCCTCAGTGAGGGCAGTCTTCCAACCTACCTCAGCCACGCCCCCTCTCCGCAGGTTACCATGGACTACAGATGCTGCATTCTGAGGCCAGGGCGTTCCGAGAATGCCAAGGGCAGACATGATGACCTTAAATGATTTCCTCTTGTGTCAGTTTTGGTAAACTTTAGGAGCTAGGAAATGGTCCGCTTTACAGAAATGTTCAAATTTACTGGCATTTCATATATTCTCTGCTATAACATTGTCCTGATTCTTTCTGTATATTCTTTACTTATGTTTTTGTTTTCCTTAATCAAAGTGTGTCTTTTAAATCTTTTCAAAGAATATTCTTTGGACTTACTAAATCACCTGAATTTTATACGTTTTCTGTTGTATTAAGTTCTGCTCATATCTTTATTTATCTTTTTTCTATGTTCTCAGGGTTTATTGTTTTGATTTTCTGATGTCAAGTAAAACACTTGGTTATTCATTTTAATAAATCTTTTACTTATAAAGATTTGAACTTTTAAAGATTCCACCTTACTTGTACGTTTCTAAGGGTCCATTCCTCTACACTGTTGCCGGCCTAAGGCTTAGTTCACCATATAGCAATGTATATATTGACATATTATCCCCTCGGCTTTCTGTGATTCCCTATATCTCACCTTTCTTTGCAGACAAGCCATTTGAAATACCCTTAACTTATTTCACAGCCAATAAGTCTATGAAATAATGTGTATTTTTTAGAGAAATCATCTTATATAATTAGGCAGAAAATCTCACCTTCCATAGTTTTCTAAACAGCATAATTTCACTCTTCTCACTGCTTAATTTGTTGTATTAAACAACCTTTGAGTATTTAGGTTTATCAATGACATGTACTTTAAAAATGTTTTAGAGATCCTACCTGTCTTTGAAAACCTCCTTGTTCCTTGTTTCATTTCCAGGTTTATGTATATTTTCTGCCTAGGACCTGATTATTCCAACATCTCAAGGATGGCCAAGGGAATCTAATTCTGGTATGGATTGTTTTTGCTGATTGTCTCCCTTTGTAGCTGATTTCTTCAATATTGTGTAAATTTAGATCATGAGCTCATGTTTAGCTAAACAGCTGACCTTGTAAGAGGCTTAGGTGTGAACGCTCGTAAGTTTCAGCAAAAAGTCGGCAAATATTTATTTGTGTCCCTCCAATGAGTTGACCACAGGGACCCCGTTTTCCAGAAGTGTTGGTCCAATACTCCCTCTAGGGGTAGGGGACTTAGACAGGCCTGCTTCCCGCTCATTATCTTGGGCAGGGACAGTGGGCGGCCTGTGGCCCGGGCAGGAGCCTCTCTGCGTGTGAACCTGGGAAACATCTCTCCTGCGATCTTCGGTCACCTGGCAGGAAGCTACGATACCTAGACCTATGGTTAGCTGTGCAGCGAGGTATACTGCGCGGACAGGTTCCACACACACTTCAACTAAGTGGGTGGCCTGAGTGGAAAAGTGAGAGTTTGGGCAGCTGTGCAAACAAAGAAGGCGCCCTATGGCCTGGGCCTTAATGCTTGTGACACCCCACTGGGCCTGCCAGGCTCTGAGGGCCCTGCCCTGGGCCCCCTGCTCCACTGCCCTTTGTTCAGTCATAGCAGAGATGGCCACACCGACTCCCTCAGTGAGGGCAGTGTTCCAGCCTCCCTCAGCCCCGCCCCCTCTCCGCAGGTTACCATGGACTACAGATGCTGCATTCTGAGGCCAGGGCGTTCCGAGAATGCCAAGGGCAGACATGATGACCTTAAATGATTTCCTCTTCTGACAGTTTTGGTAAACTTTAGGAGCTAGGAAATGGTCCGCTTTACAGAAATGTTCAAATTTACTGGCATTTCATATATTCTCTGCTATAACATTGTCCTGATTCTTTCTGTATATTCTTTACTTATGTTTTTGTTTTCCTTAATCAAAGTGTGTCTTTTAAATCTTTTCAAAGAATATTCTTTGGACTTACTAAGTCATCTGAATTTTATACGTTTTCTGTTGTATTAAGTTCTGCTCATATCTTTATTTATCTTTTTTCTATGTTCTCAGGGGTTATTGTTTTGATTTTCTGATGTCAAGTAAAACACTTGGTTATTCATTTTAATAAATATTTTTATTTATAAAGATTTGAACTTTTAAAGATTCCAGCTTACTTGTACGTTTCTAAGGGTCCATTCCTCTACACTGTTGCCGGCCTAAGGCTTAGTTCACCATTAGCAATGTATATATTGACATATTATCCCCTCGGCTTTCTGTGATTCCCTACATCTCACCTTTCTTTGCAGACAAGCCATTTGAAATACCCTTAACTTATTTCACAGCCAATAGTCCTTGAAATAATGTGTATTTTTTAGAGAAATCATCTTATATAATTAGGCAGAAAATCTCACCTTCCATAGTTTTCTAAACAGCATAATTTCACTCTTCTCACTGCTTAATTTGTTGTATTAAACAACCGTTGAGTATTTACCTTTATCAATGACATGTACTTTAAAAATGTTTTAGAGACCCTACCAGTCTTTGAAAACATCCTTGTTCCTTGTTTCATTTCCAGGTTTATGTATATTTTCTGCCTTGCACCTGAGTATTCCAACATCTGACGGGTGGCCTAGGGAATCTAATTCTGGTATTGATTGTTTATGCTGATTGTCTCCCTTTGTAGCTGATTTCTTTATTATTGTGTAAATTTAGATCATGAGCTCATGTTTAGCTAAACAGCTGACCTTGTAAGAGGCTTAGGTGTGAACGCTCGTAAGTTTCAGCAAAAAGTCGGCAAAGATTTATTTGTGTCCCTCCAATGAGTTGCTCACAAGGACCCGGTTTTCTAGAAGTGTTGATCCAATACTCCCTCTAGGGGTAGGGGACTTAGACAGGGCTGCTTTCGGCCCCAGATTTTGGGCATGGGCAGTGGGGGGCCTGTGGCCCGGGCAGGAGCCTCTCTGCGTGTGAACCTGGGAATCATCTCTCCTGCGAACTTCGGTCACCTGGCTGGAAGCTACGATGTCCAGACCTATGGTTAGCTGTGCAGCGAGGTATACTGCACGGACAGGTTCCACACTCACTTCAACTAAGTGGGTGGCCTGAGTGGAAAAGTGAGAGTTTGGGCAGCTGTGCAGACAAAGAAGGCGACTTATGGCCTGGGCCTAAATGTTTGTGACACCCCACGGGGCCTGCCGGGCTCTGAGGCCCCTGCCCTTGGCCCCCTGCTCCCCTGACCTTTGTTCAGTCACAGCAGAGATGGCCACACCCACTCCCTCAGTGAGGGCAGTGTTCCAGCCTCCCTCAGCCCCGCCCACTCTCCGCAGGTTACCATGGACTACAGATGCTGCATTCTGAGGCCAGGGCGTTCCGAGAATGCCAAGGGCAGACATGATGACCTTAAATGATTTCCGCTTGTGTCAGTTTTGGTAAACTGTAGGAGCTAGGAAATGGTCCACTTTACAGAAATGTTCAAATTTACTGGCATTTCATATATTCTCTGCTATTACATTGTCCTGATTCTTTCTATATATTCTTTAATTATGTTTGTGTTTTCCTTAATCACAGTGTGTCTTTTAAATCTTTTCAAAGAATATTCTTTGGACTTACTACCTCACCTGAATTTTATACGTTTTCTGTGGTATTAAGTTCTGCTCATATCTTTATTTATCTTTTTTCTATGTTCTCAGGGTTTATTGTTTTGATATTCTGATGTCAATTAAATCACTTGAGTATTCATTTTCATCAATCTTTTTACTTATAAAGATTTGAACTTTTAAAGATTCCAGCTCACTTTTAAGTTTCTAAGGGTCAGGTCCTCTACATTGTGGCTGGCCTAAGGCTTAGTTCACCATATCGCAATGTATATATTGACATTTTCCCCTCGACTTTCTGTGATTCCCTACATCTCACCTTTCTTTGCAGACAAGCCATTTGAAATACACTTAACTTATTTCACAGCCAATAAGTCTTTGAAATAATGTCTATTTTTTAGCGAAATCTTCTTATATAATTAGGCAGAAAATCGCACCTGCCATAGTTTTCAAAACAGCATAATTTCACTCTTCTCAAAGCTTAATCTGTGGTATTAAACAACCTTTGAGTATTTAGGTTTATCAACGACATGTACATTAAAAATGTTTTAGAGATCCTACCAGACCTTGAAAACCTCCTTGTTCCTTGTTTCAGTTCCAGTTTTATGTATATTTTCTGCCTTGCACCTGATTATTCCAACATCAGATGGATGGCCTAGGGAATCTCATTCTGGTATTGATTGTTTTTGCTGATTGTCTCACTTTGTAGCTGATTTCTTCAATATTGTGTAAATTTAGATCATGAGCTCATGTTTAGCTAAACAGCTGACCTAGTAAGAGGCGTAGGTGTGAACGCTGGTAAGCTTCAGCAGAAAGTCGGCAAAGATTTATTTGTGTCCCTCCAATGAGTTGCCCGCAAGGATCCCGTTTTCTACAAGTGTTGGTCCAATACTCCTTCGAGAGGCAGTGGACTCAGACATGGCTGCTTTTCAGCCTTCGATCTGGGGCAGAGCCAGTGGGCGGCCTGTGGCCCGGGCAGGAGCCTCTCCGCATGTGTCCCAGGGACCCATTTGCCTGCGAACTTCGGTCACCAGGCAGGAAGCTACGATGCCCTGACCTATGGTTAGCTGTGCAGTGAGGTGTACTGCGTGGACAGATTCCAAACACACTTCAAATAAGAGGGCGGCCTGAGTGGAAAGTTGAGAGTTTGGGCAGCTGTGCAGACAAAGAAGGCGCCCTTTGGCCTGTTCCTAAATGCTTGTGACACCCCACTGGGTCTGCCGGGCTCTGAGGGCCTTCCACTGGGCCCCCTGCTCCTCTGCCCTTTGTTCAGTCACAGCAGAGATGGCCACACCCACTCCCTCAGTGAGGGCAGACTTCCAAGCTCCCTCAGCCACGCCCCCTCTCCGAAGGTTACCATGGACTACAGATGCTGCATTCTGAGGCCAGGGCGTTCCGAGAATGCCAAGGGCAGACATGATGACCTTAAATGATTTCCTCTTGTGTCAGTTTTGGTAAACTGTAGGAGCTAGGAAATGGTCCACTTGACCGAAATGTTCAAATTTACTGGCATTTCATATATTCTCTGCTATAACATTGTCCTGATTCTTTCTATATATTCTTTAATTATGATTGTGTTTTCCTTAATCAAAGTGTGTCTTTTAAATCTTTTCAAAGAATATTCTTTGGACTTACTACCTCACCTGAATTTTATACGTTTTCTGTGGTATTAAGTTCTGCTCATATCTTTATTTATCTTTTTTCTATGTTCTCAGGGTTTATTGTTTTGATTTTCTGATGTCAAGTAAAACACTTGTTTATTCATTTTAATAAATCTTTTTACTTATAAAGATTTGAACTTTTAAAGATTCCAGCTCACTTTTAAGTTTCGAAGGGTCAGGTCCTCAACATTGTGGCTGGCCTAAGGCTTAGTTCACCATATAGCAATGTATATATTGACATTTTCCCCTCGACTTTCTGTGATTCTCTACATCTCATCTTTCTTTGCAGACAAGCCATTTGAAATACACTTAACTTATTTCAAAGCCAATAAGTCTTTGAAATAATGCCTATTTTTTAGAGAAATCTTCTTATATAATTAGGCAGAAAATCTCACCTGCCATAGTTTTCAAAACAGCATAATTTCACTCTTCTCAATGCTTAATCTGTGGTATTAAACAACCTTTGAGTATTTAGGTTTATCAACGACATGTACTTTAAAAATGTTTGAGAGATCCTACCAGCCTTTGAAAACCTCCTTGTTCCTTGTTTCAGTTCCAGTTTTATGTATATTTTCTGCCTTGCACCTGATTATTCCAACATCAGATGGATGGCCTAAGGAATCTCATTCTGGTATTGATTGTTTTTGCTGATTGTCTCACTTTGTAGCTGATTTCTTCAATATTGTGTAAATTTAGATCATGAGCTCATGTTTAGCTAAACAGCTGACCTTGTAAGAGGCTTAGTTGTGAACGCTTGTAAGCTTCAGCAGAAAGTCGGCAAAGATTTATTAGTGACCCTCCAATGAGTTGCCCGCAAGGACCCCGTTTTCTACAAGTGTTGGTCCAATACTCCTTCGAGAGGCAGTGCCCTCAGACATGGCTGCTTTTCAGCCTTCGATCTGGGGCAGGGCCTGTGGGTGGACTGTGGCCCTGGGAAGAGCCTCTCCGCATGTCTCCCAGGGACCCATTTGCCTGCGAACTTCGGTCAACTGGCAGGAAGGTACGATGCCCTGACCTATGGTTAGCTGTGCAGCGAGGTGTACTGCGCAGACAGGTTCCAAACACACTTCAAATAAGAGGGCGGCCTGAGTGGAAAGGTGAGAGTTTGGGCAGCTGTGCAGACAAAGAAGGCGCCCTTTGGCCTTGGCGTAAATGCTTGTGACACCCCAGTGGGTCTCCAGGTCTCTGAGGTCCTTCCACAGGGCCCCCTGCTCCCCTGCCCTTTGTTCAGTCACAGCAGAGATGGCCACACCCACTCCCTCAGTGAGGGCAGTCTTCCAAGCTCCCTCAGCCACGCCCCCTCTCCGCAGGTTACCATGGACTACAGATGCTGCATTCTGAGGCCAGGGCGTTCCGAGAATGCCAAGGGCAGACATGAAGACCTTAAATGATTTCCTCTTCTGTCAGTTTTGGTAAACTTTAGGAGCTAGGAAATGGTCCGCTTTACAGAAATGTTCAAATTTACTGGCATTTCATATATTCTCTGCTATAACATTGTCCTGATTCTTTCTGTATATTCTTTACATATGTTTTTGTTTTCCTTAATCAAAGTGTGTCTTTTAAATCTTTTCAAAGAATATTCTTTGGACTTACTAAATCACCTGAATTTTATACGTTTTCTGTTGTATTAAGTTCTGCTCATATCTTTATTTATCTTTTTTCTATGTTCTCAGGGGTTATTGTTTTGATTTTCTGATGTCAAGTAAAACACTTGGTTATTCATTTTAATAAATCTTTTTACTTATAAAGATTTGAACTTTTAAAGATTCCAGCTTACTTGTACGTTTCTAAGGGTCCATTCCTCTACACTGTTGCCGGCCTGAGGCTTAGTTCACCATTAGCAATGTATATATTGACATATTATCCCCTCGGCTTTCTGTGATTCCCTACATCTCACCTTTCTTTGCAGACAAGCCATTTGAAATACCCTTAACTTATTTCACAGCCAATAGTCCTTGAAATAATGTGTATTTTTTAGAGAAATCATCTTATATAATTAGGCAGAAAATCTCACCTTCCATAGTTTTCTAAACAGCATAATTTCACTCTTCTCACTGCTTAATTTGTTGTATTAAACAACCGTTGAGTATTTACCTTTATCAATGACATGTACTTTAAAAATGTTTTAGAGACCCTACCAGTCTTTGAAAACATCCTTGTTCCTTGTTTCATTTCCAGGTTTATGTATATTTTCTGCCTTGCACCTGATTATTCCAACATCTGACGGGTGGCCTAGGGAATCTAATTCTGGTATTGATTGTTTATGCTGATTGTCTCCCTTTGTAGCTGATTTCTTTATTATTGTGTAAATTTAGATCATGAGCTCATGTTTAGCTAAACAGCTGACCTTGTAAGAGGCTTAGGTGTGAACGCTCGTAAGTTTCAGCAAAAAGTCGGCAAAGATTTATTTGTGTCCCTCCAATGAGTTGCTCACAAGGACCCGGTTTTCTAGAAGTGTTGATCCAATACTCCCTCTAGGGGTAGGGGACTTAGACAGGGCTGCTTTCGGCCCCAGATTTTGGGCATGGGCATTGGGGGGCCTGTGGCCCGGGCAGGAGCCTCTCTGCGTGTGAACCTGGGAATCATCTCTCCTGCGAACTTCGGTCACCTGGCAGGAAGCTACGATGCCCAGACCTATGGTTAGCTGTGCAGCGAGGTATACTGCGCGGACAGGTTCCACACTCACTTCAACTAAGTGGGTGGCCTGAGTGGAAAAGTGAGAGTTTGGGCAGCTGTGCAGACAAAGAAGGTGACTTATGGCCTGGGCCTAAATGTTTGTGACACCCCACTGGGCCTGCCGGGCTCTGAGGGCCCTGCCCTTGGCCCCCTGCTCCCCTGCCCTTTGTTCAGTCACAGCAGAGATGGCCACACCCACTCCCTCAGTGAGGGCAGTGTTCCAGCCTCCCTCAGCCCCGCCCACTCTCCGCAGGTTACCATGGACTACAGATGCTGCATTCTGAGGCCAGGGCGTTCCGAGAATGCCAAGGGCAGACATGATGACCTTAAATGATTTCCGCTTGTGTCAGTTTTGGTAAACTGTAGGAGCTAGGAAATGGTCCACTTTACA
Source organism: Mesoplodon bidens (assembly GCF_964165515.1). NCBI lineage: Eukaryota > Metazoa > Chordata > Mammalia > Artiodactyla > Ziphiidae > Mesoplodon > Mesoplodon bidens. The sequence continues at coordinate 8,730,244 of NC_138180.1, forward strand.
GAAATGTTCAAATTTACTGGCATTTCATATATTCTCTGCTATTACATTGTCCTGATTCTTTCTATATATTCTTTAATTATGTTTGTGTTTTCCTTAATCACAGTGTGTCTTTTAAATCTTTTCAAAGAATATTCTTTGGACTTACTACCTCACCTGAATTTTATACGTTTTCTGTGGTATTAAGTTCTGCTCATATCTTTATTTATCTTTTTTCTATGTTCTCAGGGTTTATTGTTTTGATATTCTGATGTCAATTAAATCACTTGATTATTCATTTTCATCAATCTTTTTACTTATAAAGATTTGAACTTTTAAAGATTCCAGCTCACTTTTAAGTTTCTAAGGGTCAGGTCCTCTACATTGTGGCTGGCCTAAGGCTTAGTTCACCATATCGCAATGTATATATTGACATTTTCCCCTCGACTTTCTGTGATTCCCTACATCTCACCTTTCTTTGCATACAAGCCATTTGAAATACACTTAACTTATTTCACAGCCAATAAGTCTTTGAAATAATGTCTATTTTTTAGCGAAATCTTCTTATATAATTAGGCAGAAAATCGCACCTGCCATAGTTTTCAAAACAGCATAATTTCACTCTTCTCAAAGCTTAATCTGTGGTATTAAACAACCTTTGAGTATTTACGTTTATCAACGACATGTACATTAAAAATGTTTTAGAGATCCTACCAGACCTTGAAAACCTCCTTGTTCCTTGTTTCAGTTCTAGTTTTATGTATATTTTCTGCCTTGCACCTGATTATTCCAACATCAGATGGATGGCCTAGGGAATCTCATTCTGGTATTGATTGTTTTTGCTGATTGTCTCACTTTGTAGCTGATTTCTTCAATATTGTGTAAATTAAGATCATGAGCTCATGTTTAGCTAAACAGCTGACCTAGTAAGAGGCTTAGGTGTGAACGCTGGTAAGCTTCAGCAGAAAGTCGGCAAAGATTTATTTGTGTCCCTCCAATGAGTTGCCCGCAAGGATCCCGTTTTCTACAAGTGTTGGTCCAATACTCCTTCGAGAGGCAGTGGACTCAGACATGGCTGCTTTTCAGCCTTCGATCTGGGGCAGATCCAGTGGGCGGCCTGTGGCCCGGGCAGGAGCCTCTCCGCATGTGTCCCAGGGACCCATTTGCCTGCGAACTTCGGTCACCAGGCAGGAAGCTACGATGCCCAGACCTATGGTTAGCTGTGTAGCGAGGTGTACTGCGTGGACAGATTCCAAACACACTTCAAATAAGAGGGCGGCCTGAGTGGAAAGTTGAGAGTTTGGGCAGCTGTGCAGACAAAGAAGGCGCCCTTTGGCCTGTTCCTAAATGCTTGTGACACCCCACTGGGTCTGCCGGGCTCTGAGGGCCTTCCACTGGGCCCCCTGCTCCTCTGCCCTTTGTTCAGTCACAGCAGAGATGGCCACACCCACTCCCTCAGTGAGGGCAGTCTTCCAAGCTCCCTCAGCCACGCCCCCTCTCCGCAGTTTACCATGAACTACAGATGCTGCATTCTGAGGCCTTGGCATACCGAGAATGCCAAGGGCAGACATGATGACCTTAAATGATTTCCTCTTGTGTCAGTTTTGGTAAACTTTAGGAGCTAGGAAATGGTCCACTTTACAGAAATATTCAAATTTACTGGCAATTCTTATATTCTCCGCTATAACATTGTCCTGATTCTTTCTGTATATTATTTACTTTTTTTGTTTTCCTAAATCAAAGTGTGTCTTTTAAATCTTTTCAAAGAATATTCTTTGGACTTACTAAATCACCTGAATTTTATACGTTTTCTGTGGTATTAAGTTCTGCTCATATCTTTATTTATCTTTTTTCTATGTTCTCAGGGTTTATTGTTTTGATTTTCTGATGTCAAGTAAAACACTTGGTTATTCATTTTAATAAATCTTTTTACTTATAAAGATTTGAACTTTTAAAGATTCCAGCTCACTTTTAAGTTTCTAAGGGTCAGGTCCTCAACATTGTGGCTGGCCTAAGGCTTAGTTCACCATATAGCAATGTATATATTGACATTTTCCCCTCGACTTTCTGTGATTCTCTACATCTCATCTTTCTTTGCAGACAAGCCATTTGAAATACACTTAACTTATTTCAAAGCCAATAAGTCTTTGAAATAATGTCTATTTTTTAGAGAAATCTTCTTATATAATTAGGCAGAAAATCTCACCTGCCATAGTTTTCAAAACAGCATAATTTCACTCTTCTCAATGCTTAATCTGTGGTATTAAACAACCTTTGAGTATTTAGGTTTATCAACGACATGTACTTTAAAAATGTTTGAGAGATCCTACCAGCCTTTGAAAACCTCCTTGTTCCTTGTTTCAGTTCCAGTTTTATGTATATTTTCTGCCTTGCACCTGATTATTCCAACATCAGATGGATGGCCTAGGGAATCTCATTCTGGTATTGATTGTTTTTGCTGATTGTCTCACTTTGTAGCTGATTTCTTCAATATTGTGTAAATTTAGATCATGAGCTCATGTTTAGCTAAACAGCTGACCTTGTAAGAGGCTTAGTTGTGAACGCTGGTAAGCTTCAGCAGAAAGTCGGCAAAGATTTATTAGTGACCCTCCAATGAGTTGCCCGCAAGGACCCCGTTTTCTACAAGTGTTGGTCCAATACTCCTTCGAGAGGCAGTGGCCTCAGACATGGCTGATTTTCAGCCTTCGATCTGGGGCAGGGCCTGTGGGTGGACTGTGTCCCTGGGAAGAGCCTCTCCGCATGTCTCCCAGGGACCCAATTGCCTGCGAACTTCGGTCAACTGGCAGGAAGGTACGATGCCCTGACCTATGGTTAGCTGTGCAGCGAGGTGTACTGCGCAGACAGGTTCCAAACACACTTCAAATAAGAGGGCGGCCTGAGTGGAAAGGTGAGAGTTTGGGCAGCTGTGCAGACAAAGAAGGCGCCCTTTGGCCTTGGCCTAAATGCTTGTGACACCCCAGTGGGTCTGCAGGTCTCTGAGGTCCTTCCACAGGGCCCCCTGCTCCCCTGCCCTTTGTTCAGTCACAGCAGAGATGGCCACACCCACTCCCTCAGTGAGGGCAGTCTTCCAAGCTCCCTCCGCCACGCCCCCTCTCCGCAGGTTACCATGGACTACAGATGCTGCATTCTGAGGCCAGGGCGTTCCGAGAATGCCAAGGGCAGACATGATGACCTTAAATGATTTCCTCTTGTGTCAGTTTTGGTAAACTGTAGGAGCTAGGAAATGGTCCACTTGACAGAAATGTTCAAATTTACTGGCATTTCATATATTCTCTGCTATAACATTGTCCTGATTCTTTCTATATATTCTTTAATTATGTTTGTGTTTTCCTTTATCAAAATGTGTCTTTTAAATCTTTTCAAAGAATATTCTTTGGACTTACTAAATCACCTGAATTTTATACGTTTTCTGTTGTATTAAGTTCTGCTCATATCTTTATTTATCTTTTTTCTATGTTCTCAGGGTTTATTGTTTTGATTTTCTGATGTCAAGTAAAACACTTGGTTATTCATTTTAATAAATCTTTTACTTATAACGATTTGAACTTTTAAAGATTCCAGCTTACTTGTACGTTTCTAAGGGTCCATTCCTCTACACTGTTGCCGGCCTAAGGCTTAGTTCACCATATAGCAATGTATATATTGACATATTATCCCCTCGGCTTTCTGTGATTCCCTTCATCTCACCTTTCTTTGCAGACAAGCCATTTGAAATACCCTTAACTTATTTCACAGCCAATAAGTCTTTGAAATAATGTGTATTTTTTAGAGAAATCATCTTATATAATTAGGCAGAAAATCTCACCTTCCATAGTTTTCTAAACAGCATAATTTCACTCTTCTCACTGCTTAATTTGTTGTATTAAACAACCTTTGAGTATATAGCTTTATCAATGACATGTACTTTAAAAATGTTTTAGAGATCCTACCAGTCTTTGAAAACATGCCTGTTCCTTGTTTCATTTCCAGGTTTATGTATATTTTCTGCCTAGGACCTGATTATTCCAACATCTCAAGGATGGCCTAGGGAATCTAATTCTGGTATTGATTGTTTTTGCTGATTGTCTCCCTTTGTAGCTGATTTCTTCCTTATTGTGTAAATTTAGATCATGAGCTCATGTTTAGCTAAACATCTGACCTTGTAAGAGGCTTAGGTGTGAACGCTCGTAAGTTTCAGCTAAAAGTCGGCAAAGAATTATTTGTGTCCCTCCTATAAGTTGCCCACAAGGACCCCGTTTTCTAGAAGTGTTGGTCCAATACTCCCTCTAGGGTTAGGGGACTTAGACTTGGCTGCTTTCCTCTCCTGGTCTTGGGCAGGGACAGTGGGCGGCCTGTGGCCCGCGCAGGAGCCTCTCTGCGTGTGAACCTGGAAATCATCTCTCCTGCGATCTTTGTTCACCTGGCAGGCAGCTACGATGCCCAGACCTATGGTTAGCTGTGCAGTGAGGTATACTGCGCGGACAGGTTCCCCACTCACTTCAACTAAGTGGGTGGCCTGAGTGGAAAAGTGAGAGTTTGGGCAGCTGTGCAGAAAAAGAAGGCGCCCTATGGCCTGGGCCTTAATGCTTGTGACACCCCACTGGGCCTGCCGGGCTCTGAGGGCCCTGCCCAGTGACCCCTGCTCCCCTGCCCTTTGTTCAGTCACAGCAGAGATGGCCACAACCACTCCCTCAATGAGGGCGGTGTTCCAGCCTCCCTCAGCCCCGCCCACTCTCCGCAGGTTACCATGGACTACAGATGCTGCATTCTGAGGCCAGGGCGTTCCGAGTATGCCAAGGGCAGACATGATGACCTTAAATGATTTCCTCTTGTGTCAGTTTTGGTAAACTGTAGGAGCTAGGAAATGGTCCACTTGACAGAAATGTTCAAATTTACTGGCATTTCATATATTCTCTGCTATAACATTGTCCTGATTCTTTCTATATATTCTTTAATTATGTTTGTGTTTTCCTTAATCAAAGTGTGTCCTTTAAATCTTTTCAAAGAATATTCTTTGGTCTTACTACCTCACCTGAATTTATACGTTTTCTGTGGTATTAACTTCTGCTCATATCTTTATTTATCTTTTTTCTATGTTCTCAGGGTTTATTGTTTTGATATTCTGATGTCAATTAAATCACTTGATTATTCATTTTCATCAATCTTTTTACTTATAAAGATTTGATCTTTTAAAGATTCCAGCTCTCTTTTAAGTTTCTAACGGTCAGGTCCTCTAACTGTGGCTGGCCTAAGGCTTAGTTCACCTTATAGCAATGTATATATTGACATTTTCCCCTCGACTTTCTGTGATTCCCTACATCTCACCTTTCTTTGCAGACAAGCCATTTGAAATACACTTAACTTATTTCACAGCCAATAAGTCTTTGAAATAATATCTATTTTTTAGAGAAATCTCCTTATATAATTAGGCAGAAAATCGCACCTGCCATAGTTTTCAAAACAGCATAATTTCACTCTTCTCAATGCTTAATCTGTGCTATTAAACAACCTTTGAGTATTTAGGTTTATCAACGACATGTACATTAAAAATGTTTTAGAGATCCTACCAGACTTTGAAAACCTCCTTGTTCCTTGTTTCAGTTCCAGTTTTATGTATATTTTCTGCCTTGCACCTGATTATTCCAACATCAGATGGATGGCCTAGGGAATCTCATTCTGGTATTGATTGTTTTTGCTCATTATCTCACTTTGTAGCTGATTTCTTCAATATTGTGTAAATTTAGATCATGAGCTCATGTTTAGCTAAACAGCTGACCTTGTAAGAGGCTTAGGTGTGAACGCTGGTAAACTTCAGCAGAAAGTCGGCAAAGATGTATTTGTGTCCCTCCAATGAGTGGCCCGCAAGGACCCTTTTTCTACAAGTGTTGGTCCAATACTCCTTCGAGAGGCAGTGGACTCAGACATGGCTGCTTTTCAGCCTTCGATCTGGGGCAGGGCCAGTGGGCGGCCTGTGGCCCGGGCAGGAGCCTCTCCGCATGTGTCCCAGGGAACCATTTGCCTGCGAACTTCGGTCACCTGGCAGGAAGCTACGATGCCCTGACCTATGGTTAGCTGTGCAGCGAGGTGTACTGCGTGGACAGATTCCAAACACACTTCAAATAAGAGGGCGGCCTGAGTGGAAAGTTGAGAGTTTGGGCAGCTGTGCAGACAAAGAAGGCGCCTTTTGGCCTGTTCCTAAATGCTTGTGACACCCCACTGGGTCTGCCGGGCTGTGAGGGCCTTCCACTGGGCCCCCTGCTCCCCTGCCCTTTGTTCATTCACAGCAGAGATGGCCACACCCACTCCCTCAGTGAGGGCTGTCTTCCAAGCTCCCTCAGCCACGCCCCCTCTCCGCAGGTTACCATGGACTACAGATGCTGCATTCTGAGGCCAGTGCGTTCCGAGAATGCCAAGGGCAGACATGATGACCTTAAATGATTTCCTCTTCTGTCAGTTTTGGTAAACTTTAGGAGCTAGGAAATGGTCCGCTTTACAGAAATGTTCAAATTTACTGGCATTTCATATATTCTCTGATATAACATTGTCCTGATTCTTTCTCTATATTCTTTACATATGTTATTGTTTTCCTTAATCAAAGTGTGTCTTTTAAATCTTTTCAAAGAATATTCTTTGGACTTACTAAATCACCTGAATTTTTTACGTTTTCTGTTGTATTAAGTTCTGCTCATATCTTTATTTATCTTTTTTCTATGTTCTCAGGGTTTATTGTTTTGATTTTCTGATGTCAAGTAAAACACTTGGTTATTCATTTTAATAAATCTTTTTACTTATAAAGATTTGAACTTTTAAAGATTCCAGCTTACTTGTACGTTTCTAAGGGTCCATTCCTCTACACTGTTGCCGGCCTAAGGCTTAGTTCACCATTAGCAATATATATATTGACATATTATCCCCTCGGCTTTCTGTGATTCCCTACATCTCACCTTTCTTTGCAGACCAGCCATCTGAAATACCCTTAACTTATTTCACAGCCAATAGTCTTTGAAATAATGTGTATTTTTTAGAGAAATCATCTTATATAATTAGGCAGAAAATCTCACCTTCCATAGTTTTCTAAACAAAATAATTTCACTCTTCTCACTGCTTAATTTGTTGTATTAAACAACCGTTGAGTATTTAGCTTTATCAATGACATGTACTTTAAAAATGTTTTAGAGACCCTACCAGTCTTTGAAAACATCCTTGTTCCTAGTTTCATTTCCAGGTTTATGTATATTTTCTGCCTTGCACCTGATTATTCCAACATCTGACGGGTGGCCTAGGGAATCTAATTCTGGTATTGATTGTTTTTTGCTGATTGTCTCGCTTTGTAGCTGATTTCTTCATTATTGTGTAAATTTAGATCATGAGCTCATGTTTAGCTAAACAGCTGACCTTGAAAGAGGCTTAGGTGTGAACGCTGGTAAGTTTCAGCATAAAGTCGGCAAAGATTTATTTGTGTCCCTCCAATGAGTTGCCCACAAGGACCCCGTTTTCTAGAAGTGTTGGTCCAATACTCCCTTTAGGGGTAGGGGACTTAGACAGGGCTGCTTTCCTCTCCTGGTCTTGGGCAGGGACAGTGGGCGGCCTGTGGCCCGGGCTGGAGCCTCTCTGCGTGTGAACCTGGGAATCATCTCTCCTGCTATCTTCGGTCACCTGGCAGGAAGCTACGATGCCCAGACCTATGGTTAGCTGTGCAGCGAGGTATACTGCGCGGACAGGTTCCACACTCACTTCAACTAAGTGGGTGGCCTGAGTGGAAAAGTGAGAGTTTGGGCAGTTGTGCAGACAAAGAAGGCGCCTTATGGCCTGGGCCTAAATGCTTGTGACACCCCACTGGGCCTGCCGGGCTCTGAGGGCCCTGCCCTGGGCCCACTGCTCCCCTGCCCTTTGTTCAGTCACAGCAGAGATGGCCACACCCACTCCCTCAGTGAGGGCAGTGTTCCAGCATCACTCAGCCCCGCCCACACTCCGCAGCTTACCATGGACTACAGATGCTGCATTCTGAGGCCAGGGCGTTCCGAGAATGCCAAGGGCAGACATGATGACCTTAAATGATTTCCGCTTGGGTCAGTTTTGGTAAACTGTAGGAGCTAGGAAATGGTCCACTTTACAGAAATGTTCAAATTTACTGGCATTTCATATATTCTCTGCTATAACATTGTCCTGATTCTTTCTATATATTCTTTAATTATGTTTGTGTTTTCCTTAATCAAAGTGTGTCTTTTAAATCTTTTCAAAGAATATTCTTTGGACTTACTACCTCACCTGAATTTTATACGTTTTCTGTGGTATTAAGTTCTGCTCATATCTTTATTTATCTTTTTTCTATGTTCTCAGGGTTTATTTTTTTGATCTTCTGATGTGAATTAAAGCACTTGGTTATTCATTTTCATCAATCTTTTTACTTATAAAGATTTGAACTTTTAAAGATTCCAGCTCACTTTTAAGTTTCTAAGGGTCAGGTCCTCTACATTGTGGCTGGCCTAAGGCTTAGTGCACCATATAGCAATGTATATATTGACATTTTCCCCTCGACTTTCTGTGATTCCCTACATCTCACCTTTCTTTGCTGACAAGCCATTTGAAATACACTTAACTTATTTCACAGCCAATAAGTCTTTGAAATAATGTCTATTTTTTAGAGAAATCTTCTTATATAATTAGGCAGAAAATCGCACCTGCCATAGTTTTCAAAACAGCATAATTTCACTCTTCTCAATGCTTAATCTGTGGTATTAAACAACCTTTGAGTATTTAGGTTTATCAACGACATGTACTTTAAAAATGTTTGAGAGATCCTACCAGCCTTTGAAAACCTCCTTGATCCTTGTTTCAGTTCCAGTTTTATGTATATTTTCTGCCTTGCACCTGATTATTCCAACATCAGATGGATGGCCTAGGGAATCTCATTCTGGTATTGATTGTTTTTGCTGATTGTCTCACTTTGTAGCTGATTTTCAATATTGTGTAAATTTAGATCATGAGCTCATGTTTAGCTAAACAGCTGACCTTGTAAGAGGCTTAGTTGTGAACGCTGGTAAGCTTCAGCAGAAAGTCGGCAAAGATTTATTTGTGTCCCTCCAATGAGTTGCCCGCAAGGACCCCGTTTTCTACAAGTGTTGGTCCAATACTCCTTCGAGAGGCAGTGGACTCAGACATGGCTGCTTTTCAGCCTTCGATCTGGGGCAGGGCCAGTGGGTGGACTGTGGCCCTGGGAAGAGCCTCTCCGCATGTGTCCCAGGGACCCATTTGCCTGCGAACTTCGGTCACCTGGCAGGAAGGCACGATGCCCTGACCTATGGTTAGCTGTGCAGCGAAGTGTACTGCGCGGACAGGTTCCAAACATACTTCAAATAAGAGGGCGGCCTGAGTGGAAAGGTGAGAGTTTGGGCAGCTGTGCAGACAAAGAAGGCACCCTTTGGCCTGGGCCTAAATGCTTGTGACACCCCACTGGGTCTGCCGGGCTCTGAGGGCCCTGCCCTGGGCCCCCTGCTCCCCTGCCCTTTGTTCAGTCACAGCAGAGATGGCCACATCCACTGCCTCAGTGAGGGCAGTCTTCCAAGCTCCCTCAGCCACGCCCCCTCTCCGCAGGTTACCATGGACTACAGATGCTGCATTCTGAGGCCAGGGCGTTCCGAGAATGCCAAGGGCAGACATGATGACCTTAAATGATTTCCTCTTGTGTCAGTTTTGGTAAACTGTAGGAGCTAGGAAATGGTCCACTTGACAGAAATGTTCAAATTTACTGGCATTTCATATATTCTCTGCTATAACATTGTCCTGATTCTTTCTATATATTCTTTAATTATGTTTGTGTTTTCCTTTATCAAAGTGTGTCTTTTAAATCTTTTCAAAGAATATTCTTTGGACTTAATACCTCACCTGAATTTTATACGTTTTCTGTGGTATTAAGTTCTGCTCATATCTTTATTATCTTTTTTGTATGTTCTCAGGGTTTATTGTTTTGATCTTCTGATGTCAATTAAAACACTTGGTTTTTCATTTTCATCAATCTTTTTACTTATAAAGATTTGAACTTTAAGTATTCCAGCTCAATTTTAAGTTTCTAAGGGTCAGATCCTCTACATTGTGGCTGGCCTAAGGCTTAGTTCACCATATAGCAATGTATATATTGACATTTTCCCCTCGACTTTCTGTGATTCCCTACATCTCACCTTTCTTTGCAGACAAGCCATTAGAAATACACTTAACTTATTTCACAGCCAATAAGTCTTTGAAATAATGTCTATTTTTTAGAGAAATCTTCTTATATAATTAGGCAGAATATCGCACCTGCCATAGTTTTCAAAACAGCATAATTTCACTCTTCTCAATGCTTAATCTGTGGTATTAAACAACCTTTGAGTATTTAGGTTTATCAACGACATGTACTTTAAAAATGTTTGAGAGATCCTACCAGCCTTTGAAAACCTCCTTGTTCCTTGTTTCATTTCCAGTTTTATGTATATTTTCTGCCTTGCACCTGATTATTCCAACATCAGATGGATGGCCTAGGGAATCTCATTCTGGTATTGATTGTTTTTGCTGATTGTCTCATTTGTAGCTGATTTCTTCAATATTGTGTAAATTTAGATCATGAGCTCATGTTTAGCTAAACAGCTGACCTTGTAAGAGGCTTAGTTGTGAACGCTGGTAAGCTTCAGCAGAAAGTCGGCAAAGATTTATTTGTGTCCCTCCAATGAGTTGCCCGCAAGGACCCCGTTTTCTACAAGGGTTGGTCCAATACTCCTTCGAGAGACAGTGGACTCAGACATGGCTGCTTTTCAGCCTTCGATCTGGGGCAGGGCCAGTGGGTGGACTGTGGCCATGGGAAGAGCCTCTCCGCATGTGTCCCAGGGACCCATTTGCCTGCGAACTTCGGTCACCTGGCAGGAAGGCACGATGCCCTGACCTATGGTTAGCTGTGCAGCGAGGTGTACTGCGCGGACAGGTTCCAAACACACTTCAAATAAGAGGGCGGCCTGAGTGGAAAGGTGAGAGTTTGGGCAGCTGTGCAGACAAAGAAGGCGCCTTTGGCCTGGGCCTAAATGCTTGTGACACCCCACTGGGTCTGCCGGGCTCTGAGGGCCCTGCCCTGGGCCCCCTGCTCCCCTGCCCTTTGTTCAGTCACAGCAGAGATGGCCACACCCACTCCCTCAGTGAGGGCAGTCTTCCAAGCTCCCTCAGCCACACCCCCTCTCCGCAGGTTACCATGGACTACAGATGCTGCATTCTGACGCCAGGGCGTTCCGAGAATGCCAAGGGCAGACATGATGACCTTAAATGATTTCCTCTTGTGTCAGTATTGGTAAACTTTAGGAGCTAGGAAATGGTCCGCTTTACAGAAATGTTCAAATTTACTGGCATTTCATATATTCTCTGCTATAACATTGTCCTGATTCTTTCTGTATATTCTTTACTTATGTTTTTGTTTTCCTTTATCAAAATGTGTCTTTTAAATCTTTTCAAAGAATATTCTTTGGACTTACTAAATCACCTGAATTTTATACGTTTTCTTTTGTATTAAGTTCTGCTCATATCTTTATTTATCTTTTTTCTATGTTCTCAGGGTTTATTCTTTTGATTTTCTGATGTCAAGTAAAACACTTGGTTATTCATTTTAATAAATCTTTTACTTATAAAGATTTGAACTTTTAAAGATTCCAGCTTACTTGTACGTTTCTAAGGGTCCATTCCTCTACACTGCTGCCGGCCTAAGGCTTAGTTCACCATATAGCAATGTATATATTGACATATTATCCCCTCGGCTTTCTGTGATTCCCTACATCTCACCTTTCTTTGCAGACAAGCCATTTGAAATACCCTTAACTTATTTCACAGCCAATAAGTCTTTGAAATAATGTGTATTTTTTAGAGAAATCATCTTATATAATTAGGCAGAAAATCTCACCTTCCATAGTTTTCTAAACAGCATAATTTCACTCTTCTCACTGCTTAATTTGTTGTATTAAACAACCTTTGAGTATTTAGCTTTATCAATGACATGTACTTTAAAAATGTTTTAGAGATCCTACCAGTCTTTCAAAACCCCCTTGTTCCTTGTTTCATTTCCAGGTTTATGTATATTTTCTGCCTAGGACCTGATTATTCCAACATCTCAAGGATGGCCTTGGGAATCTAATTCTGGTATTGATTGTTTTTGCTGATTGTCTCCCTTTGTAGCTGATTTCTTCATTATTGTGTAAATTTAGATCATGAGCTCATGTTTAGCTAAACAGCTGACCTTGTAAGAGGCTTTGGTGTGAACGCTCGTAAGTTTCAGCAAAAAGTCGGCAAAGATTTATTTGTGTCCCTCCAATGAGTTGCCCACAAGGACCCCGTTTTCTAGAAGTGTTGGTCCAATACTCCCTTTAGGGGTAGGGGACTTAGACAGGGCTGCTTTCCTCTCCTGGTCTTGGGCAGGGACAGTGGGCGGCCTGTGGCCCGGGCTGGAGCCTCTCTGCGTGTGAACCTGGGAATCATCTCTCCTGCGATCTTCGGTCACCTGGCAGGAAGCTACGATGCCCAGACATATGGTTAGCTGTGCAGCGAGGTATACTGCGCGGACAGGTTCCACACACACTTCAACTAAGTGGGTGGCCTGAGTGGAAAAGTGAGAGTTTGGGCAGCTGTGCAGAAAAAGAAGGCGCCCTATGGCCTGGGCCTTAATGCTTGTGACACCCCACTGGGCCTGCCGGGCTCTGAGGGCCCTGCCCTGGGCCCCCTGCTCCCCTGCCCTTTGTTCAGTCACAGCAGAGATGGCCACACCCACTCCTTCAGTGAGGGAAGGCTTCCAAGCTCCCTCAGCCACGCCCCCTCTCCGCAGGTTACCATGGACTACAGATGCTGCATTCTGAGGCCAGTGCGTTCCGAGAATGCCAAGGGCAGACATGATGACCTTAAATGATTTCCTCTTCTGTCAGTTTTGGTAAACTTTAGGAGCTAGGAAATGGTCCGCTTTACAGAAATGTTCAAATTTACTGGCATTTCATATATTCTCTGCTATAACATTGTCCTGATTCTTTCTCTATATTCTTTACATATGTTATTGTTTTCCTTAATCAAAGTGTGTCTTTTAAATCTTTTCAAAGAATATTCTTTGGACTTACTAAATCACCTGAATTTTTTACGTTTTCTGTTGTATTAAGTTCTGCTCATATCTTTATTTATCTTTTTTCTATGTTCTCAGGGTTTATTGTTTTGATTTTCTGATGTCAAGTAAAACACTTGGTTATTCATTTTAATAAATCTTTTTACTTATAAAGATTTGAACTTTTAAAGATTCCAGCTTACTTGTACGTTTCTAAGGGTCCATTCCTCTACACCGTTGCCGGCCTAAGGCTTAGTTCACCATTAGCAATATATATATTGACATATTATCCCCTCGGCTTTCTGTGATTCCCTACATCTCACCTTTCTTTGCAGACCAGCCATCTGAAATACCCTTAACTTATTTCACAGCCAATAGTCTTTGAAATAATGTGTATTTTTTAGAGAAATCATCTTATATAATTAGGCAGAAAATCTCACCTTCCATAGTTTTCTAAACAAAATAATTTCACTCTTCTCACTGCTTAATTTGTTGTATTAAACAACCGTTGAGTATTTAGCTTTATCAATGACATGTACTTTAAAAATGTTTTAGAGACCCTACCAGTCTTTGAAAACATCCTTGTTCCTAGTTTCATTTCCAGGTTTATGTATATTTTCTGCCTTGCACCTGATTATTCCAACATCTGACGGGTGGCCTAGGGAATCTAATTCTGGTATTGATTGTTTTTTGCTGATTGTCTCGCTTTGTAGCTGATTTCTTCATTATTGTGTAAATTTAGATCATGAGCTCATGTTTAGCTAAACAGCTGACCTTGAAAGAGGCTTAGGTGTGAACGCTGGTAAGTTTCAGCATAAAGTCGGCAAAGATTTATTTGTGTCCCTCCAATGAGTTGCCCACAAGGACCCCGTTTTCTAGAAGTGTTGGTCCAATACTCCCTTTAGGGGTAGGGGACTTAGACAGGGCTGCTTTCCTCTCCTGGTCTTGGGCAGGGACAGTGGGCGGCCTGTGGCCCGGGCTGGAGCCTCTCTGCGTGTGAACCTGGGAATCATCTCTCCTGCTATCTTCGGTCACCTGGCAGGAAGCTACGATGCCCAGACCTATGGTTAGCTGTGCAGCGAGGTATACTGCGCGGACAGGTTCCACACTCACTTCAACTAAGTGGGTGGCCTGAGTGGAAAAGTGAGAGTTTGGGCAGTTGTGCAGACAAAGAAGGCGCCTTATGGCCTGGGCCTAAATGCTTGTGACACCCCACTGGGCCTGCCGGGCTCTGAGGGCCCTGCCCTGGGCCCACTGCTCCCCTGCCCTTTGTTCAGTCACAGCAGAGATGGCCACACCCACTCCCTCAGTGAGGGCAGTGTTCCAGCATCACTCAGCCCCGCCCACACTCCGCAGCTTACCATGGACTACAGATGCTGCATTCTGAGGCCAGGGCGTTCCGAGAATGCCAAGGGCAGACATGATGACCTTAAATGATTTCCGCTTGGGTCAGTTTTGGTAAACTGTAGGAGCTAGGAAATGGTCCACTTTACAGAAATGTTCAAATTTACTGGCATTTCATATATTCTCTGCTATAACATTGTCCTGATTCTTTCTATATATTCTTTAATTATGTTTGTGTTTTCCTTAATCAAAGTGTGTCTTTTAAATCTTTTCAAAGAATATTCTTTGGACTTACTACCTCACCTGAATTTTATACGTTTTCTGTGGTATTAAGTTCTGCTCATATCTTTATTTATCTTTTTTCTATGTTCTCAGGGTTTATTTTTTTGATCTTCTGATGTCAATTAAAGCACTTGGTTATTCATTTTCATCAATCTTTTTACTTATAAAGATTTGAACTTTTAAAGATTCCAGCTCACTTTTAAGTTTCTAAGGGTCAGGTCCTCTACATTGTGGCTGGCCTAAGGCTTAGTGCACCATATAGCAATGTATATATTGACATTTTCCCCTCGACTTTCTGTGATTCCCTACATCTCACCTTTCTTTGCTGACAAGCCATTTGAAATACACTTAACTTATTTCACAGCCAATAAGTCTTTGAAATAATGTCTATTTTTTAGAGAAATCTTCTTATATAATTAGGCAGAAAATCGCACCTGCCATAGTTTTCAAAACAGCATAATTTCACTCTTCTCAATGCTTAATCTGTGGTATTAAACAACCTTTGAGTATTTAGGTTTATCAACGACATGTACTTTAAAAATGTTTGAGAGATCCTACCAGCCTTTGAAAACCTCCTTGTTCCTTGTTTCAGTTCCAGTTTTATGTATATTTTCTGCCTTGCACCTGATTATTCCAACATCAGATGGATGGCCTAGGGAATCTCATTCTGGTATTGATTGTTTTTGCTGATTGTCTCACTTTGTAGCTGATTTTCAATATTGTGTAAATTTAGATCATGAGCTCATGTTTAGCTAAACAGCTGACCTTGTAAGAGGCTTAGTTGTGAACGCTGGTAAGCTTCAGCAGAAAGTCGGCAAAGATTTATTTGTGTCCCTCCAATGAGTTGCCCGCAAGGACCCCGTTTTCTACAAGTGTTGGTCCAATACTCCTTCGAGAGGCAGTGGACTCAGACATGGCTGCTTTTCAGCCTTCGATCTGGGGCAGGGCCAGTGGGTGGACTGTGGCCCTGGGAAGAGCCTCTCCGCATGTGTCCCAGGGACCCATTTGCCTGCGAACTTCGGTCACCTGGCAGGAAGGCACGATGCCCTGACCTATGGTTAGCTGTGCAGCGAAGTGTACTGCGCGGACAGGTTCCAAACATACTTCAAATAAGAGGGCGGCCTGAGTGGAAAGGTGAGAGTTTGGGCAGCTGTGCAGACAAAGAAGGCACCCTTTGGCCTGGGCCTAAATGCTTGTGACACCCCACTGGGTCTGCCGGGCTCTGAGGGCCCTGCCCTGGGCCCCCTGCTCCCCTGCCCTTTGTTCAGTCACAGCAGAGATGGCCACATCCACTGCCTCAGTGAGGGCAGTCTTCCAAGCTCCCTCAGCCACGCCCCCTCTCCGCAGGTTACCATGGACTACAGATGCTGCATTCTGAGGCCAGGGCGTTCCGAGAATGCCAAGGGCAGACATGATGACCTTAAATGATTTCCTCTTGTGTCAGTTTTGGTAAACTGTAGGAGCTAGGAAATGGTCCACTTGACAGAAATGTTCAAATTTACTGGCATTTCATATATTCTCTGCTATAACATTGTCCTGATTCTTTCTATATATTCTTTAATTATGTTTGTGTTTTCCTTTATCAAAGTGTGTCTTTTAAATCTTTTCAAAGAATATTCTTTGGACTTAATACCTCACCTGAATTTTATACGTTTTCTGTGGTATTAAGTTCTGCTCATATCTTTATTATCTTTTTTGTATGTTCTCAGGGTTTATTGTTTTGATCTTCTGATGTCAATTAAAACACTTGGTTTTTCATTTTCATCAATCTTTTTACTTATAAAGATTTGAACTTTAAGTATTCCAGCTCAATTTTAAGTTTCTAAGGGTCAGATCCTCTACATTGTGGCTGGCCTAAGGCTTAGTTCACCATATAGCAATGTATATATTGACATTTTCCCCTCGACTTTCTGTGATTCCCTACATCTCACCTTTCTTTGCAGACAAGCCATTAGAAATACACTTAACTTATTTCACAGCCAATAAGTCTTTGAAATAATGTCTATTTTTTAGAGAAATCTTCTTATATAATTAGGCAGAATATCGCACCTGCCATAGTTTTCAAAACAGCATAATTTCACTCTTCTCAATGCTTAATCTGTGGTATTAAACAACCTTTGAGTATTTAGGTTTATCAACGACATGTACTTTAAAAATGTTTGAGAGATCCTACCAGCCTTTGAAAACCTCCTTGTTCCTTGTTTCATTTCCAGTTTTATGTATATTTTCTGCCTTGCACCTGATTATTCCAACATCAGATGGATGGCCTAGGGAATCTCATTCTGGTATTGATTGTTTTTGCTGATTGTCTCATTTGTAGCTGATTTCTTCAATATTGTGTAAATTTAGATCATGAGCTCATGTTTAGCTAAACAGCTGACCTTGTAAGAGGCTTAGTTGTGAACGCTGGTAAGCTTCAGCAGAAAGTCGGCAAAGATTTATTTGTGTCCCTCCAATGAGTTGCCCGCAAGGACCCCGTTTTCTACAAGTGTTGGTCCAATACTCCTTCGAGAGACAGTGGACTCAGACATGGCTGCTTTTCAGCCTTCGATCTGGGGCAGGGCCAGTGGGTGGACTGTGGCCATGGGAAGAGCCTCTCCGCATGTGTCCCAGGGACCCATTTGCCTGCGAACTTCGGTCACCTGGCAGGAAGGCACGATGCCCTGACCTATGGTTAGCTGTGCAGCGAGGTGTACTGCGCGGACAGGTTCCAAACACACTTCAAATAAGAGGGCGGCCTGAGTGGAAAGGTGAGAGTTTGGGCAGCTGTGCAGACAAAGAAGGCGCCTTTGGCCTGGGCCTAAATGCTTGTGACACCCCACTGGGTCTGCCGGGCTCTGAGGGCCCTGCCCTGGGCCCCCTGCTCCCCTGCCCTTTGTTCAGTCACAGCAGAGATGGCCACACCCACTCCCTCAGTGAGGGCAGTCTTCCAAGCTCCCTCAGCCACACCCCCTCTCCGCAGGTTACCATGGACTACAGATGCTGCATTCTGAGGCCAGGGCGTTCCGAGAATGCCAAGGGCAGACATGATGACCTTAAATGATTTCCTCTTGTGTCAGTTTTGGTAAACTTTAGGAGCTAGGAAATGGTCCGCTTTACAGAAATGTTCAAATTTACTGGCATTTCATATATTCTCTGCTATAACATTGTCCTGATTCTTTCTGTATATTCTTTACTTATGTTTTTGTTTTCCTTTATCAAAATGTGTCTTTTAAATCTTTTCAAAGAATATTCTTTGGACTTACTAAATCACCTGAATTTTATACGTTTTCTTTTGTATTAAGTTCTGCTCATATCTTTATTTATCTTTTTTCTATGTTCTCAGGGTTTATTCTTTTGATTTTCTGATGTCAAGTAAAACACTTGGTTATTCATTTTAATAAATCTTTTACTTATAAAGATTTGAACTTTTAAAGATTCCAGCTTACTTGTACGTTTCTAAGGGTCCATTCCTCTACACTGCTGCCGGCCTAAGGCTTAGTTCACCATATAGCAATGTATATATTGACATATTATCCCCTCGGCTTTCTGTGATTCCCTACATCTCACCTTTCTTTGCAGACAAGCCATTTGAAATACCCTTAACTTATTTCACAGCCAATAAGTCTTTGAAATAATGTGTATTTTTTAGAGAAATCATCTTATATAATTAGGCAGAAAATCTCACCTTCCATAGTTTTCTAAACAGCATAATTTCACTCTTCTCACTGCTTAATTTGTTGTATTAAACAACCTTTGAGTATTTAGCTTTATCAATGACATGTACTTTAAAAATGTTTTAGAGATCCTACCAGTCTTTCAAAACCCCCTTGTTCCTTGTTTCATTTCCAGGTTTATGTATATTTTCTGCCTAGGACCTGATTATTCCAACATCTCAAGGATGGCCTTGGGAATCTAATTCTGGTATTGATTGTTTTTGCTGATTGTCTCCCTTTGTAGCTGATTTCTTCATTATTGTGTAAATTTAGATCATGAGCTCATGTTTAGCTAAACAGCTGACCTTGTAAGAGGCTTTGGTGTGAACGCTCGTAAGTTTCAGCAAAAAGTCGGCAAAGATTTATTTGTGTCCCTCCAATGAGTTGCCCACAAGGACCCCGTTTTTTAGAAGTGTTGGTCCAATACTCCCTTTAGGGGTAGGGGACTTAGACAGGGCTGCTTTCCTCTCCTGGTCTTGGGCAGGGACAGTGGGCGGCCTGTGGCCCGGGCTGGAGCCTCTCTGCGTGTGAACCTGGGAATCATCTCTCCTGCGATCTTCGGTCACCTGGCAGGAAGCTACGATGCCCAGACATATGGTTAGCTGTGCAGCGAGGTATACTGCGCGGACAGGTTCCACACACACTTCAACTAAGTGGGTGGCCTGAATGGAAAAGTGAGAGTTTGGGCAGCTGTGCAGAAAAAGAAGGCGCCCTATGGCCTGGGCCTTAATGCTTGTGACACCCCACTGGGCCTGCCGGGCTCTGAGGGCCCTGCCCTGGGCCCCGTGCTCCCCTGCCCTTTGTTCAGTCACAGCAGAGATGGCCACACCCACTCCTTCAGTGAGGGAAGGCTTCCAAGCTCCCTCAGCCACGCCCCCTCTCCGCAGGTTACCATGGACTACAGATGCTGCATTCTGAGGCCAGTGCGTTCCGAGAATGCCAAGGGCAGACATGATGACCTTAAATGATTTCCTCTTCTGTCAGTTTTGGTAAACTTTAGGAGCTAGGAAATGGTCCGCTTTACAGAAATGTTCAAATTTACTGGCATTTCATATATTCTCTGCTATAACATTGTCCTGATTCTTTCTGTATATTCTTTACATATGTTTTTGTTTTCCTTAATCAAAGTGTGTCTTTTAAATCTTTTCAAAGAATATTCTTTGGACTTACTAAATCACCTGAATTTTTTACGTTTTCTGTGGTATTAAGTTCTGCTCATATCTTTATTTATCTTTTTTCTATGTTCTCAGGGTTTATTGTTTTGATTTTCTGATGTGAAGTAAAACACTTGGTTATTCATTTTAATAAATATTTTTACTACTTAAAGATTTGAACTTTTAAAGATTCCAGCTTACTTGTACGTTTCTAAGGGTCCATTCCTCTACACTGTTGCCGGCCTAAGGCTTAGTTCACCATTAGCAATATATATATTGACATATTATCCCCTCGGCTTTCTGTGATTCCCTACATCTCACCTTTCTTTGCAGAGAAGCCATCTGAAATACCCTTAACTTATTTCACAGCCAATAGTGTTTGAAATAATGTGTATTTTTTAGAGAAATCATCTTATAAAATTAGGCAGAAAATCTCACCTTCCATAGTTTTCTAAACAAAATAATTTCACTCTTCTCACTGCTTAATTTGTTGTATTAAAAAACCGTTGAGTATTTAGCTTTATCAATGACATGTACTTTAAAAATCTTTTAGAGACCCTACCAGTCTTTGAAAACATCCTTGTTCCTAGTTTCATTTCCAGGTTTATGTATATTTTCTGCCTTGCACCTGATTATTCCAACATCTGACGGGTGGACTAGGGAATCTAATTCTGGTATTGATTGTTTTTGCTGATTGTCTCCCTTTGTAGCTGATTTCTTCATTATTGTGTAAATTTAGATCATGAACTCATGTTTAGCTAAACAGCTGACCTTGTAAGAGGCTTAGGTGTGAACGCTCGTAAGTTTCGGCAAAAAGTCGGCAAAGATTTATTTGTGTCCTTCCAATGAGTTGCCCACAAGGACCCCGTTTTCTAGAATGTTGGTCCAATACTCCCTCTAGGGGTAGGGGACTTAGACAGGGCGGCTTTCGGCCCCCGATCTTGGGCATGGGCAGTGGGGGGCCTGTGGCCCGGGCAGGAGCCTCTCTGCGTGTGAACCTGGGAATCATCTCTACTGCGAACTTCGGTCACCTGGCAGGAAGCTACGATGCCCAGACCTATGGTTAGCTGTGCAGCGAGGTATACTGCGCGGACAGGTTCCACACTCACTTCAACTAAGTGGGTGGCCTGAGTGGAAAAGTGAGAGTTTGGGCAGCTGTGCAGACAA